>NC_045769.1:14975657-15284868 GCF_008692025.1 Phocoena sinus | reverse complement strand
GTGAAAGGACATTCTAATGGGTAAAAAGACCACTTTACTGCTTCTTTTGTGCGGACCTCAGGTTTATACATTTACCTGTGGAAGGGAGTAGCATCTGGCAGTTTCCTTTTCTGGGGTACTTGACTCGTTCTTTTAGCTAAGTGGACATAGATGTGAGAGGTCAGGATGAATGTATGAAACCACATTTTGCCAATGCATTAAAACGTGTGTGTGTGTGTGTGTGTGTGTCTTGGTTTGAGCAGTTAGTTCTCCTTTACATGGTGGGAAACTTAACCCAGATCTGAACCCCTCTCCTCTTTGTTGGATCAGTCTGTCCACCACCAGCACAATCTCACAGATCACCCATATCGTCTTTAGACTATATATATGTTAAAAAGGACTTTTGTTGTTGTTAAGATAGTACGTTCACGTGATTCAAAATGAAAAGGAAGTAAAGGCTTTCCCCTACCCCTTTCTTGCAACTCTTCTTTTTCTCACCATGGAGGCAATCTGATTAGAAAATGTTAGAATTTTTTTTTTGAAGTGGACCATTTTTAAAGTCTTTATTGAATTTGTTATAATATTGCTTCTGTTTTTATGGCTGGGAGGCATGTGCGATCCTAGCTCCCCGACCAGGGATTGAACCTGCACCCCTTGCATTGGAAGGCAAAGTCTCAACCACTGGACCACCAGGGAAGTCCGGAAAATGTTAGAATTTTTGAAATGGAGTTTTAGAAGTCTTCTCGTTGAGTGTTTTTTCTTTGTGTGTGTATGTGTGTTTGTGTGTGTGTGTTTTTAAGCAGGGAACTCTTTCCCTACCCCTTTTCCCTTCACCCCCAAAAGGAGAGGGATGTACCTTATAAAGAAGACAGAAATGGGTTCCTCAGGGCATTTTAATCTCCAGTGTTTGATGGTTGTCAGTGCTTCTAAATCAGTCTGGGAGTCCTTTACATCAATAGAATATAGCCTTGAAATAGATCTAGTTGAATTCCATCAACATTAATGGTAAGCAATTAGGATTTAGTGACTTGGACAAGGACTCATAGCAATTGGTTGCAGAGCTGAGACTGGTGTAGGTGTGTATTTGTGTATTCTTGTGCATGAATTTGTTTAAAATCCTTGTTCTGTAACAAGCAGAAAAAGGTATAAATTTCCTTGCCTAATTTCTTTGTTTCTTGTTTAATTTTATGCCGGGACACAGCATTTTTTATTTTTTGAAAGAACGTCTGGCTTGGACTTTATTTAGAAAAGGAAAATGGAATAAAAGTTTTCAGACATATATCTGTATTTTCAGATTACTTTCTGTTATAGGTTATTATAAGATATTGAATGTAGTTCTTTGTGCTATACAGTAAATCCTTGTTGGTTATCTATTTTATATACAGTACTTTGTAGCTTTTAATCCCATACTCCTAATTTTTTCTCCCCCCACTTCCCCTTTGGTAACCGTAAGTTTGTTTTCTACACCTGTGAATCTGTTTCTGTTTTGTATAGATCCATTTGTATTATTATTATTATTTTTACCCTTTGAGAAAGCTGAACATTTTTTTTTGAAGTATAGTTGGTTTACAGTGTTGTGTTAGTTTCAGGTGTACAGCACAGTGATTCAGTTTTTATATATATATAAAGAATATATATATATAAGAATTCATTTATGTATGTATAAAGAATATATATACTCAGTTATACATGTAAAGAATATATATATACTTTTCCAGATTCTTTTCCTTTATAGGTTATTACAAAATATTGAGTATAGTTTCCTGTACTATACAGTAGGTCCTTGTTATCTATTTTATATATGGTAATGTGTATATGTTAATCCCAAATGCCTAATTTATCCCTTCTCCCCTTTGGTAACCATAAATTTGTTTTCTGTGTCTGCAGGTCTATTTCTGTTTCGTAAATAAGCTCATTTGTGTTTTTTTTTTTTTTTTTTTTAAGATTTCACATATAAGTGATACCTATGATATTTGTCTTTCTCTGTTGGACTTACTCCACTTAGTAAGATATTCTCTAGATCCATCCATGTTTCTGCAAATGGCAATATTTCATTCTTTTTTATGGCTGAGTAGTATTCTATTGTGTGTGTGTGTGTGTGTGTGTGTGTGTGTGTGTGTATGTGTATATATATATATATATATATATATATATGACATATTCTTTACCCATTCTTCTGTCAGTGGACATTTAGGTTGCTTCTGTGTTTTGGCTATTGTAAATCGTGCTGCTGTGAACATTGTGGTGCATGTATCTTTTTGAATTAGAGTTTTCATCTTTTCCGGATATATGCCCAGGAGTGGAATTGCTGGATCATATTGCAGCTCTATTTTTAGTTTTTTAAGGAACCTCCGTACTGTTTTCCATAGTGGCTGCAACAAATTATTGATATATTCCCACTGACAGTGTAGGAATATTTCACACCCTCTCCAGCATTTGTTATTTGTGGACTCTTTGATGGTAGCCATTCTGACAGGTGTGAGGTGATACCTCATTGTAGTTTTGATTTGCATTTCTCTACTAATTGGTGGTGTTGAGCATCTTTTCATGTGCCTGTTGGCCAGCTGTATGTCTCCTTTGGAGAAATGTCTTCTGCCCATTTTTTGATTGGGTTGTTTGGGGTTTTTTTGATATTGCGCTTTATGAGCTGTTTGTATAGCTGTTTGTATATTTGGATAGTAACACCTTGTCAGTCTCATTGTTGCAAATATCTTCTCCCATTCTGTAGGTTATCTTTTTATTATGGTTTCTTTGCTGTGTGAAAGTATTTAACTAGATTCCATTTGTTTATTTTTGCTTTTATTTCATTTGCCTTGGGAGACTGGTTAATTTATTCCTAGTTTTTTTTTTTTTTGACACAATTTTAAATAAGAAATTTTTTAAACTGCTTTTCAGTTTTTAATTTATATTTATGGCAAAGACTTGAATTTTCCTCCCTCCTTTCTTCCTCCCTTTCTCCCCTTTTCTCCTTCTTTCCTTCCCTTTCTTCCTCCCTCCCTTCCAATATATGTCTTTAGAGTCAAAATCTTATTTTCTGAGGTTAGAATAAATATAAGCCTCATAGTTTTCTTGAAGAGACCAAACTATTATTTCCTCATCACATTTCCTAGTTGTGAATTGAAAGTTCATTTAATCCAGATGGTAATATGACTCATCCCTCTAAAAATGTCTTTAATAGACTTTCTGGCCCAGAATTTCTTGAGCTTTTTAATTTGTTGTATTAAGGAAGTACTTAACATGGATTAGTGGGCTCAATTTTCAGCTGTACAGTCTAATTTCATTCATAGAATAGTAATAGCTGTGAGGTCAAATTTTTAAATTTGTGAAAGATTGTATTAATATTTGAAGTTTTATAAAGGCAAAATCTTTTTCAGTGAAGGAAGAGTGAGAACCAATGCAGTACTGAGTCAACATAGTAAATTAGCTTATATGTTGATATTTGTAAGAATTAAAAAAAACTTTCCTACAGTTAGGGTCTGGGTGTTTTTTGTTTGTTTTTTTGCAGCAGTGCACACAGTCAGTGAATGTTTTAAAACCATTCTCCTGAAGCAGATGTGTATTTTTCATATTAGGATCTTAGCATTGGGAGGCAGAGAAGCAAACATGTTCATCAGAGCCAGGGTCCCGCCTCTAAAATTCTTTTCTGATAGCAAATCATAATTGCTGGCTGCATTTTCTATGACGATTCAGTAAAGTCTAGTTTTGGGAAGGAAGTCTTTCTTTCTGCCCTTCTTGACCCCAGTTTCTTATTTCAAAATAAGTAATTTGGATAATTTATCAGGACTCTTGGTTTCTGTAGAATGTATGTGACTGTGACAGTTGTGGAAGGGAGAATCTATAAGTAGTGAAGGGCTTTTTATCTTTTTTCCACCCCTTTTTTTAAAAAGAGTTTAGGGTGTGTGGGAAATTAAAAAGTTTGGGTTGGCTTTGGAGTCAAACATGTTGGTTAAAATTTCACCTCATCTGTTAGATGTGTCTTTGGGCACGATCTGTTTGAAAGTGGGTTTTTGTGACAATTAAATGAGATGATATGAAGCTCCCTACATAGTACTTGATTGCTTGGTACTCAGAATTGCTTCCCATTTATTGCAAGCCTGGTGAAAAATTCTAGTTATGCTTTACGCCAGCAAATACAGATTTCTTGATATTCATCGCTGTGCAATCCACTTACACTTCATTAGAAAAATGCTAAGCGTATTTTTTTCCAGATGTGAGTAGTTATATAGTATTGATGTATGTTTGGGTGTGTAGGCTACAAGGAAAATATAGAGGAGGAAATAGGACTGGGTTGTGGGTAAGGTTAAGCAAGAAATAAATTGTCTGTAGGCATCAGGATGCCCCCTCTGGAGCATTGTTTTGTCACCTCCTCTCTCTCTTTGGGTCACTCCCTCTGCCTTCAGTGAATTTGTTGGAGAATTTCCAAGTTTAGGGATTCTTCCCCTGCTCTGGAAGTTGAACTTTCAGGTGGCTTTTCTTGGTGGGGGTGAGTGTGGAAGCGTAAAAGACTCTGTTGGCAGAGGGAATATAATTGTGTTAATTGACCTCTTCCCTCCTGTAGATATTGCAGATGTCTTAGATTCAGAGTGACTCCCATTTCCATTGTTCAGTCTTCCAACTTGTGGAGGTTGATGGATTGAGATACTGCTGTGTTGCATCTCTCCTGAGCCTATGACCTTCTTGTAGATGAACCAGATCTAAGCAGGTAGAACCATGGATATGACAGTATGAACTTGATCCCTTTGGCAGCCTATACCCCGACCCCCCCCCCAATAATTCAGGCATTTATATTTTTTTCCCTGTTACGAAAACATGTTGTCTCTGGAAGCTGTTCATATGAGAATTTGTAGCTTTTTTAGGCGGGGGGGGCAGCATTTAAAGAAAAGTGGGGACTTAATACAGGTTGTATGACTATGATATTACTGATACCCCTTGGTAGCAATTTAAAACATAAAATTTTATCTTAACATCAGAATTTCATATACTCCTGAAGCATATTATTTGAAGGTGGTTATTAATCTCCATTACTTTATGCACAGTCATTTTCATAACCCCAACTTCTGTCTTCAGTGTTCTGACAGTTACCCACAATCCTGTCTGCCCTCCTTCCTCGTCCTCCACTCTCCAAGTCTCCCGTGTTCTTCTTCTCAAATAATAGAGGCCACACTTGGAGAGATTTTTCTTAAACTTCATCATTATGATTTTAAACAAAAGCTAAATAAAATTATATGAGATCTGGAAAACTTATTTTGATGTAATACAATTGACCATTTACATAAAACGTTTTAAAAACATATTTCAGGTGTTTGAACCTAGCTAGTTGTAATCACACAGTTTCACATTTAAAGATTTAGTGTTGGCTGATCTAGCATTGTGTAAATAATGATGGGTCATTTTCTTTTAGTGTTAAACTTGACTCATCTTGTTATTTTAATTAACAGTTCTGAGAGCATTGGAAGGTGGAAGTTATCATGGTCTTCAAGATTAATGTACTTTGACCAATTATAGCTGCATTTAAATTTTTTAGAATTAACAAGATATGTGGAAGTCCCTCCAGGTTAATTGCAGGTACATATAACTTGTTTGTGATGGCTGCATAATTGTCCACAAATAATTGTCCATAATTGTTTGTAATGGCTGTATAAGTTCTTTAGCCATGTTTGATTTTAGATTTTCTGATTTTAATTGTTAAAATTTCCCACAATTTTCTGATCTAGTAGGATTTATTCAGCAATTCAAGAATTAGGCAGCATCCAATCTAGCAGACAGAAAGGAGCTCCAAAGAGCTGTACAAAGCAAGAGGGTTTTTGTAGATCACAATGAGCAAGAAAAAGGAAGTTATACTGGGCATTTGCTGATTGGTTAAAGCAGGCTTATTTTCCTTTACATGGTGCAAAGGGTGGTATTGGAGCTGGGTCAGGTAACTTGTGCTGAGCAGGGCCAGACTGATTGGGTGACCTACGCCTGCCTTTTCTAGGAGAGCTGAGCATAGAAACTTAGCTAAGTTTTGCTTTGCTGACGTGGGGCTTAGCATGAGCGACTCCATCTTGGGCCTAATCTGATTAACAGTTTTTTTGCCTTTGAAACAGTACGACCACATCCTCCAAGCTGTGCCTTCAGACTGTACTACTTACCATACGTAATTCCTTTTTGTTACAGTCATCTATCCCTTATTCCTTAAATATTAGAACCTCAGGCTTCCTGTGACTCTACTGCTATCCTATCATGATCTTAGCGTTTTCAATCCTTCCAGTACCACAGCCTTTCATTTCCTTAACCTCCTGTCCTTAAATGATCTCATATTCTAGTCTGCCTCTGCTTTCCCTTTCTCTCCGTTACTATAATCTAGACCTCTCCGTGATGGATAACCGTACGGCTTCAGCAGTCTCAACTCAGACATTCTGCACAGACCATTACCTCCTGTGGTTCCAACTCACACCCTTTTTAGTGCCTCACCTCCAACAGTTCTGTGACTAATTCCACTGATCTGTTTTCCTCGTAAATGCTTTCCCTCCTCGTGGCCTTCCTTTCTCAAGTTAAAATTGCCTTATCAGTCATTATACTGACTGCCTTGGAAACAGACTTAGTTTACTTATCTTTCCTTTCTTTACCCCTGCTTTGTTCTGGAACTTGCCTGATGAAATCCCATCCTTGGTTTAATCTAGCTCTCCCTGATCCATATTTATGCTCTGTCCACTTGACCTTGCTGGGAAGCACACAGCCGGCTTGATGGTCTCCCTTGACATCCACGGCGGCTGACCTCAGGTGGGCCTTTCGAGCTGCCAGGCGATCCTGCTCGTCCCCTGCTCCATGCGCCCTCCTGCTTTCCTAGATGACTACTTTATACTTAATTTTTTTAAACTTTTAATTTTATATCGGAGTATAGCTGATTAACAGCAAAGCAACTCAGCCATACATATACATGTATCCATTCTCCCCCAAATCTTTCTCCTTAATTTTTTAATACTTTCCTTTTTTCCTCCCTCTCAGCCAGTGTTTTTTTTCTTCCTGTTACTCTGATAACATAGAAGCACCCAGAAGAGGATCTTCTACCAGCTCCTGTTAGCATTTCTACCCATTCACATGCATCTGCCTCCCTGTTCCTATCTAAGGCCAACAACCTCTTCCACTTGGGTACCATGCTCACCCTCTCCTACCCAAGGATGTGACTGTCTTCTGCACACAGCTGACTCTTGGTATCGGTGGGTTCTGTATCCGTGGGTACAGAGAGCTGACTGTACTGTACCGTTTTATGTAGGGGGCTGGAGCATCCCATGGGGTCATGAAATGGTCCTCTGAAGTTTCTGAGGAATGAGTGTAATCCTTTCCTCTTTTGGGTCATAGCTATCACTATGCAGACAAGCTATACTATCTCCTATTTTTATTTTTTTGACTGCCACGTGTGGCTTGTGGGATCTTAGTTCCCTGACCAGAGATCGAGCCTGGGCCCTGCAGTGAAAGCTCCAAGTCCTAACCACTGGACTGCCAGGGAATTCCTGTTATCTCTTAGTTTTGAAACAAAAGGAACTGCTTTGTCCTGTCCTAGTACTTATTTCTCTACTCCTCTTCCTAGAGCTCTCTTCCTGTTCTTTCTCGAACTCTCTCCAGTTGGGCTTTGATCTTTAACCACAGTTCTTTTCAAGGTCAGTAGTGACCTTCATGTTGTTAAATCCAGTGTCTGATTCCCAGTCCTCATTTTTTTTTATTTTTAAAAAATTGTAGTAAAATATACATAACAAAATGTACCATTGTAATCATCTTTGAGTGTATAGTAGGCATTAAGTATATTCACATTGTTCTGCACCCATCACCATCAGCCATTCCCCAGAACTTCCCCATCGTTCCAAACTCTGTACCCATAAAACATAATTTTCCATTCCCCTGCCTCCTCAGCCCCTGGCAACCACCATTCTACTTTGTCTCTTATGAATTTGCCTATTTTAGGTATGTCATGTAAGTGGAATCAAATATTTGTCTTTTTGTGTCTGCCTTATTTCACTTAGTGTAATGTTTTCAGGGTTCATACATGTAGCATGTCTCAGAACTTCATTCGTTTAAGGTTGAATAATTCCATTGTGTGGCTGCCACATTTTGTTTATACATGTATGCGTCATGGATATTTGGGTTGTTTCTGTCTTTCGGCTGTTATGAATAACGCTGCTATGAACTTTGGTGTGCAGATATCTGTTAGAGTCCATGCTTTCAGTTCTTTGGGAAATATACCCAAAAGTGGAATTGCTGGATCATATGGTAATTCTGTGTTTAATTTTTTTAAGGGACTGCCAATCTGTTTTCAGTAGCAGCTGTAACATTTTACATTCCCACCAGCAGTGAATAAAGGGTTGCAGTTTCTCCACCTCCATCTCCCAGCCAATGCTTTTTATTTTCTGTTTTGTTTTTTTCTTTTTTGGTAATGGCCATCCTAATGGGCGTGAAGTCTCATCTCATTGGAGGCGTGGCTTCCATTTATCTTTGTTGACAACACGTGTAAAGCGGATGAGTCCTCCTTGACTCCACCCTCCTGCTTCTCCTCTGTCAACACCGACCCCTCCTCTTATGCTCTGTTTGCTGGCCCCTCTCGTCCCCGAGTCCTCTAAACATTGACATGCCCCAGGATCTGCTGTTTGTACCTCTTCTCACTCCCTAGGCCATCTCAGCCAGTCTCATGCCTGAAATACCACAAATAGGCTGAGAATTCCCAAAGTTAACCTTTCACAAAACAGAACTGCTCTTCTTCAAAATCTCCTCCTGCAGCCTTCCCATCTCAGTAAATGGCAGCTCAGTAGTTTTCAACGTCTCAAGCCAAAACCCTGAGAGTCACTTTTGACCCCTCTTTCTCTCTCGCTGTATACAGGGCTGTACCTTCAAAATAGAGTCAGGTCATTTCTCACTGCCGCCTCCGTCCTCCTCCTGGTCTAAGCCAGTGTCATCTCCCCATCTGATCCCTGTCAGATCTCCTGCAGCAGCTGCGGTCTTCCGTGTCAGTACTGTTCTCACAGTGACAGGCCCTTCAGGATCCGGCCCCTTTCTCACAGTATCCTCTCTGACCTTGTCTCCTTTCACTGTCCCCCTCTCTCCCGGGGTTCAGCTAGAGTGCTCTTCTCCTAGATATCCGCTCGTAACATCTGAGATGCCTTTTCTTTTTTTTTTTGCGATACGCGGGCCTCTCACTGTTGTGGCCTCTCCCGTTGCGGAGCACAGTCTCCGGACATGCAGGCTCAGTGGCCATGGCTCATGGGCCCAGCCGCTTCGCGGCATGTGGGATCTTCCCGGACCAGGGCACGAACCCGTGTCCCCTGCATCGGCAGGCGGACTCTCAACCACTGCGCCACCAGGGAAGCCCCTGAGATCCCTTTTCTTAACTGCTTTCTAATGCAACAGTCCTCTCCTCCCTCAAGTTCATTCCCTTTAACCTGCTTTATTTGTTTCGGTAGCTCCTGTTACCTCTCGGTATTTAGTTACTTGTGCGTGGTCTGCTTGCTTCCCATGTTTTGTTCATGACTGTGGCTTCATCCTGGGTATGGAGTCTGTGTTCAATATTTATTTGGCAAATGAATGATTGAATCTTTGTTTATATGTTTAATAAGCATTTGCTTTTCTGTAGACTAGAGTTTGAATGTGGGATTGCAAAGGGTGTGTTTTGTGTGTGTTTTAAATATTAATACTGTACTGCTGGAATACTTCAGTGCACTCTGGATATATGGTAGTCTTTTACATATTTGTGAAACTGTTGGATGCAAATTAGTATGGTTTCATTTTAATCTTGATTACAAGTTCAGGAGAATATTGTCTGTATGTATTAACCATCTGCATTTCCTCTTTTTTTGCTTCTCTGTACATATTCTTTGCCCAGTTTTCCTTTTGTTGCTTGAATTTTTTTTTTTTTTAATTTATAGGAGTTCTTTCTATATTCTGTCATGGCATTTTTTTGTTTTTTCCTAAATCTTGTTTCCTTGTTTAATTGAAGTATAGTTGATTTACAACGTTTCAGGTGAAGACCATAATGACTCATTAATATATATTCTTTTTCAGATTCTTTTCCATTATAGGTTATTACAAGATATTGAATATAGTTCCTTGTGCAGTACAGTAGGTCTTTGTTGTTTATCTGTTTCATACCTCTCAATAGTATGTATCTGTTAATCCCAAATTCCTAATTTATCCTCTCCCGCCCTTTCCCCTTTGGTAACCATAGTTTGTTTTCTGTCTGTGAGTCTACTTTTGTTTAGTAAATAAGTTCATTTGTATCATTTTTTAAGATTCCACATATAAGTGATATATATGATATTTGTTCCTTTTTTATTTTTTAATTTAATTTACTTTTTATTATTTTTTGGCTGTGTTGCGTCCTCATTGCTGCATGTGAGCTTTCTCTAGTTGCAGCGAGCGGGGGCTGCTCTTTGTTGTTGGGCGTGGGCTTCTCATTGTGGTGGCCTCTCTTGTTGCAGTATACGGGGCTCTAGGCACGCAGACTTCAGTAGTCGCAGCACGTGGGCTCAGTAGTTGTGGCTCGCAAGTTTAGTTGCTCCTCGGCATGTGGGATCTTCCCAGACTAGGGATCGAACCCATGTCTCCTGCATTGGCAGGCGGATTCTTAACCACTGCGCCACCAGGGAAGTCTCTGATTTTTTAAGTTGTGTTTCACCATAAAGAAATGTTAAATCTTTAAAATTTATGTGGAATTAATCTGTAAGAATTGGTGAGAAAATTTTGAAAAATATGGCTAGTGAGGGTCTACCAGCTATTTAAAGCAGTAGTTCTCAAACATAAGTGCACATTAAAATCACATGGTTGCTTTTTAAAACTGAGTCTGCCAGTAGTTTTCAGCTTATAGGTATTGGGAAAGAAAGGAAGGGAAAGGTATGTCTGAGGAATCTTTATTTAAAATATACTCTGAGGTAATTCTGATCTGATTGGTCCATGGTTCACAGTTGAAGAAGCATTGTTGTAGATCTGTCTTTGGTGTAGTGTGGTATTAGCAAAGCAGTAGACAGGTGGATCCAAGAAACGGAACAGCGTCCAGAAACGAATCCAAGTGTGAATGATAACTTATTATGGAAGATGACATTCTGATTAATTGAGAAAAGGATGGTTTATTTCATAAATGGTTCAGACAGTTCACCTGAAAGGAAAAGTTAGCTTTTTCCCTTAAACAATAGAGAAAAATAAATTCCATGTTGATTAAAGATCAAAATATAAAGATTTTGCAAATACTAGAAAAAAATATAGGATACCATTAGTTTAACCCTGGGGTTGGATGAGGCCTTCTGAAACTAAATTGGAAACCTAGAAGCTGTGAAGGAAAAGATTAATAGATTTAATAGTTCAAGTTTACTTTCTGAAAGGTGATGCTCATATTCTTTTTTTTTTTTTTTTTTTTTTTTTGCGGTACGCGGGCCTCTCACTGTTGTGGCCTTTCCCGTTGCAGAGCACAGGCTCCGGACGTGCAGGCTCACCAGCCATGGCTCACGGGCCCAGCCGCTCCGCGGCACGTGGGATCTTCCTGGACCGGGGCACGAACCCGTGTCCCCTGCATCGGCAGGCGGACTCTCAACCACTGCGCCACCAGGGAAGCCCAATACTCATATTGTAAGATGTGGCAGCATAATAAAGTAGCCGTGACTGGTTTCCTAGTGTGCATGAAGAATGTTGCCTGCCACATTAGTAAACAAAGGATGTTGTGGCCGTCAAGCCATGAGCCCATTCAGGATAGAGAAAAACAGAATAGTGGCCCTACACAGTTAAGGTGCATATCAAAGGAATGATTTCAGTGAGCCCAGACTCTTGCATCTTCCTGTATATAGGAAAGCACTAAGTTCATTACCTTGATGTTTTTTTTTTTCTTTAATTAGCAGAAATCTTTTGATATTCAACTACGTGATTTGTTTTTGCAGAACTCCTATATACCCTGGCTCCTTCCTTACCTCTTTGGAACAGTCTTTCAGAGCTATCTGAGAGCCTGTCTCCTGGGCTTAAAGTCCTCAGTATGTCTGTGGAATAAAACATAAACACTCGACTTTTTGGATGTGCGTTTTTTTCAGTTGACACTAGTCTACATTTTCTGTAGCCATTGAGCAAATAAGATGCAATTGACCAAAGTTTTGTTACTTTACCTAGTTTATCTAAAACATTTTAGAGAAGTTAAATGTCTTAATTGCATGTGACTGGTACATCTAGGCTACGCTTGACACCATTAACTCTCCCCTCCCTTGACTTTCATGACACTGCCCTTTCCAAGTTCTCCTACTTTATTGGCCTTTTCCATGGGATTTTCCTCCTCTCAGTCTTGGCATTAGTTTCCCTCCAAAGTTTTCTGTCCTTGAACTTATCTTGGAGGTCTCCTGTGTGTTCTTTTTGGGCAGCTCTGACCCCTCTTAACTTTCACAGTTTGTGTATTTGGATGACTCACAGACATCTTAAACCCATTATTTTCAAGACTTGTATTCATTTCCTTTCCACCAATCATCCAGCCACTGGCCAACCTCTTCACTGCTTGTATTTCTGTCTCAGTTGAGCACCCTAGCTGTTTTCCCTCCTTTCACTGCCTCTGCTCTGATTTGCAACTTTATTCTGTTGACGATTCAGATACAGTACCATCCTCACTATGTTAAGCAGAAAGATTACAGTTGTTGGAAAGGCTGGAGGAACAGCTGCTACCCTTGCCACCCTCTGGGCAGTTAGGAGCCAGGAATCCTAGCTGCTGCTCCTTGTCACACCCACCATAGCCTTGTGACCTAGGAGTAAATGATTACTTGTTGTCTCTTATGTAATTTCCTTCGCTGCAGTTTCTGCTGCCTTCAGGTTATCCTCTGCATAAAGTTATTTTCTAATACCGTGTGTTTATGTACATTTGAATGCAAACTAAGTTTCTTCCTCAGCATCAAAGGCCACAACAATTTGACCTTTAAAATTTGGGGCCTTTAATACCCTGCCCTCATCTCTCATCTCCTCATCCCTACCCTGCTCTACTGGGTGGCTGATTATTTCCTGAACACCTGCTGGTTTGGGGGCTTGTTCAAGCTGTGTGGTATCATCTATTCAAAATCTCCATTCCTCTGCCCTTCCTGTCCCTGGACTTTTAAGATCATAATAAATTGCTGTTTGCTTCAAGAGGATGTCTCAGAAAAAGCCAGAACTAGCCTCTACCTTTTACTGTACTCTTCTTGAAACACTTTATACTCAATGATTAGTACTTATTAAAGTTTCATAGTTTTAGTTCTTATATTTAGGCCTGTGATCCATTTTAAGTTAATTTTTTGTATGGTATAAGAAAGGGGTTCGTCTTCGTTGTTTTAGGTGTAGATGTCCAGATGTTCCAGCACCATTTGTTGAAAAGACTGTTCTTTCCCTATTGAGTTTTTCTGCCATCTTGTTGGAAAGACTCTTCTTTCCCTATTGAGTTTTTTTTTGCCATCTTGTTGAAAATCAGTTGTCCATAATAGAAAAGTTTATTTCTGGACTCTCAATTTTATTCTGTTAATCTATACATATGTACTTTTTCTAGTACCACACTGTCTTGATTAATATTGCTTTGTATTAAGCTTTGAAACTGAGATGTGTGAGCACTTCAGCTTTGTTCTTTTTCAAAAGTTTTGGCTGTTCTGTCTACTTTGAATTTCCGTGTGAATTTTAGGATCAGCTTACAAAATTCTCTAAAAGTCAGCAGAGATTTTGATAAGCATCGTGTTGAATCTGTACATCAGTTTGGGGAATGTTGCTATTTTAACAATACTAGGTTTTAAAATCCATAAACAGGATGTTTTCTATTTAGGTCTTTAATATCTTTAAACAATGTTTTGTGGTTTTCATAGTACAAAGTTTGCACTTCTTGTTATATCTAATCCTAAGTATCTTTGAAAGTGTTGTAAGTATAATTGTTTTCTTCATTTTCCCATTATTCATTGCTAGTGTGTAGACATACAGTTTATTTTTGTATATTCGTCTTATGTCCTGCAACCTTTGCTGAATTCTTTGTTTGTTCCATTAGTTTTTCAGTGGGTTCCTTTGGATTTTCTATATTACAGTCATATCCTCTGTGGATAGAGAGAGTTTTTAAAATCACAGTTATTTTTAAATTCAAGATGCAAACATGCAGAATTAAATTTCAGAGTACTTAGTGAGATAACATCATTCTCCTGGGTTATTAAGGTGCATCTATTCTTTGCAGTTCTGATGTCCTGAAAGTATTAGGGCCGTTGTTTTCGTTGTGCCACTTTTCTGTACAGAAACCTTCAGTGGCTCCCCATGCCCTTTCTGGCAGAAATCTAGATTCTTTGGACTCAGTTCTTCAGGGTACTGTACTACACAATACGTGCTTGAAGAAAAGAGCTTGGAATGGTGAACAGAGCCCAGAGATCAGCTGGGAGTCCTGGCTTCTTCCTCACCAGCTGTGCATGAGCAAATTCGGAGGTGTCCCTTTTCTTGTAAAGTTGCAGAGTTTGACTTTTAATTTTTTAAGAATGGTTTCCTTTAGTTCTCTGAACCTATTTATAATAGCTGCTTTGATGCGCTGTCTGCTAAGTCTGACATTTGGATCCTCTCGAGGAGGACTTCTGTTGCTTCTTTTCTCCCTGTGTGTGGGTCATACTTTCCTGTTTGTTTGCATGCCTCATAATTTTTTGTTGTAGACTGGACATTTTAGATATTTTTGTAGCAGTTCTGAATACTGATTCCGCCTTCCCCGTTTCTGCACTTTCTTGTTTGCTTGCTTGTTTGCTGACTTGGCTGACCGGTTTTGGTGAAGTTTACTTTTTCTGCAGCGTGCATCCTCTGACGGGGCTCCTTCAAGGGCACAGCCTTGGGAACACGCACAGTTACTTTGAAGTACCTTCTTTCAGGGGGTGACAGCATGGTGGTTCTTGTAGGGCTCCCGTTAAGGGTCTGCCTCCCTGGTGTGCCTCTTGGCACCACACCCAGCAAATATTCTCCACTGATAGCTAGTCGATTGTTTTATTGTTTTGCACAGTGCCCTGGGCTATAAGTTGCCCCACAGGGCGATCCAGTTAAATTAGATGGTCTTTGTAGGGGTTGTGTTTGAGGCCAGTCTTTGAGCTGCGCTAACTCTAGGAGGGCTCTTCCTAGCTGTCCCTTTCCATGATTCCATTGAACTTCTCTGGATCCTTTCTTTTGCTTGTTCCTGTTGTGGAACTACCAGCCTCATCTTAGTTGCTCACCACTAAAGTCTCCATTGTTTTCCATAGTGCTATTAGGCTTGAACTTCTCTGTTCTCTGTTCCAACTGAGGTCAGTCCTCTTAGGGATTGCTGAGTGGTTCTGTGTTCTTTCAGCCTGCTTCTCTGGCCTGGGGAGAACCTCTGTGCCATTGCTCCAGAGCCAGGGGCAGGGGCAGGGGCAGCAGCTTGTCCTCTGCTCTGTGAGTGGAGTCCTGGGCTTGGCTGTAGCCACTGGTCTCTAGAGCTTCTCTCCCTGCATCCACCTTACGAATCACGGTGCCCAGTAGTCTTGGTCTGCTGTGTCTGCAGTAGAACTTCTGCCCTGAGTGGAGACTGGGTGAAAGAAGGGATTCCTCAGATCTCTCGGCCACACTTTCCTAGAATAGAATTTCTACGACATGGAGATGAAGAATGCTAGAAATCATAATCCTGGATTTAGAGCTGGGTGGAGTAATCAGTTAGTAGTTAGCTTCAGTTTTGTTTCTTCAAAAATGATACTGTCACCTACCTACCAAACAAAGGCTGTGTCCTCTGCCTCGTGTTCTTCTTCCCCACTCTCCCTCTCCCTTTAAGTCTCAGCTCAGGTATCACTGGCCAGGGAGGCTCTCGTGGACCACCCACATACTAGAGCACCTCTTTAGCCTTGCCTGGTCACCTACTGTTTCCCTTACTGGGTTCATTTTTCCCTCTTAGGGTTTCTCACCATCTGGTGATATTTGTCTACCTCTCCCAAGGGATGTATAGGTTCCATGGGAAGAGAGACTTAGATTGTTTCCTTCACTGTACTTAGAACAGTGTCTGACACATAGTAGATTCTCAATAAATCTGATAAATGCAACATATAAAATGTCCAAAGTCTGTTGTCTTCTTGCTTCACAATTTAACCTACCTAAATTGAAAAATATCTAGAATCACTGTGGGAAGTGAATTTCATACTGTTTGCTAACTCCAATTGCTTGTTGCTGCCTAGAATGGGAGAAGTGGGCTCCCTGGGAAAGAAAGCAGTGATGATTCAGCAGTGGCTGCAGGGGTCGGGAGAGAGGAGAGTGTGGCGTATGTGCTAAGTGTCTGCCATCTCTAATGTAATGAGACACTGAAGAACAGGAAATGGGTGCATTGTTGGTCTCCATTCTCTTGTAGGTCTTCTGGCTTGCTTCCTCTTCACCACTGGGAAGTATTTGTGGTTACTTGGGGTTGTTGGAGAAGCCACCTGTTTACAGAATGATGTGGAAACTTTTCTGTAGAAATCCCATTGTTAATAGATATGGCATAAATCTGTATCCTATAAATTATATCAAGAGTGGACAGGACATTGCTGGCGGCCAGTATACTAGCTGCTGCTTATTGGGAAAAAAAATCGTGTGCCTATCTGATATGAAGACTTTTTCTTTAAAGTTACTTAAGAATGATTTTTTGACTAATAACTTTCTTTCTTTTCCTTCTAGATTCTTACAGAAATCTGTTAATTCTACTTTTTGAGCACTATGAATAACCACATATCTTCAAAGCCATCGACTATGAAGCTAAAACATACCATCAACCCCATTCTTTTATATTTCATACATTTTATAATATCACTTTATACTATTTTAACATATATTCCATACTATTTTTTGTCTGAGTCAAGACAAGAAAAATCAAACCAAATTAAAGCGAAGCCTGTAAATTCAAAACCTGAGTCTGCGTACAGGTCTGTTAACAGCTTGGATGGTTTGGCCTCAGTATTATACCCTGGATGTGATACACTAGATAAAGTTTTTATGCACGCAACAAACAAATTCAAGGACAAAAGACTCTTGGGAACACGTGAAATTTTAAATGAGGAAGATGAAGTGCAGCCAAACGGAAAAATTTTTAAAAAGGTAATGTGGTTTTTTATTGCCTTTGAATTCGCTCTGAATAGAATGTACACCTAGAAATGGTGGCAGGGGACAAGCACGGCCTGCTTCTGTTGGAATTTGCTCATGTGGCAGGAGAAACGGGGTAGAAGGGGACTAGACCGCGCTTTTTTCTCCTTCTGTACCCCCGGCATGGATTTGTTCCGAATTTTCACGAAGACCTTGAGATCACTCACTGGTGTGGGGCACTTCTGAGCCTGAATAGCTACCAGGACTTGGAATAGAATGTCTAGGGCAGTTTGGGGTTTGAAACTATATTCCCTGGTAGTTCCAGAAGCACCTGTGAGCTCGAGATTGCTCTGGGTTTTGGGGTGTGACCTGCTTTTTCTGATTATAATGTAGGTTCCATTGGATACAAAGTACTTTGGTACTTTGGTTTGTGGCAAGTGCTTTGGTTTTCTAAGAATTTCTTTTCACAGATATAGAACTTGCCATTGTTGATTTGAAACAGAGGATAAGACCTCCTTAGAGGCAGTGTAACAGTGCTTAAGAGCCTGAACTCCAGATACAGACTGTGGGTTCGAATCTCGGCTTTGCCACTTACTAGCTGTGTGTGACTTCCGAAAAGCTACATAACACATTTGCCTCAGTTTCTTTAACATGGAGGTGATGATCATTGCTGACATTTATTAGCATTTCTTATGAGCCAGGCTGTTTTAAGAGCTTCACACACATCAGCTTATTTAAGACTTACACTAGCCCTACGGGTTAGTGTGATCGGGATATCCCTCCTTTACAGATGATGGCACTGAGGCACAGATAGGTTAGGTAACTTACCCAAGGGCATTATAGCTAGCAGGTGGTGAAGCTGGGACCAGAACCCAGGGTGTCTAGCTCCATACTCCTTAAATAATCCCAGCTCAGAGTTGTTGAGAGGATTAATAGATAGAGAAAGGGAGTGAGAGTGTGTGTGTTTGTGTGTGTACATTCTACAAGTATGTGTGTGGAACAGTTTGTGGTATCTAGTGTAAATGCTCTAGATTTTATTATCATCTTGGGAATTCACTGGGCAAAATTGTATGAATGAATCTAAAGACTTGTATCAGGGAGTAGTGCAGCCCTGTGAAGGGTAATAAGTATAGAAATGTCATGAAAATGCTGTTTATGAACTTGGGTATGTGAGTTTCTTATAAACGGTTCTTGAAGTTCTGGTAGGTGAGAATTGAAGATAAAGTGTTTTTAGAGGCAGTAAGATGATCTGTAGTTAGCTGATAATTTGGTTAGGTTATAGGTGTAATACCTGTGTAGGCACAGTTGTTTTTCCCTTACCCTCTTTTTCCAACTACATCCTGACTCCTGCTGTCTTTTTTCTGTTAATCATGAAGGGACTCTCAGATCTTGGAGGAGAGTCCAAGTAAGCACAGCTATGGAATGAAATGCTCAGATTTACTCCTGTTACTGCAGAATGTGGGGAGGGGAGTGAGAACGGTGTTGTTTGACTTAATGGTCCATTAACGTTGCCACTTACCACACAAATTCCAGTCGTCATCTTCTAAATGTAAAGGAGATGGCACGCAAGTTAATAATCAGTGACGCCTAGAAACTCAGAAACATTATTTTAACTCTAGACGACAGAACCTGTATGTGTTCCTAACCTTCAAATGGAGTGATGTTTTATCCTATTGTGCCTGGAACCCTCCTGACTTACACTGGTTGTTCTGGCATTAATAGTGCCCCCTACAGTCGCCAGCGTGATTTGGATAAATCCTGTGGTCACTCTACTTTTAAGGCATTTTCCCTGTTTCTTTTGGTGACTTAGTTTTGCCTCACTTAAATAATTTTTTTCCCCTTTTTTTGCTAAATTAAGATCTAGCTGGGGTTAGTTAATAGCACATTTCGAGAAATTGAAGTCATGTAGTTAAGCATGTTTGATTACTCTTCTCCAGCCTATAGATTATAATTTGCAAGACACTTTATCATAATGATGTGTCATATTTAGTTGCAAGACACTTTATCATAATGATGTCTGATTTTTGTCATATTTAGTTGCTACTTTTTATGGTGTACCTTCCTTGATTCTGTCTTTGCGAGATCTGGTAGTTATAAAAGGTACTGAAAACACTACAGTTTTTAAGTGCTAAAGTTTTCCACTCCTCTGCCTTCTTTTCTGTGCTTTTTGTATCTAAAATAAACACTCATTTTTGTCCTTTGACAATTCCTACTGCTATTGGAATTCAAAGATTGGGTTCTCTTACTTTTAATGAAAGCATATATAACAGAAATCCTGTTTTAGCAGGAAGCTTATTTTTTCTCTAGTATCCTGCACACACTACAGGACAGTGCGTGCAGGATACACACACTACATGCATTTTATGGAGCTAGCACTTTCATCCAGTACTCATAGCAGCAGACTGGTTCCCAAGTATATAAAAAGGAGAAGAATATGGTGGACATGAAATTCTTTCTTAATTCAGGTGTCAGTATAATTAGGACAAATAAAATTCTAGAGCTATCATAGTTGTTCCTTAAATATGGCCAGATAGGGCTTCCCTGGTGGCGCAGTGGTTGGGAACTGCCTGCCAATGCAGGGGACGTGGGTTCGTGCCCCGGTCCGGGAAGATCCCACATGCCGTGGAGCGGCTGGGCCCGTGGGCCACGGCTGCTAACCCTGCGCGTCTGGAGCCTGTGCTCCACAGCGGGGCAGGCCGCGACGGTGAGAGGCCCGCACACACACACAAAAAAACGTGTGGCCAGGTAATGCAATGGACACAAGCAAAGTTCTTCTTCTTCTTCTTTTTTTAAAAAAATTAATTAGGTTGTGCTGGGTCTTAGTTGTGGCACATGGGCTCCGTAGCTCTGGCTCACTGGCTCCCTCGTTGTGGCATGTGAACTCTTAGTTGTGCCATGCCTGTGGGATCTAGTTCCCTGACCAGGGATCAAACCTGGGCCCCCTGCATTGGGAGCACAGAGTCTTAACCATGGCAGGACCAGGGAAGTCCTGACAAGCAAAGTTCTTATGCCCTGTGCATGGTTGTGTGTGTGTGTGTGTGTGTGTGTGTGTGTGTGTGTGTGTGTGTGTGTGTGAGAGAGAGAGAGAGAGAGAGAGAGAAAGAGAGAGAGGGAGAAAGTATGTGGCTCTTTCCTCCCTGTCTTGACCGTGGTGCCTTTGTATTCATTGTTTATTCAACAAAGAAATATTTGAACTCTAGTAGAAAAGCTAGAAGATGAGAGAAACCATTTTCAGTTAGCACCCTTTTCTGTCTATACTACATCACTGTCAGAGGGTGTGCCTACCATTGACATTTGCCATTAACTTCGCATTTGTGATTCATCAAACTTTTTTCAGAAGTCTTTAATATAAACTCTGGTGTAGAAAACACATATTTTTTCTTGTTTGAAATTAGACTCATTGGGAAAGTAGGTTTTGTGTATCATAAACAAAGCAAATATTTTTTGTTAGCCTTACTTGAGAAGGTGTGCTGTACCACTCGTTAGCCAAGACTTCAGTTTCTGTTGGTCTGCCCTGCTACTGTAGCAGTGGTCTGTAGACTGGATAAGGGGGTATCTCCACTGTGTATTAAACTAGGCTGCCCTGCCCTTGGTTTCTTATTTAACACCCATTGTATTGCAGCAGGAGCTGCTGCTATGGAAGGAGAGTGAAAAGGGGACCTTTCACAACCTGCCCTTAGATGTAAAAATGGAGTTGCTTAGGCAGTGTGGCCTCTGCCCAGAGTGCTTACTAAGAGTGGAACACATACGTAATCTTGATGGAGGGTACCTTCATTTAATAGTTTCCATATTTGAAGATAATCTTATATTGGAAAATAAAGCTAGTGATTAGCAATATCTAAAAGTTTTCTCCCTGTTTTGGGGGACTGAGCTTTGGGGATTAACCCTAGAGTGTATCTGGCATGGTTGAAACAAAGATGCCCAAAGCTTTATTTCAAATGAATGAACTCTGAAGCTTTGTTTCTGTCTTATCCTAAAAGTCTCTTTTGAGCTTCCAAGGGAAGGTAAGTGAAGATGCCATGGTTCCGCTGTAATTATGCCCAGGATACTGCGGCCATCAGCTTCACCAAGACAAGTTTCCCGAGGGGCACAAACAGAAGAGCAAACAGCGAAGAAACAGAGGCGGCTGTGTTCCTGAGGCTTGGCCAGCTTTTCCAGGACTATATCATGCTGTCATTTTAAGTCTCATATGGTTTTATAAAACTGTGGCAGAGTGAAGCATGTGGAATGTGTCAGTAGCTCCTGATTCCAGCCTTCCCAGCAAGTGCTTGTACTGATGTCTTTTGAAATGAATTAACAATGAAATGATCAGTTTCCAGAACGTTTTAAAAATACATGTACCTGAAATAGAACAGAGTTGCAAAGAATAAAAATAACTTTGCAGTGAAACAGAAGACACAAGACCAGCTCAAACATTTAGTGATCTAACTTCCGGAGATACTTTACATCTTTTTCTTATATATTTTACACACCTTAGAGAGAAGAAACTAGAAGGAATTATGAAGTCATAGTGCTTAGAAAGAGAAGTTTCACTATGACTGACATTCCTTCTAAATTGATGCAAAAAGATACTAGAAATACTCCTTTCTGTTCTTAGGAGTTGACTTAGCTTTCTTTTCCTCTTCCTCATTGCCTACTTTTGTGTTCTTTCTTTCTTGAGTCATGTTGTTATCCTATTTGCATATGTGTATGATATTTATTTTTTGACTTATTAGGATATTTACATAATTTATATAAAAAGTAATGGCCCATCTCTTGGCCAGAATTTGTGGTTGGTTATTATGTTAATACTCTCCCCAGCCAGAACGCTTGGTTTTCTTTTCCATACTTGCTCTTCTCCTTGTCATCCCCCTGTTTGTTAAAGGCACCGCTGTGTACCAGATGGCTCAAGTCAAAAACCAGGAGTCTGATTTTTTTTTTATTTTCCCCTTACAGCTCCCTCCACCCCTGCTCCCTTTAAAAAAAAAAAAAAAAAAAAAAAAATCAGGTCTTCTGCTTCCACTCTTGCCTCTACTATAATCCACTCAAACACAGCAGTTGAAATGATATTTTACAGCTGTTAATCAGGCCACCTTGCTCACTTGCCCAGCAACATCTCAACTCCTTTCTGTAGTGCAGTTGGAGCATTGTGATTTAGTACTTAGATTCTGGAATGAATCTGCCTGGGTTCATATCCTAGTCCGTCACTTAATAGCTGTGGGATTTGAGCAAGTTATGTTTATTCTGTCTATGCCTCAGTATTCTCATCTGTAAAATAGAATAATAGTAATTATCTTAGTTATTGTGAGAGTTACTGACAGCATACCTAGCACGTAGTAAACACTAGTAAAGGTTAGCTGCCCTCATCGTCGCCATGGTTATTACCAGCTGTCAGATCTTCTTGAATATTTTCACTCTCTGGCTCCCTCACAATAATTTGTTTGTAAAGATCTTCATTTGCAGAGGGAAAGGTTAAATGAAGCCAGATGTACTTTGTCGACGGTAGGAAAGCATATATTTTTGAGATATCTCTGTTCTGAATGGTTAAAGTAAAAGTTTTAGTGCTGATAGAGGTTAAACTCAGCTACCTGAAAACTTAACCTTTATAGAATATCTCATTCTTCAGGGCCCTGACTGGTTAAGTATTGTGTGATTTTGTTTTATGGAATGTTCTGTATCGTATCTCCATTTTATTTTTATAGTTTTCTTTTGAGATAAGAGGCCTTCCTCATCAGCATAATCAAGGTATCTAATTTCATAGGTTCCTGAACAAAGGTAAATTATTAAGTTCCTGTGTCCCAGGCAGTGATAGTCTGAGCGACAACATTGATACTTACATATGTGTATGTCACACCTGTCATAGAATGAAAATACAGGCAATTAAACGTGAGAGAGGAAAGCGACTGTAGGGATCATTTAGCCTCCACGGTGGCCGTTCACGTAGCCACACTAGGCGTGCGTCTTCCTGACTCTTAGGACAGTGAAACATATTTATGTCTCATGGGTCACAGGTAAGAATATTTAAGAGGTGCTGGTAAAGGATGTATGCGATTGAATGGTGATGAGAACAAAAGAAGCCAAGGGAGTTAAATGATCAGGTGGATATGGACCTTTAAAAAAAAAAGCCATCGGCTTCCCTGGTGGTGCAGTGGTTGAGAGTCCGCCTGCCAATGCAGGGGACACGGGTTCGTGCCCCGGTCTGGGAAGATCCCACATGCCACGGAGCGACTGGGCCCGTGAGCCACAACTACTGAGCCTGCGCCCCGCAACGAGAGGCCGTGACAGTGAGAGGCCCGCGCACCGCAATGAAGAGTGGCCCCCGCTCGCCACAACTAGAGAAAGCCCTCGCACAGAAACGAAGACCCAACACAGCCCAAAAAAAAAAAAAAAAAAGCCATCTTTTAAACAAATGAGGCTGCTTAGAGGAGAGGTTGAAGACCCCGAGGCCCAGAATGAATTGAAGTTGTTTCCTTACACCGGTCCGTTCCACACATTTAGCGAATAATTGCTGAGTGCCTGCTACATGCTAGTACCGTCCTAGGCACTAGGAGACAATAATGAACAAGACACGCAGATTACTTTTTTCTGGATCTTGTATTTGTATGGGAGGAAGAGAGACAATAAATAATAAGGTAACAGATTTAATAACTGTTGTGAAGAAAAAAAGCTGATTGGAGATCAGTGATAGCCTCTCTGAGTAAGTGACGGCTAAGTGGAGGCCTGAAGGCCAGTTACGAGCCCTCTTTGCAGTGGGACAGGATTGTGCAGTGGCTCTAACAGGAATGAGCCCAGCTGGGGGAGGCACTTAGGGAGCAAAGTTCATGACGGCATTCAGACCCTGAGACCGAGTGCCTCCTTAAATTTCGTGCCCTGAGCACCTGTTTTGCCTCATCTTGGGTCCTGCGCTGCCTGTTTGAAGGACAGAAAAGACAAAGTTGTATTTATAGGAAGTGAGTCAGGACAGAGGTTTTGAGATGGGCACAGAGACACTGGCAAAGTCTAGGACCCTTAAGGCTTTGTAGGCCAGGGTAAGGTTTTCTAACTCCATTCCTACTGGAAAGGGAAAACACTTGCAGAGGAGTAAGCCGATTTATGTTTTTCAAAAGCTCACTACTGTAGGGAGAAGGGGCTAAAGGGGAATAAGAATGGAAGTTGGCCAGTTAGCATTCCTTAGTTCAGGGGAGAGATGGACTAGGGTGACAGGGTGCAGGTGGAGGGCAGTGGTTGCATTGGGGGAATACCTGTTAGACAGCTTATTTGCATAATCAAGTGAAAAAGCAGGTTGGAGATCCAAGTATGGGTGGTCAGGACTAGAGATGGAAACTTGGGAAGCTCTTCAAATTAAAGTCCCAGTGAGTCGAGCTTTTGTCAGGGACACTTCAGCCTCTGTGATACCGTGAGGGACTGCAAAGGGTATGGGTACAGGTATGTGTATGTAGGTTATTAAACTTGGTGGTAGGAAGGTAAGGGAGTTTCTGTTTAATTTCTGATTTCTCAGTGGAGTGTGAGATAGTATCGTCACATGGAAGTGGAGAAGGGAGAGAAAGGGTAGAGGATATTTGAGTAGGGAGAAGGTTTCAGATAGCCATTTCAGAGGGTGAGAAAATGAATGTACCAGGGAAGCATAATAGGATTGCTGGGTGGTGAGATCTGTGATCCTGGATTTAAAACACCTGGTTGGTGTTCTTCAGCAGTGTTCCACAGTATAGGCAGGGAACAGATACATGAGTTTAATCTCAGGGTGGGCTAACCATAGGGTCAAAGTTAGGATTTGAGACCTTTTCTAGCACAAGTCAGATAAAATTATGGGGTAGGTAGGGTCCCTTAAATGTAATCTTTATGGGAAAGATCACTCCTAGAAAATTCAGTGGTTTAAAGAATTAAATTCAGATTTTGGTTACACTTGAATTAAACTCATGACTTGATTTCTTTGCACCATCATTTATTTGGGTTTACATATTTGGGTTATATAGCTAATGCTTTTTCAGAACACATATATTCTCTGAAATTTACAAAACTCATTTAGATTCTAGAATCTAGGAGGTAGCTCGTGCCTATCTTTGGAGTGTGAAATTCTTAATAATGGTGAATCCAGTTCCTACACGTTTCGGCCAAATTCTCATCTGCCTTCTCACCGCCAGAGAGCTCCTTTTGAAGCCATTGGAGCTCTGTGTGCTGAGCATTTCATGGGGGTGCAGAGCCAGGGTGAGGGTTTGGGACCCACTGAAGTTAAGTGAGCATTTTAATTTCAGCCGCTTTATCCAACAAAATGAGAATTTACTTCTCAAGTCCAGTTTGGAATAGGGCACTAGAGGGCAGTATTTAACTTTTTCCATTTGTATCTTCATCCAACCTCAGTTTTCTAGAAATCTCTTAAATATTATAAGCATTTTTGAAAATATGGTTAGATGGTTTTAAGGCATGAGAGACGGATGTTAGTGACGCAGCCATGTTTGGGAACTGTCTATATATTTTTGCAGCAAGAACAGCTTTCTGTCTAATCTGTATATAATTGGGGATTTACGGCCTGATCTAAGTTGGAGAAAATTCTTAAAGGTAGTTAAGAGGGGGTTGTTACTAATGTGAGCCTTGATGTCACCTGCACAAATAAAAGTCGAAAGCCCTGCCACGCCAGCGGGCATTCAACAGAGGGACTCTGGAAAATAGTATGACAACTCCCCACCTGGTCGTATAAATAGAGACTTGTTTACTTTGCTTATGCAGAGTTAGTTACAGCAGTTCCAACTGAACGGCCATAAGCATTTCTGTTAGCTTGGGTCTGCCAGTTGCTGTTTGTGAATCATGTTGTACTGTCTGATACTGAAATCCAGGAATTCATAAGTAGAGGGAAAGTAAAATGTTGGTATCAGTAGTACTTGACACTAGGTTAAATCATAAACTAGCATCTACATTGTTTAAGTAAATGAAGTCTATAAATGAATTCTTAATATATGTGCCTTTGGCCAGAAAGTTGACATTTAAGATCCTGTCAAACCTTGAATATTTTTTTTAAAGGAAAGCAACCCCCTACCCCCAAATTACAGTTAAAGATTTGGCAAAAGATTTGAGTTGTCATAGAAGATATCACAAAAGAGCTAATTTTCAAAATAGACTTTTCACTTGAAACTCACTTTCCAGCTTTTCGTTAGAACAAAATAGTTTATATACAAACACAGCTTTCTGGTCTGTCAAAATGTGGAACACATCCTGGCTTCTTTCTAGAAATTAATATCTTGGTTAATTTGAAAACCATTTTTGTATGCTTTCTGTTTTATCAGGTTATTCTTGGGAACTATAATTGGCTGTCCTTTGAAGATGTCTTCGTTAGAGCTTTTAATTTCGGAAATGGCTTACAGATATTGGGTCAGAAACCAAAGACCAACATTGCCATCTTCTGTGAAACCAGGGCTGAGTGGATGATCGCTGCACAGGCCTGCTTCATGTATAATTTTCAGCGTACGTGGACTTTCTTATCTTCTCAAAGCGTGGACCTAATGTTGTGGGAGAGATGATACTCACTTTTTATTATAACTATTTACTCCCAAGAGATTAAAATTCTGATGTTAATTTTTACCTTGTATCCAATCAGTGGATAACTCTTTGTTACCACTTAGAATTGTTGATCTATTTTGGAAAAGGAACCAGTTGTGGAACAAATTATACCATGTATAGTAAGGGGACTTGAACCTGTTCAGAGGGGACTTTCTGGGTCTGGGGAGCTAGATCTGTACCTGTGTCATTGCTCTGCCACCCCTCTCAGAATTTTCTTTTGAAGTTAGTGTCATCTTGTTATGCCACTTCTGTCAGTTAACAGCTGGCCTCTAAAACACTTCCAGTACTCAAACCTGGCTGCTCCGTTAAATGGTAATTTTTATGTTGTAACTATAACACAACCTGTGGAAGTTGTGATGCTTCAGTCTGTGAGGTAGTCCTGGAGGCTTAGTTCAGAGGTCTTGGTGCCAAATATGATGATGCAAAATATGGACATTGCTTATCCTTCAGATGAAACAGAAAAGCTACTTTTATCAGATTTCTTGCTGTAAATGCCTCTGCTGTTTCTTTCTAAACTGGCATACCTTTTTGTTGTCACAGGTTTGGGTTTACAGTATGTTTCTTCTAAGAAGCTTTAATTATCTCTTACAGTGACTTTAAGTCTACCTTTTTTGAGTTAGGGAGAAAGCAAATAAAAATTCTCTTCATCCTCCTCATCATTATTATTTAATTTTGACATTTCTAAGAATGTCTTTCTTTAGATTTTTCTACTTTAGCATAAGCAGTATTACCACTTGTTCATGCTATATTCTTAACAAGTAATATCTTAAATATGACATTCAGTGTGTTATCTTATTGGTATATTTTTCATATTTTAGTATCAAGTAGTTAACAACTAAGACTGTGACATTTTAGAAGTCAAATGTAATTCCTTTCAACATGACAGTCTCAGAATAGCATCTATAGGTAAAACAAAATAAAATAAAAAACTTTTAAATTTTAAAATATTGCAATTTTGGGGGGAAGTTACAGAAGGGTGAGTAGGCATAATGTTAGTTAATATATTAAAATAATTTAGAAAGACAGCATGAATAGATCACAAACTGTGGATCTAACAGTTTAGGGTTTAGTATGTTCCATCCACGGTCAGAGGCTTTATTTAATTCCTTTTAGTATTTCCATGAAATGTCCAAATGTCTGACTTGCCCTTCTTTTTCCCTGTAGTTGTGACGTTGTATGCTACTCTAGGGGGTCCAGCAGTTGTTCATGGATTAAATGAAACAGAGGTGACCAACATCATTACTAGTAAAGAACTCTTACAAACAAAGTTGAAGGTGAGAACTAGTTTTCTAATAACTGTCCCGTACTTTAGAATTTTCAGTGTCATGAGCTCATTATTGATACTTAGTTCTTTTATGATCTTTAAAATCCTTAATATCTCTGTAAACTTTGTGGGACTCTCATACTTTGTTCTTCTCCTTTAGAAAAGAAAAAGTGGATTTCATATATATTTGTGTATAAGCAGCGCAGAGAGCTACAAATTAATTGTCAATGTGTCCATGTCAGAGGTGAAGGGATCACAACTTTATTGTGCTCATCTGTTTTCTAGTCTATTTTCAATAAATTTGTAATTTTTAAGGATTATTTTTTTTTTTTTTTTTTTTTTTGTGGTACGCGGGCCTCTCACTGTTGTGGCCTCTCCCGTTGCGGAGCACAGGCTCTGGACGCGCAGGCTCAGCGGCCATGGCTCACGGGCCCAGCCGCTCCACGGCATGTGGGATCCTCCCGGACCGGGGCACGAACCCGTGTCCCCTGCATCGGCAGGCAGACTCTCAACCACTGCGCCACCGGGGAAGCCCTAAGGATTATTTTTAAACTAGTAATTCACTTGGTTCTGAAGCATTTGAGTCGTTACAAGTTTCAGAATTTTTTAAAGGGAAGAAAAAGACTTTACAAAACTACAGGAGAAGGGGTTTCTTTCGTCTGCAGACAACTCTGTGAAAACAATAATATCTGATTTTTTTAAAATACAAGTTTATAAGAGGATTCCCTTCCTCTCCCCCTGTATCTTTATTTGCCTCTTAAAAGCATGAGGAGTGTTTGGCTACCCTGTAGTTCAGGCAGTGTGTGTTTACATGCCCATTTTTGTAAGGAACTGACTTTATTGATTAAGATTTTACCAAAGAACAAGGGTACACACAACAAATCTAATGTAATAAAACAGTAACTTACATTTCAGACCAGTAGTTCTCCATCTGAAAAAAGGGTTATTCATACCACTACACCCCACCCTTGCTTTTTTGAGGCAAGAAATTAACAATTTGCTGAATATGGTAAACTGCTTTTCTTGTGTCCTGGGCTATTTGTCAAGCTATTTAAAGAAGAATAATGAAGAATACAACGAATGCTTGTGTTTTTCCAGGATATAGTTTCTCTAGTCCCATGCCTGCGGCACATCATCACTGTGGACGGTAAACCACCGACCTGGTCTGAGTTCCCCAAGGGCGTCATCGTGCACACCATGGCAGCAGTGCAGGCTCTGGGAGCCAAGGCCAGCGTGGGTATGTGGCGGTGTCCCAGTTCCTCATGCATGTTCTACAGTGACCAACGGTGTTCTCCAGAAGTGCTCCAGATATTTGATTCTGAAGTTAGATCAAGTGACAAACTAGTTTCCTAGGCCATCACTTTGGGAAGAAAGGTCACCCTAGGTATAATGTCATCTACCCTTTAAAAAAAGAAGCAGCTTAAGGAAAAACATGAACCTTACTTTATTAAAATGTTCTAAAAGTAGTATTTATTTGAAGTTAATTTAAAATACTTTTTCCATTATACAGTTTTCCCGTTTCCCTTTTTCTCTTTGCTTTAAAGTTAGTGTTTAAACCAGATAACAAATAATGCCATTATTTGTTTAAACAAATTTAAACAAATAATGCCATTAAACTTGCCCTATGTGAATTATCTGTAAGTATTAACAGATATGTTAAGTGTCTAAACTTGCATCCCTCCTTTTACTTTCTGCTCCAACTGTGTTGTTTCCAGAGGGGACATCTTTCTGTCCTCCAGCTAGCACACCCAGGCATGGTAACCGGAAATTCCCACTCTCAAATAAGTGTCAGAAGATGCTAGAGAATACATTGATGTTTAAGGATATCACAAAAGCTGTTAGGATGGTGGGACTGTACTTCCTTTATAGTTGGTAACATAGTGATGAATTAGATGTAAACATTCACTCAGCTTGGGAATGGGGTTATGCTGAGGTTAATTTTGGACAGGTTGAATTTACCTGCTGGTGGGACATTCAAATGTAGCTTTGTAGTGGGGAGTGGCCTATACAAGTCTAGCACGCTGGAGTTTAATTTGGAGTTAAAAGATTGAGAAGCTAGAAACAGATTTTAATTAAAGCTGTGGGAGTAGGTGAGGTCACCCACAGAGAATGGTACCTCCAAAGGCCACCAAGAATTGGTCAGAGAAGAAGGAAGAAGACATGCAGCGTGTGGTTCGTGGGAGCCGAGTGAAAGGAGCCCCTCAGTGAGGCAGGAGTCTTCAGCAGGACCAGGTGCACTGGAGGAGTCCGGTGATGCGGGGATTGCAAAAGCACCGTTGGACTTCTTAGCCAGTGTCACTTCAGAGAGAGCAGCTTCTGAGTGCTGGTGGCAGAGGAGAATGGTGCCATGGGATGAAGGAGTGAATGGCGGATTAGGAAGCAAGAACTTGAATGATAACAATTGTCAAGAAATATATCTTGACAGGTAGGAGAGAAAGAGTTCACTTGGGAACGTGTTTAAAATGTTTTCCTCATTTATTTAAGAAGACCGCATTTAGGGTAGTTCCAAGATTAATTCAGGCAGATCACCAGTGCTATCCATGACCTACTTCTCTTAGTCTTTCTTACTGTGTCACCTCTGTATGATGTTGGCTGCTGTTCTTAGGCTTGTGCAAATGAGGGACAGTGTCTTTTAATCCAGGATTCCGAGTATAGCCATGTTAACTTCACTGCTCTGAAGCAGAGAACGTTTTGTAGCAAATGTCTAGGTACCCTCGTCTGACCACCCTTATTTCTTAGTTGAGTTGCTGGAATGGCCTTTTCTCTCCCTATACCTCCTTTCTTTCCTTTTTAAGTTAGGTAACCACACAGTAGCTAAAGTGATCCTTGTCACAGGTGATGACAAGCCTGTGTTGAAAGTAACATTGCTTTCCACCCAGAGTGAAATCCAGAGTCCTTCACATGGCCTCTGAGATGGCATGATATGGTGCTGGTGGCTCCTTCACCTTCATTTCCTGCCACTTTTCCTAACATCTTCTCACCTTGCCCTGCTTTATTTTTCTTCATAGCTCTTATAACATTATAGATTTGTTTATGTCTGTCCCAATAGCATATATCTCTTATGTGCAGGGACTTGATCTGTTTTGTTGAGCTTGTATGAACCCAATTAATAGTTGTTAACTCACTTAGACAAACAGATGATTATGAAAAAGTTGGTGATACAGCTAAATTTCTCAGAAGTATGTGTGTCTTTTCTTCTCCAATACAGAAAACAAACCTCATAGCAAACCAGTGCCCTCAGATATTGCAGTAATCATGTACACAAGTGGATCCACAGGACTTCCAAAGGGGGTCATGATCTCCCATAGTAACCTTATTGCTGGTATAACTGGGATGGCGGAAAGGATTCCAGACCTGGGGTATGTCATAGTAAATAAATTTGGGGTAGTCCAGTATTTATGTCTGTTGTTACATTAACGTTTGTGTCATTTATTACTACGCGGTTAAATTAGTCCTTCAGAGTCTGTTTACAGTAGGTATTTCTTCAAGAAAATGACACTAAAATTACAAAATAGTTGGGCTTTTTTTTTTTTTTCCGTGATACGCGGGCCTCTCACTGTTGTGGTCTCTCCCGTTGCGGAGCACAGGCTCCGGACACGCGGGCTCAGCGGCCATGGCTCACGGGCCCAGCCGCCCCGTGGCATGTGGGATCCTCCTGGACCAGGGCACGAACCTGTGTCCCCTGCATCGGCAGGCGGACTCTCAACCACTGCGCCACCAGGGAAGCCCTAGTTGGGGGTTTTAAAGTATAGCTGATAGACATCATTGTTAATATTTACTTGTTACTTTAAAAGTGCAAACTTTAACTGACTTAAATGTCTTAAATTATTTTAATCAGTTGGTGTTGTTACCTTCATAGTCATTTTTATACCTAAATATTGTACTTCAAGTGAACAAATAATATATCCAATAAATGCTTATTGAGCTTCTCTCTTCAGTCTCTGATTTTTCTTTTTAAGACACACTCCGGTAGTATTGGGGGAGAGTGGGTATACTGAGATGCGAAAGAGATCAATGGAGGAAACCAGATGGGAGCGGGTTTTAGGGGTGGTGAAGCTAGCATTCCCAGAGGAGGAATCAATATTGTGATGACTGATCGAGTGCAGTGGTTGGATGCACAGAAAGCATACACACACGTGTTACTGTGGAATTGAATTTGGGGATGGAGAGAGAAATTTTTGTGTGTGCATAACTTTTAGAAAAAAAAAGTAAGAGCAGCTAATTCCTTCTGGGAATAGGAGTAGTTCTTGAAATATATGGATATGTATACATATACATTTTATTACGTAAGGTATAATTTAACTCTCCGAACATGAATCTCATCCTGAGATTCCTGGCAGAAGGCTGTGGATCCTATTTGAACTCTCCTGTTTGATAGCCCATTAGCTTTAAAGACCATTTCCTCCTTGGGGGAATTTCTTCTGTCCTTCCAAAGAACCTTCATTTCTTTTTCCCCCCTCCAAGCCCATATTTCTTCTGTCCTGGCGCTTTGCTTCTGCAGCACGCACAGTTAGTGAGTGCCTTCCAGGAGGACCTGGAAACAGGAGGCACTTCCTCAGAGTGTCTGCCTCCTCAGCTTTAGGTTGAGCTGTACTACAGTTCTTTTCCCTGACACCCTCAGTGTCTGTCCCTGTCTGTCTGTCTCTCTCTTCTCACACACACACACATGCACGCACGCACGCACGCATGCACGTGCATGCACACACAAAGAGCCCAGATTGAGCCCTGAGGGTAAAGCTCACTCCCGTTTTCACAGAAACAGCACCTGACTGTTGCTTCCTGTATCTCCCTTTTCTTTTAGGGAGAAGGATGTTTACATCGGGTATCTGCCTCTGGCCCATGTTTTAGAATTAAGTGCTGAGCTTGTTTGTCTTTCTCATGGATGCTGCATTGGCTACTCTTCACCACAGACTTTAGCAGATCAGGTAAATTAAATTCTGTGATTTGAGATACTAAAAAATCACAATTATCTTTAACACAATTTTCATTCAGTATGACAGTATATTGTAAGGCTGACAGTTAATCATTCTAAAGGAACTTGCCTTTTAAGTGCTACTTAGAATATAAGTGAATTAAAATGATGAGTTTGTAATGTGTTTAAGAGTTTCATTGAATTTTTAAAATAAAGATCACTTTATATAGATAACTTTTTCTCTCTGTAGTCTTCAAAAATAAAAAAAGGAAGCAAAGGAGATACATCCATATTGAAACCAACACTGATGGCAGCTGTCCCGGTAAGAATTGACCATTAATCAATATTGCCTGCTAAAAAAGCATCTACAGAAAGTAAATGCTAGTGGAAAAGATATTGTTGACAAGGTAGTTTATGTAGGATTTATTCCTTATTCATTATCTGTGTTACCTTGAGCTCTACAGTATTTATTTGATCTTGTTTTATCTTTTTTTTCTTGCTTATTAAACAATCAACTTAGTTTCAGCTTCGATATGATATTATCATTGCCTTTCCCTAAATAGCTTCTTGCTCAAATCATTTTTGTGATATCTGCTTGCTATTGGTAGAAACCTGAAGCCCAGCAGGAGATAGGAGAAAAGGTTTGAGATCACCTCCTTCTAAGCAAATCATATCTCCCGAGTCCTTGGGGAGAGTCTGGCCTAGACACCAAAAAAAAAAGGGACAGAGAAGTTGGTGCAACTTTGAATTACCCTAGCGGCACTGTGCATCTTAATACCAGGCATAGGGAGGGGCCTGGGAATAAGATCAGTAGAAATGGGATAGCAGTGATTTTCTGCTCCCCTAATGTAAATTTTACGAGGCTCTCTGATTTTGTTTGAGAGTGTTGGGAATTATAATTGGATACTGAGTGTTCACATTCAAGCATAATTGCTTAGTTATTCCAAAGTCAAATATAAATGACCAGTAATTTTGAAGTTTCATTAGGTATGTAGTTTCCTTAGTACTATCTTTCTTTAAAGTTTTGGTTCACATAAATATTAAATATAATTTAAAATTGTAGAGAGAAACTATTTCAAGTCATTAAAGTATACGTCATAGGAATAGGCATAGTAAGCAAAACACAGTGCAGACAAGGAAATTTTTCATGGATGCAGCATTAAAAGTCAAACAACCAACCAAAATAACCCCATGGTCTTGTTGTGAGCAAAGAATGTAGTACTTTATATCTTTATAAGATAGAATGGTTTTTAAAATTCTCTTTTAATTTTATATAGTTGTTCATTTATTTAGTGAGTTTAGTTTTTAGTTCAGAATAAATAAGAGCAAAGCAGTATAAAGAATCAATAATGGCATATTACTGCCCTAAGGTTTTTAATATCTCCCTGCCCCCCATTTTTTTTTTACTACTCATGAGCATCTATTAAAAATTACAGAAATCTCGTTTTTAAACAAATTGTGGCTCTATTTTAAAAGTTTATTCTTGACAGAATGTATCTTTTAAAATGCCTCTATTGATGGAAATAGTAATCTGATGTTAAGATTTTAAATAAGGTAGCTGATAGCATTATTGACTGTATTAACTCATTTTTATACATCTAGGAAATCATGGATCGGATCTACAAAAATGTCATGAATAAAGTGAATGGAATGAGTAATTTTCAACGCACTCTGTTTATTCTCGCCTATAATTACAAAATGGAACAGATTTCAAAAGGGCATGGTACTCCGCTGTGTGATAGGTAAGTAAAGGCTCTCCCTCTCCTTGATAACTTGATCATTTTATTCACATTAATAGCCCAATTAATTGAGATAGTTATAAGAAAAAATTATCTTAAAAAGTCAAAGGGACTCTAAAAAAAATCCATCTTGCATAAGAATATGAGCAATTAAAAAAGATTGCAAGGTCATTTGAAAAAAATTTTCACTAAAAATTTTACTGTGTTAAATGTGTGCTTATGTCTTCTGTGGACACTTAATATGATTTTAATTATTTTGAGAAGTTTCTCTTTGCTTTTATATTTATTTCAATATGAATATAAAATGGCAACCAAATATGATTAAATGTTTAGTGTTTAAAGTGTTAAATGAGTTTTACCACACACCTGTCATTCCCACCCCCGCCATGGCACTAATAGAATAAGTAGATTTAACTATAATATTGTTTAGAAATTAGAAAATAAAAATATGACATTCAAATTATTTTTTATGGGAACGTTAATGTAGTTTTCATATGTGTTTCACATTATTTAAAACTTTATAATTTTTTTCCTGCCTTTTACTCATATCTCCAGTGAGATACAGAATTGCTTTGTAAAGCCTATTTACATATATATATATATATATATATATATATATATATATATATTTTAATGATTGCCTCTTGGTCTTTTTTCAAAGTTATTAAAATACAAAACAAAACCCTTCCCCCTTTTTCATCTAGGTGGTAAGCAATCTTTTTAATTAGTGTGTTTTCAGAAACATATCAATTAGATGTTTGAATTGTTTTCTTTTTTAATTTACCAGATACTTCAACTTGAATTAGTGAAATTTTAAAGAGTTAAATTGCTGTATACAAATACATATACATCTTTAATGAAGTAAGCGAAAGCAAAAAATAATTTACTTTTCATACTAAATTTTATGAAGATACAGTAGGATTATTCAGTATTAATATAATATGTATTATATAATGATATAAAACTAATTGCTCTGACCATAAGCAGGGGTTTTCCATTACTATATAAAATTAAACCTGACAATTTTGAATTCAAATATTACTTGAAGTTCTCAAGAGAAAAATCACATGTTCTTGGCTGAATAAACTTGGTTGAATAAACATTTAGATTTAAGTAGTGGGTCAAGAGAGTCTCTTAAATTGGCTTTGTGGCCTTGGATAAGATACTTAATCTCAACATCTCATATAGGTGTACCTCGTTTTATTGCACTTTGCTTTATTGCGTTTCATAGATACTGTGTTTTGACAAGTGGAAGGTTTGTGGCAACCCTGTATAGTCAGATGGTTAGCATTTGTTAACATAAAGTGTTTTTTAATTAAGGTACGTACATTGCTTTTTAGACGTAATGCTGTTGTACACTTAATAGACTATAGTATAGAATAAACATAATTTTTGTATGCAACGGGAGACCAAAAAATGCATGTGACTTTATTGCAATATTCACTCTATTGCGGTGCTCCGGAACTGAACTCTAAATATCTTCACGGTGTGCCTGTGTATCAGAATTGGAAGATTAGGCTAAATGATTTGGAAAATCCCATTCAGCTTTAAAATTCTGTGATTATCTGATTGATTTTTCTTTTTTTTTTTATAAGCTTTATTTTCCGGAAAGTTCGAAGCTTGCTAGGTGGAAATATTCGGCTTCTCTTGTGTGGGGGTGCTCCACTTTCTGCAACCACACAGAGATTCATGAACATCTGTTTTTGCTGTCCTGTCGGTCAGGGATATGGACTCACTGAATCTTGTGGGGCTGGAACAATTACAGAAGGTTAGTGTTATCTACAAAGTGGTGTGTCCAACAGAGGCTGGGGTGCAACTCCAGGCACTTTTTAGTATGGGTTGTTTTTTGCAGATATATAGAAGAGCAGTTAAAATATTTGTGTAAATCCCAAGTAGTGTGATTATTGATAAGTTTTTAGAATGTATTAGGTATATCTCATTGTCAATAATTCACCTAGAGGAGTTTTCGAATTAAGACTATGGTAAAGACTATGATAGTATTAAAAACTACTTAGCTGGGCTTCCCTGCTGGCTCAGTGGTTGAGAGTCTGCCTGCCGATGCAGGGGACACGGGTTCGTGCCCCGGTCCGGGAAGATCCCACATGCCGCGGAGCGGTTAGGCCCGTGGGCCCTGGCCGCTGAGCCTGCGCGTCCGGAGCCTGTGCTCTGCAACGGGAGAGGCCACAACAGTGAGAGGTCTGCGTACCGCAAAAAAAGCAACCGAACAAACAAAAAACAAACTACTTAGCTTTCTAGAAAAGAAGTTTTTGGCACAAGCATTGGCTGTATTGTGTACATTTATCATCTTATATCAGTTTTTAAATTTCTTTTTATGTAGAAAAACTAATGTGTATTTTCTAGTTGTTTAGGTATGTTTATTAAGGCTCAAATTCAGAAATGTTTATTGGGGTGGGTGGTCTGTGTTAAGTGCAACGAGAAACTAGATTCCGGTCTAGAGAATCTAATTTCCAGAGTTTATCATGGTGACGGGGTTGAGGGGGCAGTCCATTACCTGAGTGGTTCCCAGATGACTCCCCTAGTGCCTTATATGCCCTTTTATGGAAGAAAGGTACTTTGTTCTCCAGTCCTAGATAAAACTATGCTCCTCCTTTGTATTTTCTAGATACTGATAGACACTAAACCTCTTAACTTTTCATTTTCCCCTATTTACCTTGAGCGCTTTTGTGCACCATTCTTATGTCAGGTTTATCCTGCATTACTTCTGTATTTTCCAGTTTTCAGTTACGTTCTCTATATTTTATATATTTTGGGAAGCTGCTTCTAAGTCTTGTTTTGCACAAAATAGACAAGCAATCTTAAAAACATGCATATACGGTTCCTGAAGAGCCTTAATTTCTTCCATTTTTAAGGTTTCCATTGGATGTGTGATTAATCAGTTACAGTTTATGGTGTAAATAAGCCTGTAAAGTATTAAATATCAGCCTTTCATTTCTGATATTTGAATGCTCTTTGAAGAGGAAACATAATGCAGTAGTAGTTCACAATAGTGGTGGGTTCTTTCCCAGATCCTTGAAAGTTAACAATCTTAATCTCCAGTGTGATCTCTGAACTCTTACTATATGAATTTATGAAAAAATAGGGTGTGCTAGTATAAGCTGATGTGAGGGAAGCTTCAGAGATCTCAGTTTGAAATAGTGGTACATGGGAGAAGATTGGAGAGGTTATTTGTACTGCAGATCTGTTAAGTCTAGTAAGAAAGTAGAATAGGTGTAAACCATTGTGTTCCTTTATCCTTTAAGATAGAGAAGACAAACTCATGAACCAGGCAGCTACTTAAATGAGTGAAGTGGGCCCTGGTGTAAGAGAATGTGATGGTAAGGGATCTGGGGAAACTGGAGCAGGCCTGCACCGTCTGATAGGGGCTACAGTTGTTGCTGTGCTGGAAATGTGGGCCCATTGTTCTCGGAGATTCCATACTCTTTTGTAAAATGTCTTGATTTTTAAATGTCTATAACCAATTCGGATTAAAAAAAAAAACCAAAACATTTCAGTGTGGGCTACACAGCTTGCTTCACCAATGTGCTACTTCTGCATTTAACGGTTCTCTGGGGATATCTAAGGTTTGGGATAAATCACTGGTTTTTTGTAGTTTAAAAAAGTGAAGCGATTTATTAACTACTATAATCAAATACTTTTTTTCATTTGCATTTTAGTGTGGGACTACAATACTGGCAGAGTGGGAGCGCCATTAGTTTGCTGTGAAATCAAATTAAAGAACTGGGAGGAAGGTAATAACCTCTTTTAACCACAGAGCATTAATTTGTATAATATTAAACTTTAGAATTGTGCTTCATTTCCTTCCTTACTTTAGAGTGTAAAATCACCCACAAGTGCTCACTTTTGTCCTTTATAATAGAAATATTTTATCTAGAGCTATATGAATGCATTTTGCTTCTTTCAAAGATGACTTCAAAGAATTATAATTGTTTTTATTTGCTTACTTTATTACATAAATGCAAATAAGAATTATGGGAAAAACTTGAGAAATGTGCTAAATAAATAATGCCCATAAGTTACAAATGAACATATTTTGTAGAAACAAAATCATATAATTCATTCTATGAAACTGAAGATTTTTACCTGCTTTTTTCTTTTTTCTTTCCCTTCTCCGAGGGCTTCAACCCAAAATTATCAGAAGGAAATTTTTACTATAATTACATGAAAATGTATCGCTCATGCCATTTAAATACTAGTCACTTCTTAAAAATTTTAGATGACCCTATTAGCGTGTACATGTTATCTCTGATTTGTCTGGGTGCACTTTTCTTTTATGCAGAGAGTCTAAGGCTTGGGTGTCATTTTTCAGAGCTAGTGAAAATGTTTAATAAGCTTAAACATGGAACCATTCTGAAATTATCTGTAAGGAATAAATCTTCTAAATATATAGTAATTTGATTTTATACGGAGATTTATTCTCAAAATGCACAATTTAACACTTTTATCAATTACTAGTATGATATTTAAGAATCTCTACAGAATCCTTAAAGGAATTGACCATATGTAATTATTTTATACAGTAGATGTTGGATTTTTGAGTTTAATTTTTTCTTGGAATAGTAGTTTGAAAGCAGAAGTGCTTAGGGTTAAGCAGCTGAAAATTTGCAACTAGTTTTATGTTGATGAATTTTGTTCGTAGTGCCTGCCTTATTTCCTTTGGGAAACGCTGATTGGATCAAAATCAGATGTCCCTATTTAGAAACTAATAGTTTCAAATATTCACACGATGCACGCAGGGATAAAAATGTTGAATTAACTCTAAATTATTCTTTGTTTGTTAGGTGGATACTTTAATACTGACAAACCACATCCTAGGGGTGAAATTATTATTGGTGGCCAAAATGTGACAATGGGATACTACAAAAATGAAGCAAAAACAAAAGCTGATTTTTTTGAAGATGAAAATGGACAGAGGTGGCTCTGTACTGGAGATATTGGAGAGTTTGACCCCGATGGTTGTTTGAAGATTATTGGTAAGCGAAATAATACTTTTTTTCTTTAAGTGGATGTTTCCAAAATAGCTTTTCAAAAGAGAGACTATATATTTAGAGAAGCTGTTTAATAGTGTAAGAATTCATCTTTATGGAGTGTTGGTATGGTCTCTGCATTATCCCTGGAATATAAAAATGTACAATAGGGACTGTGTGGAATTTACAAGGCTTGACATATTATGAGGTCTCAAGGTCTGTTCAACAGCAGTGGTATTTTTTTTTTTCCCCCTGCGGTACGCGGGCCTCTCCCGTTGCGGAGCACAGGCTCCGGACGCACAGGCTCAGCGGCCACGGCTCACGGGCCTAGCCGCTCTGCGGCATGTGGGATCTTCCCAGACCGGGGCACAAACCTGTGTCCCCTGCATCGGCAGGTGGACTCTCAACCACTGCGCCACCAGGGAAGCCCAGCAGTGGTATTTTTAATTACTACTAGAGAGTCCAGTTCTTAATAGGGAATATTCATTTTTGTGAATTCTTTGCTATCTAGAGGTTATTAGGGCTCTTTTCCTGTCAGAACCATGTCCTTCCCTTGCCTGTGAGAGCTAAGGAAGGCCTGGAAGCTCAGTACTAGGACCTGTGGGTGAGAAATACCTTCCCTGCTTCTCCTTTTAGGTTCTTTCTCTCAGTTAATGGCACTTCTATCCCAGTCGTGCCATCTAGACACTGGCAGGAGATGAGAACCTCTTCAGTCAGCTCCCCATATCTAATCCATATCCCACTGCTTTACCTTATGACATATGCCTCAAGATCATTCTGTCTGTCCCTCCTTCTGTGATCGTAGGTCAGGCCTGCACCTTCTGTCACCCTATTGCAAGAAATTCCTTTCTGTTGCTATGCTTACCCCTGCTGAATGCACCCTCTCGCTGCCACCACGTGATTACTAAACCCCCATCTCACTGGCTGCTTTCCTGCTGAAAACCTTTCCTCCTCCTATAGCTGCAGTAATTCAAGCTGGCACGGCTCTCTTCTTTGCCAGTGTTCTTTCACTTGGCTACTGCTCAGTCTTCCCTCAAGACTCAGCTCAGGCCTCACTTGCGGGAATTCTTTGAAAATCAGCACCTAGTACTACTGTATCGTATTAAAGTGATAACGTTTTTTCGTCCTGCTTCTCTTCAGGTAGAATGTGAGCTTTCAGATGGCATTGAGTATATTCTTGACCTTTCTGGTATTAATGTATACCAGGAACAGAACCTGTTCAGCAGAACATGCCTGAAGCCCTGATGATGGGGTCCCTTAATCAGAATCTAGTTCTTTAAAAGAATATATTTAGTAGTACAAAAATAAGGGCCTAATTTTATGTGTTTTTAATTTTAGCATAACTACTATAGTGGACTTAATTGATAGCAAATTACTTAGGGAATGGCCAATATTTCTATGCATTAAAGGTATAATAATATTGTCCTCCAATGTGCCCCCCTCCCGGCCTTGTTTTTGCGCAGATCGTAAAAAGGACCTTGTAAAACTGCAGGCAGGAGAATATGTTTCTCTTGGGAAAGTGGAGGCAGCTTTGAAGAATCTCTCACTAATAGATAACATTTGTGCATATGCAAACAGGTAAGAAAGTAGAATTTATGCTACTTTTACTTAAAACATTTGGTGTGCTGTTGGCATTTCCTTTCTATGCCGGCCTTCTTTGTAAAGTGATACCAAGAACTCTTCCTTCTTATCCATTGTCTCTGGGAACGGCCTGTTCTCATTACGGCCCTTAGCGATTCTTCCCTTGTGATGCTCGTCCCCTTATCTTCTGTCCCTGTTTTCTGTTTTACATCTCAGTGCGGTGTTCTGTGTGACAGGAAGGGGAAGGAAATAAAATCCTCCTCCCTGCTGCCTTGCTACCTGTCGCCCTGCACAGGGAAGCTTCCCACAGCCAGTCCAGAGGAGAGGCGAGTAAAGAAGGAATTTGGGGGTGGGGTCAGAGAGCAGTGCTCTGCTCCGTTCTTACTACCCCCTGTCAGTTTGAGCCTGCTTGGGACCCTAGCCAGGTGTGGGCTTCCGTTCCCCCTTAAGCCATGTTAAGCTGTGGCTTCATACATAGCATCTCGAGCCCACGATGATACAGAGGCAGCTGGGAAGGAGAGTTTAAAGTTAAAATCCCAGAAATGCACTCTTGGGAAATGTGTTGGAATTTCAGATTGACACTCTGATTACATTTTTTCATAACAGTATTGCATGTGGCAATCATTCTCCAGGGTTAATGATCGGATATTTTCTGGCCAGCCTGGGACCCTTACTGCAGCAGTTGACATAATGCTTATTATGAAAAGATAAAATCTGGTGTTAGGAGAACCAATTTAGAAATAGGTTTTGAGGTACAGCCCACTTTAAAGATTTACTACATTGGTTTATAAATGATTCTGCCCTTTGTTAGTCATGAAGTGTTTTCTTTAGTGATGCTACAGTTCTGGATTTTCATATGTGATATTAACCAGAACTGACCTTCTCCTGATGCCACTGCCATTTCTTCAGGTCGCTGCCTTCAGCGGGCATACTCAAGAGTTCCTCTAGAACACATATTCCCACGATAACAAAGGAAGAAATATGTATAATCACATTACTTTGATTTGTTGCCAAATTTTTTTAGAAAGTTTCATATCTACATTAGCTTTCAGTTTTGTTTAATCTGTTGATGTGAATTACTGATTTTTAAGGATGAATTTTCTGATTTTGTAATTTTCTTTTTTAAAAGCATAATTCATAGCAGTTATATACATAGTTGAAATTTATCATGAAATGTCAGGTTCAGGTTTCTTTAGCAGTGAATTCTGCCAGAGCACCGCAGCGCGTTATGAATCAGACAGCAAGCGTGGCGGTACCAGATACGCCCTCATGCATGTCGCTTGGGATGGTGAAGAGCTGATCGCTAAACGTCAGCGTAGCCAGTTAACCGCAGTTAACGCGGTGTACGCCGTGTGGTGCCTTAACCAAGTTGCCCTTTATTTCAGTTATCATTCTTATGTCATTGGATTTGTTGTGCCGAATCAAAAGGAGCTAACGGAACTAGCACGAAAGAGGGGACTTCGAGGGACCTGGGAGGAGCTGTGTAACAGCTGCGAAATGGAGAATGAGGTGCTCAAAGTGCTCTCTGAAGCTGCTGTTTCAGGTGAGAGAGTGTTCAGCTGATTCTGAGAACTGAGATGGGAAGAGGCTACTTAAGCTTGCTTATCCTGTTTTTGCTACAAGGGCTTAGGTTACATTTCCTGCTTAGAAACTAATCATATTTTCCCACCATTAGTAGGGAGAAGAACGTACTTATCAATCCCCCACTATAGCCCCTTTAGGGACACACAAATCATCCACGCCCACCACTGATGGACATGTCTCAGAATGTCCTCTTCTCAGCAGCTTCTGTTTTCTGGGTTGGCCCTTTCTCCACTCTTCTCAGCTGTTTCCAAGGCCCTGCTTAGCTTCCTGGACACCCCAGCCCGTAGTGAACCGTCCAGGACTCTTTGCTACACAGTTAGTGTGCTGGTAGTTGGTTGAACTCATGTGTCCTCCACCCCTTGTGCGTGTGTGTGTGTGTGTGTGTGTGTGTGTGTGTGTGTGTGTGTGTGTTGAGGGGTGAGTGCAGAGAGACTTCGTTTAATGTTGTTGGTTTCATAAAAACAGCTGTACCTTCTGAGTCATGGGTAATACAAGTATGCATTTTTATTCTCCTTAGATATGTTATTCAAGATTATGAAAAATGTAAATTGCATTTATAGTTAATCAGACGAAATCATTCTGACCCTTTATTTCAACAGTAATTGTGTTTTGTAGTATGTCAGCTTGAAAATAGTTTCCAACTTTTTTAGGTAACTTGAAATCCTTGGTCTGATGCTAAATTGAGTTAATTAATGGATATGAAATTAGAAAGCTACATAATTTCTAAGTAAGGTAGAATACTGAAACAATAATTAAGCATAACAGAATTTATATGCCTTCTTGCTTTATTTTTAAATTTTATGTATATGTTAACAGCTCTGAGATATATTATAATTCACATACCAAACAACTTGCCCGTTTAGTATATACAATTACATAGTTTTTTTAGTATATCCACAGAGTTGTACAATTACCATAATCAGTTTCAGAACACTGTCATCACCTCAGAAAGAAATAGCATGTCTGTTAGCAGCCACTCCCCACCATACCTCGAACCTCCTAGTCCTTGGGGACCACTAATCTTTCTGTTTCTATAGATTTGCCTGTTCTGAAGATTTTGTATAAGTAGAACCATATAATATATAGGGTTTTGTGACTGGTTTCTTTCACTTAGCATGTAGTGTTCATCCATGTTTTCTTGTCGTAGCATGTATCAACACTTCATTCCCTTTTATTGTCAAGTAACATTTGGTTATCCATTCATCAGTTGACACCTGGGTTGTTTCCGGTTTTGGCTGTTAATGAATAATGTTGCTGTGAACATTTGTACGCAAGCTTTTGCGTGGATATACTTATTTATTTCTGTTGTGTAGATTACTAGGAGGAGAATTGCTGGGCCTCTGCTAACTTTATGTTGAACCTTTTGAGGAACTGCCAGGCTATTTTCCAGAACATATTTTTCTAAATATTTTCCAGACTGTTTTTAAAAATGGTGGCACCATTTTACATTGCCACGAATGTTGTATGAGGGTTCCAGTTTCCCCACATCCTTCCCAGCACTCATTATTGTTCATCCTTTCAATTTTAGCCATCCTGGTTAGTGTGAAGTGGCCTCTCCTTGTGGCTCTGATTTGTATTTCAGATGGTGGTTTATGATGTTGAGCATATTTTCATGTACTTAATGGCCATTGTATGTCTTCTCTGGAGAAATGGCTGTTCAGATTCTTTGCCCATTTTTTAAGTGAGGTTGTCTTTTTATTATTGAGTTGTATGATCTTTATATATTCTAGATGCAAATCCATTATCAGATATATTTTCTCCCATCCTGTGGGTTGTGTTTTTACTTTTCTTGATGGTATCTTTTGAAACACAACAGTTTTAATTTTTTTTTTTTTTTAATGTTGAGCCTTCTTTTAATTTATTTTTATTTTTGGCTATGTTGGGTCTTCGTTTCTGTGCGAGGGCTTTCTCTAGTTGTGGCAAGCGGGGGCCACTCTTCATCGCAGTGCGCGGGCCTCTCACTGTCGTGGCCTCTTCTTGCGGAGCACAGGCTTCAGACGCGCAGGCTCAGTAGTTGTGGCTCACGGGCCTGGTCGCTCCGCGGCATGTGGAATCCTCCCAGACCAGGGCTTGAACCCACGTCCCCTGCATTGGCAGGCAAACTCTCAACCACTGCACCACCAGGGAAGCCCAGTTTTAATTTTTATAAGATACAGTTTATTTGTTTCTTTTGTTGCTTGTGCTTTTGGTATCACATCTGAGACACCGTTGCCTAATCCAAGTTACAAAGAAATAGCGCTTTGTTTTCTTCTAAGAGTTTTATAGTTTTAGCCCTTATATTTGGGTCCTTAATCCATTTTGGGTTAATTTTTATATATGATGTAAAGAAGGGATCCAACTTCATTTTTAAGCAAAATCAATATTAGGTTTACACCAGAGAAACAGAATCAGTAAGTTAAATATAGTAAGAAACTTATTGTAGGGAATTGGTTTACATGATTATTGGGGGCTGGCTAAGACAAACTTGGAAATCTGTAGGGCAGACTGTTTAAAAAAAAAAAAAAAAAAGGTGGATTGGAACTCCTAGGCACAAGCCAAAGCCCCTGTCCACAGGCAGAATTGCTTCTTGTTTGGGGGTGCCTCAGCTCTGCTCTCAAGGCCTTTCAACTGACTTAGTCATATCTACAAAACCACTTTCAAAGCAACACCTAGATTAGTGTTTAACTGAATAACTGGGAACTCTAGCCTAGCCCCAGATGATGCATAAAACTGTCACAGCCCACCCTTTGTCAGCTTGGCACCCAGATACATTTCCTTACACCATAGTTAATTTCCAAGTAAAGACAGTAACACCTAACATTATACACCTGTTCTGAGTGCAACTGAAGATACATTAACCTTTTCCCCAGAAGTGGATGAAGACCCCTTGACTGAGTTTTTTCTTACTCTTCTCCTTTGATATCCTGTAACTTAAATACTGTGATATAAAGTGAACTTATTAATATATTGTGATAAGAGAACAGGAGGGAAGAAAAGAAAAATATTTGCTTAACATATATAACAAGCATATTCACAACAAAATAGGGAAGAAATACTCATAATTATACTTAGAGTCCCCATTTCTTCACCTGCTCATTTGGTTGTAGCTGTGTTCATTTTTCTAAAACCTGGTCTAGATGATATCACTGTACTTAACTAACGTCATGTTGAGTCAGGTCATAGAGTGCGGTGCCGACTGGCTTAACAGCTGAATGTGGGCTTCCAGTGCTTGCCTGTGAGTCTCGCCACATCTCCGTAGTGTCAGACTCCTGTCCCTTAAGAACTGTGTCCCTGCCTTACTGCTTTTTCTCATAGTGGTTTTTCCTCTTAGAAACCACTCCTGACATATTTTTCATCTTTGAAGAATAAAAATTTGTTATTTCTGTTTCTTTTTATAGGTTAGAGTTAATATATCATTTTTGTTCCCAAGGCACTTATACCTTTCAATTCAGTTCTTTTAAGGTATATACATTATTATGGCTAGGTGTTTACCTGTTTTCCGATAGTATACCAGTTGAGAGCAGAAACTATTCATTTTTGTATTTTAAAAGAATGTTTAGTAAAGCACTTTATACAGTATTTTTTTCCTGGTAAATATTTGTTAAATGAATGCTGGAAAAGTAAATCAGTCTTCTTAAGGGAAGGTGTTTCTTCAAAACTACATCTGTTTTCCCTGTCTTCCCCCCCCCCCCCTCCCCACCGCCCCCTTTCAGTTTTCCACTGTTGAGGACCTACTTGGTATCAAGCAGTGTGGGAGAAGCACGATAGTGAGGAGACATTCTTCCTCAGAGCTCATGGCGAATATCGTGGCTCAGTGACAAGATTCTGTTTAAACTTTATTATTTCTTAGTTTCTAAGGTGATTTTTAAAAATAAATTCAAAGAAAACAAATAGGTGTAAGGTAAAAAGTGATATTTCCTTTTCCTTAATCCTGGATCCTAGCCCCCTAGAAGTATGCGGTTTATTTTGGTGTGTACCCTTGTCGTACACATCTAGTTGCATATAAGTTTATCTAGTGTTAGAAAACAAAACAAAACTTCTTTTAAACCTGACAATATATTGCAGGTATCTTAATATACCCATGCCAGATAGATTTAACTCATTTTTAGTGACTGAATGTTGTACGTTTTCTGCCTGTATCATAATTTATCCAACTCCTTCTATTGATGGACATGTAGATTTTCTCAGCAGTTTTTTGCTGTTGTAATTCTCATACATAATCTGTTTCTTCTTGTATTTCTGAGGGATAGATTGTTTAGAAGTGAGATTTTTGAGCTGTTGGCTTTGCATTTTGATGAGTGCTCAAAGACTGAGGAAGTTAAATTATTTGCCAAGAATTTTAATTGTATATTTTTCATGACCTTGCATTTACATTTCTTTTCACCGTCTCAGCAAGTCTGGAAAAGTTTGAAATTCCAGTAAAAATTCGTTTGAGCCCTGAACCGTGGACCCCTGAAACTGGTCTGGTGACAGATGCCTTCAAGCTGAAACGCAAAGAGCTTAAAACACATTACCAGGCGGACATTGAGCGAATGTATGGAAGAAAATAATTATTCTCTTTCAGCATCAGTTTGCTGCAGGGAGCTCAGCTCAAATAGGAAAATACTTGAAATGCATGTCTCAAACTGTGAGGCAGACTCCATTCCTCATATTAAACCTAAACTGTTATTTCTCATGACATCACCATTTTTAACTAACAGGATTAGTAAAATATTAAGACAGCAAACTTGTGTCTGTCTCTTCTTTCTTCCCCTCCTCCAAGTTACTTTACCACCTAGGACTGTACTTGTCAGCATGAGGACTTTTTTGAATCATCTTGGGGGAACAGTGATTTTAAAACCTCAAGTTTTTAAACATGATTTGTATGTTCTGTATAGTGTTCAGTTTGTAACTTTTTAAAGTTTGGATGTATAGAGGGATAAATAGGAAATACAAGAATTGGTTATTTGGGGGGCTTTTTTACTTACAGTATTTAAACATGCAAGGGTATGGATGTGAAATTATGTAAATTTCATTCAAATGCTTATGAATCAAATTGTTGAACAAAAGATTTGTTGCTGTGTAATTATTGTCTTGTATGCATTTGAGAGAAATAAATATACCCGTACTTATGTTTTAAGAAATTGAGACCTTGTGAATATATGCCTGACAGTGTCTTCTTTATATATTTATTTTATCTTAGAAAAAAAATTAAGTTTGGTTGGTCCTGCATGAAACAAAATAGCAATAGAGGGTTATGGTTTCATAGTAAAGAAGAAAACACAGCAGGGGTAGCACCAGTGGATCATTAATCTCTGGTAGTTTACCATCAGAATATCAGAGTCTTCTAGTCAGCTGTGGAAACTAGGAAACTAAAGTTTTAGAATTGGGCACAATTTGAAAAGTTAAGGTAGAATTAAAAAAAAAAGAGGATGGAACGTTATTCTTTATTTCATTGACTACATGTACATTGAGTTGTCTGTGTTTATGACATATTAGTCACGGATAATTATTCTATCCCACTCTACTTTTAGTCTAGCTGTTTAGTGATATATCTCATTTCCAAATTAGGATTATTTTCTTGGATAGTTTGCACTGGGTATGTCTGTCAGCCACTGTCAGTGTCTGTTGGCAGCTTATTGAAAAAGCACCTTATCTTTTCTACCATAACCTTTCTACACTAGAAAATGAAATAATTGAGAATGCTTCTAGGAATAGCATTCTTACTATGATACATGAGAATTTAACTTTATAATGAGGTGAGTTAAAATTTAATTTGCAGGTTTTTAATGTCAGTGTGGAAATTATTTGTGATTCTAAAAATACTGTATTATATATAGTACGTCTTTTCATATGTATTGCTTGTCCGTTGTTGTTTGGCTATTACTAAGAGTGATGTTCCACCAATAAAGATGTGTTTAGACTAGGATATAAAAAAATCACAGGTACCATGTTCTTCATGTCATATTAGTCATTTTCTTGATTCTCAGTTACTTTAGGCACCAAGAAGGCAAAACAAAACAAAAATACACATATGTGAAAAGGTGTGAATGTAGGTCTGCGTAGTGTAGTGGGAGTGTTGAGGACCTGTAACCCTGTAGTTTTTGGCCATATCATGAACACATCGTATTTGGAGATACTGTAATATGGTGTTTTTTGTTTTAAACTTTTCTTGTATTCATGTATATATTTGTATTATGTTTTGAATGCTTTTCTTGTCATAGTTTAAGTTTTCACAGAGTTTTGAAAAACTGCCAAGAAGAAGTAAAAATAGGGAAAAATTAAATGGAGCCTCTCTAAAATGTTGTGATCTAAACATTAAAGTTAGCTTGGGTGGACAGAATTTGTTTCTGATGCTTTATGTTTAGAATTATTACTTGCTTTCAAATGACTTTTGGAAAGTATTTAGAAAAAACCATTCAGCGCTTCAAAGGAGAGATGTCAGTATAACTGTGACTTGAAATAGTGGCATATGAATATGTAGCTTATCACTGATTCAGAATAAAAGTTGTTTCTTTTCAGAAACATCTAATAAGACTGGCTTAATCTGTACATAGTCCCATTTTTCTCTCTGTCTCTCTTTTTTTTTTATAATTCCTTTCATTCCTAAAATACCAGATGCCAGGTGTCAGATGCCACAGCAGAATATGAAATTAAATAAGTAGAATCCCCTTTCCAATTACTTTCTAATCCAAACCATCTTTAGTGACTTGAAAAATAGTACGTTTTAATGTTATCCTTTCAAAAAAGGAAAAGTTGGTTGATTTGGGGGGGGGAAAAAAACACCCAACAACTGTAATTTGATTATAAGAAAAATACTGGTTTAACCAGAAGATACTTGGAGGGAAACTTTCAGGAATTTCACAGTAAATGGCTAAGTCTAATTAATACACACGTCTGAAAAGAGGACTATAGATTCTAAAAGGATGTCTTCTGAGAACTGTTGTTTCCCAGAAGTAAGCTACATGAAGAGTTCTTGAATCTCTCCTGTAAGTCTAGCAGTTTACATCAGGTAGATTGGTGGCCACCTCTGTCCCGTCGTTCCCCCCCACATCCCCACTCCCCCTGCTGGTATTTCTTAGCTTAAACTTCATTAGAAAGTTCTTACTGACAACAGAACAAAACTGTAAGCGTTAGGTACTTTTTAATACTACTTTGTTTTTAAGTAATGGATTTGATATCTATGATCTCTAAAGTTTCTGATATTAAAACTCAGTATTTTGGGCTTCCCTGGTGGCACAGTGGTTGAGAATTTGCCTGCCAATGCAGGGGATACGGGTTCGAGCCCTGGTCTGGGAGGATCCCACATGCCGTGGAGCAACTGGGCCCATGAGCCACAACTACTGAGCCTGCGCCTCTGGAGCCTGTGCCCCGCAACAAGAGAGGCCGCGATAGTGAAAGGCCCGCGCACCGCGATAAAGAGTTGTCCCCGCTTGCCGCAACTGGAGAAAGCCCTCGCACAGAAACGAAGACCCAACACACCAAAAATAAAAATAAATTAAAAAAAACTCAGTATTTTGTTTTTCCAAAGAAAGAAAAGCTCTCTCCATAAAAGTCAAACTTGATTTGACATTCCTGAAATACTCACTGAAAAGGAGTTAGGAGAATTGTATTTCTCGGCCTAGCAATTCACTTGAAGGGAGACTTTACTGGAGCTCTGTTTGAACGCGCAGGCTCAGCGGCCATGGCTCACGGACCCAGCCGCTCTGCGGCATGTGGGATCTTCCCGGACCGGGGCACGAACCCGCGTCCCCCGCATCGGCAGGCGGACTCTCAACCACTGCGCCACCAGGGAAGCCCGAGAAGCTCTGTTCTTGATGTGCCTGCTTTGCTAGCATTCTGTCCTCACTTGCCCTGAGCCCCCTGAGTCCCTCCCTCCCTTGGGCTTTGACGGCATAGGAGCCACACTGTCCGCCAAGTCAGTGGTGATCAGAGGTTTTCTGCGCGTAGAACATTCACATAGCTTGAAGGCTTGCATAGAGATGATAAATCAGAATTTGGCATTAAAATTTGTGGGGCAAAGGCAAGGTGGCAGCAATGAAACATCCAAATTTCGTGCCTGCACGGAGTCCTGGTGTCACGGGAGGAAGCTTCCTGTCTCTGAAACCGACCCCTCCCTGCCTTCAGCTGCTGTTCATGTTGGTTTCTGACAAGACCGGGTACCTTTATACTAACGTGAACTTCTATAAACGTAGGTCTTTGTGTGTAGTCTTGTAACTGTAACAAAACATATGGCAGCTTCAGTGTTTGGTTTGAATCAGTTTAAAAAGACTATTGTGCCTAATTTCTGTCATTAACGTCGCTCAGATTATTAAACATAGGTAGCTTAAGATTTCTGCCATATCAAATACACCTGTAATTTTAGGATGAGGTAGGTAGGTCTCTGTTGTCATGGAAAGATTCTTCAGACATATCCGTGTAAAAACAGCAGGCTGTGTACCTGTGTTGCCTGATTTTAAGTAATGAAAATACGTTAACCTTCAATCTGATTCCCCTCCAGCACTCCTGTCTCAGATTCCCTTCTCATTGGCCCACATGCAGGCACGCAGGCTACAAGGGCACGTCTGTTTAGAAACCACCTTTCACCCCAGGGTCTTGACATGGGACTGAGTAGCTGTTGCTTAACTTTTCTGAGCGGATTAAAGTGTTAAAATTATAACGAGGGATATGTGTGTCCGCATTTAATGTTACGTGCATTTTTCTAGTCAGTTCAGACTTCTCAAAACACTCTTCAGCAAACCCTTCCGCATCAGTGCCTTTCTTTACTGATGCCTTTGAATACTGTTCACTTTGGTGGGATTCATTCAGGGGCAACTTCTCCCATTTGGTGGTGGTTCAGGTTGGGCTGGAAAGGAAGAAGGGCAAGAAGGTGCTGATGTATAAAATACCAGCCCTAACAGCCCAGCAGTGTGTGCCCTGGAATCCCCCTGTGTGGGTGCTGAGAGCTGGGCCTCTTGGTCCTGAGCTGCCCAGCCCCCACTCGGGCCTCCCCCCTCCCTCTCCCCCCCCCACCCCAGGCGAGCCCGGGGCACGTTCCCCTCCTCTGCTATGTGCTTGGCCTGCCCTGCAAAATAGCCCTCTGCTCAGCTGCAGTGCTGACAACAGTATCGCTTACCTACCTGTCTGGGTTCCAGTGATTTCTGCCTCAAGAGGAGTGTGGCAAAACCTCAGGGAGTAAAAAGAAAAAAGTGCCCACAAATGGAGGAAAGACAGCTGTTCTACAGCCACCGTCACAAGTAGCCACCGGAATCTGATTTAAATCTGTTCACTTGATCAGTAGCTCATCTTTGGAAAGCAAGATGCAGCAGAGGCTGAAAATGTTCTTATGTTTTTTACCCATTAATTCCACTTCTAGGAGTCTAAGAAAATACCGAGATGTGGATTGAGAGTTCCTGCACAACGACCTTCATTGTGACATTGTTTACAGTAATACCCAAACAGGTGATATTGTATAACATTCATTTGATTCATTTGATTGGTTATGTAGGCAAGAAAAGTGTCACTGCAACTTCTTTTATCATGAAGATTATTTCATATTATGCATCATTTTGGGGGGAAGAAAGTGGGAATAAAAATGCAGCAGGCTCTTCCAGTCATAAATCTGTGTGTGTGTGTGTGTGTGTGTGTGTGTGTGTGTGTGTGTGTGTGCGCGGTGTGTACTGCATAGAGAAGAGCCTGGAAGAAAATGTGCTAACATGGTGTTGGTTTAGGAAGTGTGGCTGACTTATTTTTCTCTTCATACTTTATTAAAAGCTTTTTACAGTGGCATTTCTTACTCTTGTCATAAAAATCCAAGCTTATAAGAACAACTAGTTTAAACCTTTTTTATTGAAATTGTCTCATGTTTTGGTAAAGAAATAACCAGAAACCCTTATATTTTCTAATCTCTTATTTATATTAGTTTCCTAGGGCTTTCATAAAATAGTACCACAGATTGGGTGATTTAAACAAGAGGAATCTATTCTCTCACATTCTGTGGGCTAGAAGCCTGAAATCGAGGTATCGGCTGGGCCGGGCTCCCTCTGAGACCTCTAGGAGAATCCTTCCTTGCCTCTTCGTTGCTTTTGGAGGTTTGCGTGATCTTTGGTATTCCTTGGTGGGTAGAATGCATGTCTCCAATTCTTTGTCTTCACATGGCATTCTCTCCATGTCTTCATCTTCCCTTTGCAAATATCCCTGTATCCAAATTTACCCTTTTTATAAGGACTTGGTCATGATTGGGTTAAGGCCCACCCTAATGACCTCATTTTAACTGGACCATCTGCAATGGGTATCTCCAAATCAGGTCCCATTCTGAGTTTTAGGAGCTAGGACTACAACATACCTCTTTTTTTTGGAGCAGGGGGAGACACAATTCAGCCCATAGCTGAATTTGTATATTTTTTGAAAACTTTCTTCAATTTTACTTTTTTTTTTTTTGTGGTACGCGGGCCTCTCACTGCTGTGGCCTCTCCCGTTGCGGAGCACAGGCTCCGGACGCACAGGCTCAGCGGCCATGGCTCACGGGCCCAGCCGCTCCGCGGCATGTGGAATCTTCCTGGACCGGGGCACGAACCTGCGTCCCCCGTATCGGCAGGCGGACTCTCAACCACTGCGCCACCAGGGAAGCCCTGGGAAGCCCTTCAATTTTACTCTTGCTTATCAGTCTTGTTCTGTTTGTTCTGCCTGTATAATGTGATATATGAGTACCTGCCCCAGTCTTCTACTCTTACATTAAACATTTTTTCCCTTGGTAATTCCTTCCCTGTTCTGAATATCTTTATTTTCATATACTTAGTTTGATTTTTTCCCCTTATTTACTGTTTCATTACTTTATTTGAATTTTACCATAACCAAATACTGTGGAACTTTTGTCCTCCAAGCAGACGTTTTCTAAACCCTTCATGTATATCCAGTAGATTTGTTACATTCTTCTCCTTCCCCTCTAATGTAGAGCTTTATCAGTATCAGTTCAGGTGGTATGTTGTTTTTCAGATCATCCACTTAAATAAGTGTAGGTAATTTGCTCATCTTTAAAAGCAGCTCCCACAAGAAATGGAAGATCAGAGAGGTGGTACTTTCCTCCTATGTTTTTCCTGAAAGGCAAAAGTTCTCCTCTGCTTTTTGGTTTTGTCTTTCGCTGATATGCTGATTCTGTTTTATGGCACTGGTGTATTCTTGGCTTGTTTCCTCTCTGCCCCCAGGCCAGCGGCCACCCCTGTGGGATGGTTATTGCCAGTCCTTTAAAGACCAGGCCTGTGGCTCCATCCCTACTGTGATACACTTTTTTAAAAAGTTTCATTTGAAAGTAATTCCAGACATAAAACATTGCAAAAATATCATAATAGTTTTTAAAGAATTGCTGATTTAACATAATAGATGACTTTATGCTCATTATAAAATTTCTAGCAATTCAGAAATATAAACTGAAAATAAAAATTCTCCATCTACACACAGAGTTTTTAAACAGCATATTAAAGGCTGAATTATATCCCTCCCGTCAGTTCATGTGTTGAAGCCCTAACGCCCAGTACCTCAGAATGCGACTGGAGACTGGGCCTTTAATGAGGTAATTAAATTAAAATGAGGCCTTTAGCGTGGGCCTTAATCCAATATGGTTGGTGTCCTTATAAGGAGAGATGAGGACACAGACACGCACAGAGGGAAGAACTTGAGACAAGCCAAGGAGAGCGGCTTTAGAAGAAACAACCCTGCCAACACCTTGACCTCAGATGTCCAGCCTCTGGAATTGTGAGAAAGATTTTAGTTGTTCAAGCCCCCCAGTCTGTGGTGTTTGTTTTAGCAGCCCTAGCAAACTAGTACAGAACATAAATGGACCATGGTGTATATTCTGGAACTTGCCTTTTTTTCATTGAGGGTACACTGGGCATCTTCCCAGGTCAGTATGCATAGGTTTCCCTAATTAATTAATAATGCGATCTTTTTAATGGCTTCATAGTATTCCATAGCATGGATGTATTGTAGAATGTATTTAATCATTTTATTGCTGGGCATTTAGGTTGTTGCAGATCTTACTACTAGGATCAGTGTGACAACAGACAGCCCTTACTAACATTTTTGTGCCTGAGTGGAAACTCAGCTATAGGATAGCTCCCTGATAGACTGGCTAGATCAAACCTTTTGCAAGCTATCCAGTTGGTATTTCGTTTTGAATGTATATATCCTAACTCCTCCGGTGAATTTCAATTCCAGAAGATGCCAGTCCTTCAGTGATTCTTGGTATCCTCCTAGTCTAGTGTAATATGACTTTCTCCTAAAAGATTCTGAATAAGTGCTACAGTTTTGCTTTCATCAGTTAGCCTTTAATTCAGTCTAAAAGGCAGGGAACAAGGTGAAAGATGGTGAGCAACTGTGACCCTGGCAGGCCCATCCCTGTGAGCCGCCATGGACACCATGTCAGGTTAGGTTTTTTTGGTCATATATTTCCTCCCTCCCTCTCTCTCTCTCTTCCTTCTTTTTTCCCTGATTACAAAGCATACTTTCATATGCCTTTTGAGTCCTTTGTGGAATTGTTTTGTTCTGCTGTTTCCCAGGAACACACTAGTAATGAGCAACATAAAACTGAATCCAGTTCCATAAATCAAGCAGAGGCTCATGCAGGTATTTTCTGTAGAACGTAGGCAGCCTTGCTGTCGTGTATCTTGCCTTGCCTCCTCCGCAGCGTTTACGGGAAGCAGCACGGGCTGCGTGGGGGTAACTGATGTTGCTGTCTGCCACCGTCTACCACCTGTTGTACCGTGAATCAGCAGCCCCGTGACACTGTCCAGCACACATGCTGAGTGTTCACCAGCTGCCACTTCCCGTCTTCCCAAAGTGGCGTAGACACAGAGCCCCTCTCTCGCAGACTCAGGGCACTCTGGGCAGCAGGAAAGGCTATATCCAGAGGTAGAGAGGATGATGGATGCAGACTCACCATAGCAAGACACCCACGACCACTGGTCATCTCCATGCCCTTGATGTTGAAACTGATTATGGATACGTGAAGAAAAGGATGGTTCTGGGATTGCAGTGTTGGTAACAAGAATTACTTTTTGAACTTTATGATCGGTCCCTCTATTTCCCCCCAAGTCCTGTCTTTTTTTTTTGCTTTGAAAGATACGGAAAAAATAATTTCGGTTTTATCGGAAAAACCTCTTGAACAGCCATGCTCCGTGAGACGCTAACAATTCTCATGCTTGTGGGTTCTGGAATAATAATAATAATGTAATGATAATTATTATAGTTAACACCGAGAATTAGCCAAGTATTTGATGTGTGTTAATCCCCACGACAGAGCCACAAAAATGGGTGTCCTTATTCATCTTGCTTTACATGAGGAAGCTGAGACTTAAAGCAGTTAAATGAGTAAGTGACAGAGCTGGGTAGGCACTGAGTCCGTCTGACACACATTGCAAACTAGTTTGGTGGACCCCAGTCTCCTAGACTCCAGACTCTCTTGGTTAATGCTGCCAGACCTTTCCGAGCTGTCCTGCTGGTCCTGACCTGTTGACTAGCTGTAATAGCTCCAAACCTCTCATCCCAGCCTTGTTGACCCAAGATGCTAACCATATTCTGCCCACGTAGTCTCCCACCCTTGCTTCTCCAGGCCTGCCCCGGTGTCCAGGAGTGGCACTGACATCTTTCCTGAGTAGTCAGTGAAATGACAACCACTCAGCTGATGGCTTGCTGTGTGCCCCACACGGCGCCAGACGCTTTATGTAGACGAGGTATAAATGAACACATGGACTATATGAAAACAGGAAGACTGCTATATCCTTAGAATGGAGTTTTGTTAACTTCGGTTTAGAGTGGACATCCTAGTTATCCTGTTCCTGACACGCAAGTCATTCTAGTAATTTCTATTTTGGTTTGAATTTGATAATTGTAGCCACATTTTCCATTTAAATTTTCCATCCATTGGTTTCCTTTTTTTTTTTTAAACTTTATTGAGGTATACTTTATATACCATAAAATTTACCCACTTGAAGTATGTAATTCAGTGATATTTAGTCAATTTATAGAGTTGGGCAACCATCACCACAATCCAGTTATAGTGTATTTCTCTAACCTCATAAAGATGCGTCGCCTGTTTGCAGCCACTCTGGGGGCTTCTTTTGCTCCCTCCTGCCCCCATCCTGGACTTTAAAATACTTTCTCAAGGAGGGGGGTCAGAACTTGCACTGTGGACCTTCTGGGATTTCCTTCTCTGTTAGCACGAGCTGTGGTGTCTGGCATCAGTGCTAAAAGTCTAGTTGGTTCTCTAAATCCTGGTGGCTTCAGATGCTGGCTCCCTCAGGGGGACCTCAGATATCTGCAGCCTCTCCCCTGGCGACTTCACCCAGAGCTTTTCGATATGGGGACACAGACACCTGCTGTAGCCCCAGCAGGATCCCTCCCACCTCCACCCAGACTTTCCATGGGGCTCTTTCACCTTGATGAGGAGATTCTGTGGGACGAAAGAGAGCTGGCATGTCCTTGGGTACTAAGGGCAGCCTTCTCTGGGTGCATGGTCAGCACAGACCTCCCCACTATACCCACCTCTGCTTGGGGAAACGGTGGTGGCGGTGGGTGAGTTTGTTTCCGTCGCTTTTCCTGACTCACGTGGTTGCAACGTCATCTTCCCATGGCTCTTCTTCAGGTTTCGGCAGTGCTGGAGTGGTTTGCCAGTCCTGCCGTTGAGCAGAGCGCTGGTGAGATGTAATTGCATCTCACACCTCACCATGTGACAGTGTGCTGTGCTCCTATGCAACCCTAGACCTCTCCCCTCTGTCCCACTTTATGTATTTGTTTGTTTGCAAAAGTTGCCAAGGAGATGTGCCTCATGTGAACTGTGGACTGAGATCCTCACACCAGGAAGTGCAGAGCTACGTAGAATATAGAATCTTTGCTGTCACTGGGAGCTTTGTCCACAGCAATCCCTTCACCTTTCGTTTGGGTATTTCACACACCAGTGTTCCATGTAACATACAATCCTTAGGTTGAGAAAAATTGAGGCTCAGAGACATTAAGTAAACTGGACATGGTCACACAGCAGAGATACACACAAACTAGGTCTGTCTGCAGACTGAGGAGTAACAAGGTGCAAGGAAGAAATCTTGTACCCAACACCAGGGACATAGATTAAAATGAAGGAACAGTCCTATGATGGACTATTATGCAGTTATTTAAATTCCTCTATTTAAAAATATTTAATTGAACAACGGAGGCTGTTACAAGCTATGGACAAAATGGAGCTTGTGAATATGCAGAGTGAAAAGCCTAGCGTGAGATGTGTAACATGCTGACTCCACGAAGCGACGCACATTATAAGAGCACAAGCAAACAAAAAGGAGAATGCGGGTAAAGCAAATGAATAAAAAAGGTACTGTTGACAAGCACAATATAGACTCCGTGAAGCACAACACCTCTCGGGCACCATTCCCCTTACATTTCTAGGTCTTTCTTTGGCTTCTCCTGTGTGGGTGTATCCTCCTCTAGCCAGCCCTTTAAACAGAAAGGTTCATCAGGCTCAGCCCCAAGCCCTCTTCTCTCCCCAGGTGATCTCGTCCAAGCCCAAAGCTTCATAGCCAAAACACGCTGGTAACTCACACATTGCTGTCTCCAGCTCTGTCTTCTCTGAGTGCCAATCCAGTGTCTCTGTTTGCCGAACATCTCTACTTAGATGTCCCAAAGCACCTCTAAATTAAATGCATAATAATCCTGTCCGTAAAAGCAAGCTTGGTCCTTTCAGCATGCTCTGTCTTAGTGAATGCAATCATTTATCCATCTAGCTACGACCTGGGTGCCATCTTGGACTCCTCCCTTGCACTTATTTCCAGTAGCCAACCAGGCACCGGCTCCTGTGTATCATGCCTTCTAAATCTCTCTTGAATGATCCGTGTCTCCACCTCTACCACCACCACTGTAGTGCAGTCTGTCATCAACACCCACCTCGATTGTGAAAATAGCCTACTCACTGGTCTTTCTGTGTTCATTGTCTATATTCCTGATTTTTCCCATGCTGCTACCAGGTTGATCTTTCCAAAACATAAATCTAATCATGCCTTAAAAAGAAAGTCTTATTGAGATATAATTCACATACCATACAATTTGCCCATCTCAAGTATAAAATTCATGCTTTTTAATATATTCACAGAGTAGTGCAAACATTGCCACAATCTAGTTTTAAGAATATTTCCGTCACCCCAAAAAGAAACTACATATCCATTAGCAGTGACCTTCCATTACCGTATATTCCCAGGTCTAGGCAAACACTAGTACCGTACTTTCTGTCTCTCTGGATTTCCCTATTCTGGACATTTTCTATAAATATAATCATACAGTATGTGGTGTTCTGGGACTGGCTTCTTTTACTTAGCGTAATGTTTTCAAGGTTCATCCATGTTGTAGCATGTGTCAGTCCCAGTTGAATGAAGGAATGATGGACTTGGGGCCCGAGGATATCGTGGGTGAATTCTACTCTAACACCAACCAGGTGTGTGATACAGTTGTCCCTCAGTATCTTTGGGGATTGGTTCCAAGAGCCCCTCAGATACCAAAATCCACGGACGTTCAAGTCCCTTGTATAAAATGGCGTGGAATTTTCATATAACCTATGCACATCCTCCTGTATACTTCGTCATCTCTCAATTAATTATAATACCTAATACAGTTGCTGGCACATAGCAGATTCAAGTTTTCACCTTTGGAGCTTTCTGGAATTTTTTTTCGAATATTTTCCATTAGTAGTTGGTTGAATCTGTGGATGTGGGACCCATGGATACAAAGAGCTGACTGTACATCACTTCTCTCTCCCAGGCTAAGTGTTCTGATGCATAAATGAAAGCTGTGAACTGGGTGTGATGATTCCACTGGCTACAGTATAATGGGCTTAGACTAGTACCTGGAGATGCTGATGCTAGAGAAATGGTGGTTGAATCTGAATCTGTGCAGTTTCCATGGGCACAAACCATCCTCTTTCCTGGTCTAAACTCTTACTCGCAGGGCTTTGTAACTGGCAATCTCTACTTCTCCGTTAGTCAGAACCCTTCACATCCTTCTAGGTTGACCTGAAAACTCCCCTCCTTTGTGACCTCTCTCCTTACTAGCTGAACCCATAGTGATCAGTTCCACCTCTGACTTCTCACTGTCTTGTATCATTTCTTTGATAATTTCTTCTTCTCCTGTGTTCTCTGTTTCTCTTTTTCTAGAAGTCTTGTTAGTCTGATATTGGATCCATGGATTGGTCTTCTGTTATCTTTTCTATCATCTTTTTTTTATCTCGTGTTTTGGACCTTATTTTTGGGACGTCATCTTAGTTTTATTTTCCAATTCTTGTGATGAATTTTTCTGTTTGTAGTCATTTAAAATTTTTCAATAGTTCTTATTTTTGTCACAATTTTCCTTACTTTAGCATCCTATTTTTATTTTATGGTGCAATTACTGATTAGAGTTTTCTTTTTTTGAGTTCTCATCTATAACTCATTTTTCTTTAAATTTGTTGGAGTCATTAAAAAAATAAAGGTCTCTATGCTGAATGGCTGGTCATACTTGCGTTCATTCAAATTAAAGTGTGAGGCAATAAAAATGTCCTGTATGTGGGCAGGACCTGTTAACTGGAGGGCTTTGGAGTTTGAGAGCATCCTGAACGCCAGAATGCAGAGATGTTTCCAGTGGGGCCGTTTGATTTGTTTTGAGGAGAACTCTCTGATGATTAGACTGGAGAAATGGGTGGGTGTGGATGCTGTCTGGCTTCCAGGTGTTTAAAGTGAGTGCAGTGGGGCAATGCAGCTGTTTCTTGTTCACAACTCCATTTCACTGTATTCATCATTCCTGTTGTTTCTGAGTTCTGAAACTCACCAGGGTTTGGCAGAATAGACGAGCTTTTTTTTCTGGAAGGTATTCCCTTCCACACAGACTCCAGGCTGTGATTTCCTGTTATTTTCATTTTAACCTGCCTTCAGCCATCCTCTATCTTCCAGACATGTGTTGAATTTCCATTAACTGCCTCCTCTCTCTAATTTTCTTTACCGTTGTTGGGTTTATGTCCACTTAAGTTTTCTGGCTACCATTTTAATATGAACTCAGGAGTGGGAAGGAGTTAAACATATTCAACTTTCCATCTAGAACTTTCTATACTACTTATTTATTCAAATCAAGATAAATTTCTGCTTATGAGACTGGATGTTAGGGATCATGCTTATTCTTTACTTCATGAAGTCTAGCTCCATTTCTTCTATGTGGGTGCTCAACTGATGTCTCTCAATTGAGCTTTCACATGTAAGGTCCACCGCTTTACTTCCTGTTTCACGTTTTTATCTGTCCTCACAAGTGCAATTTCTCCTAAGACGGACTCACATCTGGAGAGCCATTTGCATCTCCGTCTTATGGCCTTTTCTATTTTCTGTCTTGACTGTGCACTTCTGCAGGATTTGAAAGAGATGAGAAAATATGGTGAGTACCCTTGGTGGAGAGCTTCATACTCTATAACTCGTCTTCAAAGTGATAGTCCTCTTGGCTTACTTTCCTTCCAGGGAAAAGCATAACCTGGGCATTTTATCCCTTATCGCTTGCTTGTTTTGGCTCACTAGGAAGAGTAGGTTATTTCCTCTTGTAAGTGCCAGAGTTCTCTGAGTTGGGGGGCGCCTTTCCCTCCTTCCCCACGGCTCTGAACACGTGGGTGTGCACACTTCCATGCCCCCACCCCCCATACCCTAGTACGCGCTGGACATTTTTCCCCTCAAAAGAAAACCAAATCGGTGCTCTCTCATCCAAGTATAAATCATCAAGCGGAGCAGCATGACATGGTCCTTAAATCCCATAGGTCATATTTTTGGCAAATAGCTGTGTACTGTAACTGTCATTCCCATAATGTCCAGCTTACTCATCATCGAATGCATGACATTTTCTTGATCTTGGAATGTTCCATCTCAATTAATATTGGAGGAAAAAAAGTCATTCTTCTACATTGTACATGGAAAAAAAGTACATCATGGGGGTTTCCCTGGTGGCGCAGTGGACAAGAAGAATCTGCCTGCCAATGCAGGGGACACGGGTTCGAGCCCTGGTCCAGGAAGATCCCACATGCCGCGGAGCAACTAAGCCCACAAGCCACAATTACTGAGCTACTCACCGCAACTCCTGAGCCTGTGTGCTGCAACCACTGAAGCCCGCGCGCCTAGAGCCCCTGCTCTGCAGAAAGAGAAGCCACCGCAATGAGGAGCCCGCGCACTACAACGAAGACCCAACACAGCCAAATTAAAAAAAAAATGTATATATATATACATCATGGAGACTTTTCTCATCAAACTATAGAAGAGAAATTGGTGCCCTGCTGGGGTCTCCCAGGGGAGATGGCTGGTCCAGCTCAGGAGGAAAGCTGGGAGATTCATGTATTGTGTACTTGGAAAAATTCATTGGGATGTTTTTTCTTTTTGTGCTTCAGTAATTAATAAAACCACCCCAATTTATTCACAACATGTATTCAACACAGAATAAAATTTTATTTGCACAGAATAAAATTTAACAAATCCATAATCCAACCCATTTGGAAATAGACAATATAAGAAAGAACACTGATTTTTGGGGACTAAGAAAGACATGACTTTGAATAGTAACTCAGCACCATCTTCTTGCTTTCTATCTTTCTACTTATTTACTATTGTGGTAAAATACATATTAAATTTACCATTTTGACCATTTGTAAGTGTTCACACATTCACAGTGTTTTGCAACTATCACCGCCTTCCATTTACAGAAGTTTTTCATTATCCCAAACTGAGACTGTGCCCATTAATACTAATTCCCCATTTCTCCCTCCTCCCCTCCTAGGAAACACTGTTCAAGTTTTTGTCTCTATGAATTGAATTTGCCTATTCTAGGCACCTCATTTAAATAGACTGATTTACAAATCAGTAAATTACAAATACTTTGACAATATTCGTCCTTTAGTGTTTGTCTCTTTTCGCTCAGTGTAGTGCTTTCAAGGTTCATCCATGTTGTATGTAACGCGTCAGAATTTCATTCCTTTAAAAAGCTGGATCCACTGTACGTAGAGACCACATTTTGTTTATTCATTCATCTGTTTATGGGTATTTGGGTCGTTCCCACCTTTTGTTTATGGTGGCTAATGGTGCTTTGAATATTGGTGTAGAAATATCTGAGTTCCTGCTTTCATTTCTTTGGGGTGTACCCCCAGAAGTAGCATTGTGGGACCATAGGGTAATTCTGTGCTTAAGGCTTTAAGGAATCAGCAGTTTTCCACAGCATCAGCACCATTTTACAGATGAGGAAAATGAGGCTTGGAGAGGTTGCCTTACTAGCCCAAGGTCACATAGCTGGCCTCTAAAGAGAGTTAATAATTTAGATAAATAAGTGTGTAATATGTATAGAGCTTGCCATAAATAGGCTGTCCATAAATGTATATTCTCTTGCCTTCTCCTTAGCGTTTGCATTTACTTAAGACTCCACACTCTTTCGTGTTCTTTACAGATCTCACAGAAACAAACAAACCCCTGCCTGCCTCTTGGCTAAAGTGATTCGAAGAAGCTTCTCATGTTTCAGAAGTGCCAGCTCCTTTCAAGCAACTCATGTGCTAATTACAAACCACCCATCTGTGTCCCTAGCCTTTTCTCAGACTTTGGTGACTGTAGTTAATTTGTAGTTTGTGGTTCTTGAGAGTAATAGAATTGCTTTATAAATTATTTCAATGTCGAGTTTTCAGAAATGCAGATTGATCTGCCCCTTTCCCCTGTCTAGTCCCAAACACAAAGGTTGGAAGTAGTGAGCTCACTCTGTGTGTAGGTAGGCTGAACATGAAGCAAAGAGTAGGGCGTGTGAAGTTGAATTTGGGGGCCCTGTTGACCTTCCTTTGTCACAGGCTCTGCCTCTTGGTGTCTACCTTTAGACTTTGTCTTCTGGGTGACAAGTGACCTTCCTTCTCTGTCCTCACTCTTTAATACCTGCCTGTAGGTTGTCTATCGGACATTTAAGTTGGTGTGATTGGAAATCAAGCTGCACTTCTCCCAGGACGATTTACATCTAAAGCCTGAGTTCTGATAGTGAAATAAAAGCGTATTATAGAACTCCCAACAGGCTGGTGGGTGCTGAATTTTGGAAACTGGGGCTGAGATGGTCTTCCACGATGACAAGGGAAGCGTGCCTCGTAGGAGAGCAGCTTTGGATATGAAACACTGACATTACCTGCAGTATTTCCTGACTTAAGGACTAGAGTTGGGTGAAGCTGCTAAGTGGAAGAACAGTTTGGGAGAAGTCCAAACCTCAAGCACCCTCAGTTCTCTCCTTTTTGGGCCAGGAGGAAATTGATTTTTTCTTGAAAGAGTGAGATCACCAATCTAAAACACTCCCAGTCATGGAGGAGTTTGGGATGTCAGGAAGGTGAGGAGAGGAGGCGTTTTATTGCTTTGGGGGTGGACAGGAGAGCGGTAAACAGAAGCAGCATTTCACACACGCTGGGACACAGGAAGACCGGTTCAGGAGGTGTAGTTCCAAGTCTGTCAACAAGATGGTGCAGGAACTCCGCTCTCCGCCTCTCCTCTGAGGCATGATCCGTAGTCTCAGCCAGATTCCCGGTAGATTGATAAAATGGTTAGAAGGCACGATGAAGCCTTCACTGTGGCGAAGATACCTTTTGACGTTTTAAGCATTCAGACTGAATATTCAATTAGAAATGGATCGAGTTCCTAATAAAGTAAATGAAATTACGAATGTGTACAAGAGCTCCTTGTACAGTGCCTGCCTATACGAGGGATCAATGTCAGGAAGAAGCAAAAGGAGACATGGGCAAGATGCTGGGTGGGGTGATGCAAAGCATCTCACGTTCCCAGAGAATCTTGAAGTCTTACTGGGGATTTGTTCCTTTGTCACACTGGGCATTTACTGCAGACAGCACTACTCTGGGTGCTGTGCAGACAGCAGTGAAAACTATCCCCAGCCTGTAGAGAGCTTGCATCCTATTGGGAGGATTAGACAAGTTAGATAAGAAAAATATGATGATATGCACTATGGGAAAAGTATTAAAACCGACGAGGGGAGGTGGAGGGCTACGATTTTAAATCATGTGACCTCTCTGAGACGGTGACATTTCGATAAGACCTGAAAGATTGATGGGGCAAGCCGTGGGGATTTTAGGGGAAGAGCATTCTAGGCAGAGGGCACAGCAAAGGCAAAGGTCCTGAAGTGGGAATGTGTTAGGCTGGCCAGTGTGGTTGCAGAGGGAAGGAGGAAAAGCAGTAGGATACGGGTCAGAGAGATACTGCTGGGGGTAGATAGGGGATTTTGTAGCAGATGGATCATGTGAAAACATGTAAGAATTATACGAACTTTGGCTTTTATCTTGGCATGGACTGGAGCCACTGAAGATTCTGAATATAGAAGTGACATGATCTGATTCATATTTTAAAAGGATCACCCTGGCTCGCAAATTGAGAAGGGGACAGAGGCAGGAGCAGGGAGACCACTTAGGAGACGAGTGTGATGCTCTAGGTCGAAACATGATGGGGGCTTGGGCCAGGGTGATAATTGACTTTGGATATATTTTGAGTCAGTAGGATTTGATGGTAGATTGAAGGAGTGTTTGAGAGAAAGAGAGGACTCGGAGATGACTGTGAGGTTATTTTCCTGAGCAACTGAGCAGGTGAAATTTCCATGAACTGAGGTTAGTTGGAGGAGCAGGTTTTTTTTTTTTTTCTGCTGGGGGTACACGGGTCTCTCACTGTCGTGGCCTCTCCCGTTGCGGAGCACAGGCTCCAGACGCACAGGCTCAGTGGCCATGGCTCACAGGCCCAGCCGCTCCGCGGCATGTGGGATCTTCCCGGACCGGGGCACGAACCCGTGTCCCCTGCATTGGCAGGCGGACTCTCAACCACTGCGCCACCAGGGAAGCCCAGAGGAGCAGGTTTTTTGGGGGAAAGATCAGGAGCTCACTTTTGGATGTGCTGAGTTTGAGATGCCCCGGAGACGTCCACATGGAGATGTTTAACATCCATGAACCTGGAATTCAGAGGGGAGTCTGGACTGAGAGTCATAGTCAGGTCTCGGTAGGTCTGAAGATATTTAAAGGCATAGACTGAAGTGAGAATGGTGGAGGGATGAAGTCCAAGAACCGAGCCTGGCACCAATGTTTAGAAGTTGGGGAGTTAAGGAGGGACCAGCGAGGTTGGAGGAAACCCAAAAAGTGTGATGTCCTCGAAGCCAAGTAGGAGAAAGGGCAAGAGGAAGGAGAGCTCAGCTGTGTCAGATGCTGCTGCTGGGCCAGCACACGTCACCCTCAATCAGGGAGGCTTTCCCGGCCTCAGCGCTACTGATGTTTGGGGCTGAAAGTCGTTTGCTGTGGGGCTGTCCTGTGCATTGTAGGATGTTTCACAGCCCCCTGGCCTCTCCCCCACTAGTTGCCAGTAGCATCTCCCTCCTGGCCGTGACCATCAAAAATATGTCCGTTGGGGTGCATGTGTCTTTTTGAATTAGGGTTTTCACACAGAAGCACTGTTTACAATAGCCATGACATGAAAGCAACCTAAATGTCCGTCGACAGATGAATGGATAAAGAAGATGTGGTACATATATATAGTGGAATACTACTCAGCCGTGAGAAGAATGAAATAATGCCATTTGCAGCAACATGGATGGACCTAGACGTTTTCATAATAAATGAAGTAAGTCAGACAGAGAAAGACGAATATCATATGATATCACTTATATGAGGAAACTAAAATATGATACAAATGATCTTATTTGCAAAACAGAAACAGACTCACAGACATAGAAAACAAACTTATGGTTACCAAAGGGGAAAGGTGGGGGGAAGGATAAATTAGGAGTTTGGGATTAACAGATACACACTACTATATATAAACTAGATAACCAACAAGGACCTACTGTAGAGCACAGGGAACTATTATCACCATCTTGTAATAACCTATAATGGAAGAGAATATGAAAAAGACTCCATATATGTATAACTGAATCACTTTGCTGTACACTAGAAACTAACACAACATTGTAAATTAACTATACCTGAATTAAAAAATGAATACAGACATTGTCACAAGTCCCCTGAGACACAAAGTGACCCCCCCCCCCCCCCCGCCCCGTTGAGAACCATTGCTCCAACTGAAGGTCTGAAGAACTAACATTCAGGGGAAGGAAGACCTCCTCTAACTGAAGGGGGAGGATGCTTCCGGGGAAGCTGGTAATTTTTTTAAAATTTAAAAAAAATATTTATTTTTATTTATTTGATTGTGCTGGGTCTTAGTTGCGGCAGGCGGACTCCTTAGTTGTAGCATATGGGCTCCTTAGTTGTGGCTCCTGGGCTCCTTAGTTGTGGCATGCGAACTCTTCGTTGTGGTATGCATGTAGGATCTAGTTCCCTGACCAGGGATTGAAGCCGGGCCCCCTGCCTTGGGAGCATGGAGTCTTATCCACTGCGCCACCAGGGAAGTCCCAAAGCTGGCAAATTTGAATTTGACTTTAAAGGTTGGGTAGAATATTGACAGAGAGTAACTGGGACAGAGTGGTCGAGGGCACCTCAGCCAAGGGACCGTTCCTGAGGCTTGATAACTGTCTCTGTATGGAGATCAACATCTCCTTTTGGAGTCATGGAAACAGTCCTATCATTTTCACCATCTCTTGCTTTCGGCACAAGCGTGGTTTCCATGACATCTTTCTTCCTCACAAAGGAATACTGGAGGTTAAAGGATTTTTTTTCTCTAAAATATGATTTAGGGAGATTTAGTCATGGCAATACATGTTATACCATTTACAAACCGTGATTAAAAAAGAAAAACTACTCTCCCACCCTCCTCACCTCTGCTGCCTCCCCACCCCTGGCATCTTTCCTAAGTGATAAAAGAGAAACTTGTCTTTCCCCCAGTTTCCAAGTACCGGGTCAGATTGTTTTTCCCCTTTGGAATACATGACTAATTTATTGCTTTGCTTAAATCTGACTCAAAATCTCTCCGCCACTACAACGCACACACACACACACACACACATACACACAAACACACACACACACACAGGCACACTGAACTGAAATAAAACAATCTTTTTTTATTTTTTTAAGCAAAAAATCCATGGGTACATTAGGACTTTTACTGGGCGCCTGTCAGAGTGATTATTTTTCCATGATTTTTTTGCTGGACTGTCACATTTTAGCCACTATGTTTCAAGGACAAACTCGTGTCGCATTTACAAGACTCTCAGCAGGTAAAGTCTTCAGCGTGAGAAGGGGTAAGTTGGATTCCACTTTGAGAGCAGGGAGGTTCAGATACAGCTCAAGGTAAAGACCAATTTAAGCGGAAAGCGTTAGCGCTTTGGCAGGAGGGACTTTTTGCAGCAGAGGAGCAGGAAAACCCCTGGATAAGTAGAAGGAATGGGCTACTGGCATCACGCTATCTTCTTGGAACTTGCTGGACAACTTCCTGATGGCGAGTTCCAAGGACAGCCAATAATGAGGAGGTGACGTTCTGGTGCAGGCTCTGTAAAGCTGGGCCAGGAAATGGCCTATTCCAGCAGTTCCCAAAGTTGGTTACCCATCACAATCATCAGGAATGCTTAAAGCAATGGGGGCCCACCCCTGGAGTCCTAGGTCGGTCTCTGTGGGGTAAGCTCACAGCACCTGTAATTTATAAATGTTCTCCAGGTGGTTCTGACCAGCCCTGGACTCCACATTGACATTTGGCAATTATTTGCCCAATTTTAAGAGAAATGAAGGCAGGTCGTACACAGGAAGGGGTTCTATAACTTTGTGACTCTGATATCTCCATTTTTTAAAAAAGTCAACCAATTGGTATCTAAATGAAGATGGTAAGATCATAGCAGATACATAGCTGAGAAAAATGATTTTTTGACTTTTTGTTTTAGGGAGATTCCTGTTGACCATCTGGCAAACTTTTTCACTCCTCTTTTTTTTTTTTTTTTTTTTTTTTTTTGCGGTACGCGGGCCTCTCACTGCTGTGGCCTCTCCCGCTGCGGAGCACAGGCTCCGGACGCACAGCCTCAGTGGCCATGGCTCACGGGCCCAGCCGCTCTGCGGCATGTGGGATCTTCCCGGACCGGGGCACGAACCCGTGTCCCCTGCATCGGCAGGCGGACTCTCAACCACTGCGCCACCAGGGAAGCCCTCACTCCTCTTTTAAAAAAAAAATTCTTCCACTTCCTCTTGGTCATGACCCCTATCATCTAGCACTATTGTACTTTGGTCCATGATGCCCTGTCAAATGAGGCTGGTGCCTAGGTCAGGCCCAGGCACTGAGACTCTGCTGGCCAAGCTAGTTTATACATGCTGATGTGCATCTGTCAATCACCCGAAGTGACTAACTTCACGCCTTCCCTCTTTTGCGGTCTATCAGCCTCAAAAAATGCCCATCCCTCATGTTGTCCTCTTCAGGACATCCTTGGCAATCTTGGCTGTATAACTCCATTCATCAGGGATGGAAAAAGCCAAGAGTTTCCTAATGATGGCCACTGTCACTCCACCCCTTTTTCATTAATAATGATGCAAAGTTTGTAACTCCCACTCAGCTTGCAGGGTGTTACTTCACTGCTTTGTGTCTGCCATCCCTATTTTTATGGTCACATCCCAGAACCAAACCAAGAGATCTTTCTCCATGAGCAGTGGAAAGAACATGACTGATGGAAGACCAGTCTTCAAAGATCTTGCTTACTCTGGAACCATAAACATACAATGACGTGAAATGTTTAAGGAGTGTCTCCTCTGTAGGATCTTAAAGGCTCCCTGCAAAGTGCTAACTAGCCTTGATCAGAGTTGTTGTCTTCTAAGCTTAAAGGCTCCCTGCAAAGTGCTAACTAGCCTTGATCAAAGAGTTGTCTTCTCTTGCACTGCTGGTGGGAATGTGAATTGGTTCAGCCACTGTGGAGAACAGTATGGAGGTTCCTTAAAAAACTACAAATAGAATTACCATATGACCCAGCAATCCCACTACTTGGCATATACCCTGAGAAAACCAAAATTCATAAAGAGTCATGTACCAAAATGTTCATTGCAGCTCTATTTACAATAGCCAGGACATGGAAACAACCTAAGCGCCCATCATCGGATGAATGGATAAAGAAGATGTGGCACATATACACAATGGAATATTACTCAGCCTTAAAAAGAAATGAAATTGAGCTATTTGTAATGAGATGGATAGACCTAGAGTCTGTCATACAGAGTGAAGTAAGTCAGAAAGAAAAAGACAAATACCGTATGCTAACACATATATATGGAATTTAAGGGAAAAAAATGTCATGAAGAACCTAGGGGTAAGATAGGAATAAAGACGCAGACCTACTGGAGAACGGACTTGAGGATATGGGGAGGGGGAAGGGTGAGTTTTGACAGGGCGAGAGAGAGTCATGGACATATACACACTAACAAACGTAGTAAGGTAGATAGCTGGGGGGAAGCAGCCGCAAGGCACAGGGATATTAGCTCGGTGCTTTGTGACAGCCTGGAAGTGTGGGATGGGGAGAGTGGGAGGGAGGGAGACGCAAGAGGGAAGACATATGGGAACATATGTATATGTATAGCTGATTCACTTTGTTATAAAGCAGAAACTAACACACCATTGTAAAGCAATTATACCCCAATAAAGACGTTTAAAAAAAAAAAAAAAAAGGGTTGTCTTCTTCTAAGCTTGAAGGTAGAAATCTGCGCCTGTGCCCAGCTGATCTGTGGTTTTCCACCATCAGTAAGGGCCGCTCCTTCTTTCCCTGGCTGGAGTGATGACTGCAAAATGGCTCATCCTCTGTGAAGAAAGGTGGTTCACTTACAAGGCCTTTTCAGAGATTAATAAACATAATGTTAATATTGTTTCTGTCAGTACTCATCAGCAGCTAGACACTCCACCAAGCCTAATCTCATTTAATTTTTACAACAATAATGAGGGAGTTATTAGCATTATTGCCATTTTACAGATAAGTAAGACTGAGGCTCAGAAAGGTTAAGAAACTTGCACGAGGCTGGGAAGGGAAAGAGCTAAGGGGAGTAAGGGGAAGGCATCAAACCAGGTCTGCTTGACTCTTGACTTCATGTTTTTTGAATGTCTTTGCCATGCTTTGTGGGCTTTGGACATAATCTCTGCACAGTAAAGGTACAGAGGCAGTTGGCCAACACAGTTCCCTGCATGTCTCACCAAGAGCACCACCTGTACGTGAAGGCTGCTGGCCTCACCACGGCTGCTGTTGGGGTGGTGGTGGAGGGAGAACACAAGAGGGTAGAATCTGTGATTCCTTCTGCTTTACTGCATTGTTCATATACCCACAGAAAGGATCTATCAAAGAATAAATGCCCAGTCTCCCTGCTCATCATCTAGTCACCACAGGAAATCAAGTTAAAGATTAAATCCTGCATACACCAGTATTATTAGTTATCGCCATCAAGGGCTTTAGCCCATTAGATAACATCAAGCCCCTGCCATGTCACTGATTTTTTTAACTATCGGCTGAAGAAGGGGAGACCAGCCCCAAGATTCTGTGTTGTCCTAATTGCCAATCAAGTTGCTCTCACATGGCATGCTCTCTATATTCTGGAAACTTCATGCAGCTACCAGAAATTTCATGATCACCTAGGAAACTTCTGAACATCTTTAAAGGATGTTATTTTCCTGGAAGTGTTATTTCCACTAATGAGCCCTGAGGGCATGGTGACCTTGTCTTTCTCCTTCAAAACGCCATCTCCATCCTTCGTTGTCTGTTATTTATATTGCCACGAGGGCTGTCTTCACCTGGTCTCTGTTTCACTAAAATATCTTCTTGAATTTAAACAATTTATTTTCACTTCTCTCAGAGAAGCGGCAATGCCTCAGGCTCAAGAAGGTGCATTTCAGTCTGCTTTATTCTTTTATTAAGTAGACTACAAATAAAAGAAAAGAGATTCTTAAAGGGGGGATGAGAAAACAAAACAAACGAAAGAAAACAAGACAATACAAGACTAATCTACGATCATTTCTTGACGTAGCATGTTTCTATTTCTGGTCCTGTGGCTCAAACATTAATTTAAGGGATTTTTTTTTAAAGACTTAAAATAAATCTCTTTGTTGTAAGATTAAAGAGAATTTCCCATATAAAATAAAATTAAAAACTCAGATTAAAGAAAGCAACATTGCTAGCCAGCTTTCTCTCATTGGCTACACCATCGACGCCTTTGAACCCCAGGATCTCAGATAGAACAACTACTGAAAACTCTCATCTTTTCAAGTCCTGTTTCTTCAGGGAGGCTAAAGGCTGTGGGGAATCCAGAGGCCACCTGTTTGGCCAGTGGGGGCCACTTTGAACTCTTGCACTGGGTATAATCACTTTGATTTTCACATCTGATCTGGCAGAACTGAGCCCAGCCCATGTCTCACACAAACAACTTCCCTTAGCGACAGACCAACTGCTCCTGCTTTTGCTTTTTTTCCCTAATCCTCAAAGGTAGACTCACCTGTTTGGAAACCTAACATCTGTGCTCCGAAGTTCAGGAGAGCCTAGGCGTCCTGAAGACATGACGGGATGACCTTCAAGGGAAATCAGGCTGTAGTTTGACTAAAATGAAGATTTTTCAGATTTGGAAACCTTGTTTATCCACTGGGGCTCCAATTTAAAAAATGGGACAGTCAGTAGACATCTTCTGATCCCAAGAAGGACATATTGTAAGTTCTGGGTCACTCACCTTCCCATGGCGTCCTCAGTTTTCCCAGAACCTTTGTTGCTCTTAGCAAGCCTTCAGGAAAACCACTTCCTCTGGATGTCTGCCCCCTGTCCCCTGCTTGTTACAGTCTTCCCAGCTGCCCTCTTACAATACTCCCACCATTATTCATTGTCCCCACTGATCACCCCTCCCTCTACCTGCTCCCTTCATAACTTGACCTTGCCCACTGTCCTCTTAAAGGGGAAGAGCAGAGGTGGAGAAATACTCATCTCAGTCATGCTTTTATGGGACTCTTAGTAGCTCTGAATGCTTCATTCAAGGGGGACATCAGCTTTGATTGCCCCTCGCTCAGGGCTTCTGACTCTCTGCAACCTTGAACTTTCATCGTTATCTTCTTTGGCTGACCGTCTGCAGCGCAGTCATCTGAATGTGGATGTGCATAAAGGTTCTGCTCGTCACCATGCCATATACATTTGTCCCACATAGGAGCAGTGAGGTTGGCACTAAGGATAAGAGTGTGAGCTTTGGGTTCGACATGCCTGGAGGGAATCACAGAGAACTAGCTGTGTGACCTTGAGCAAGTTAATGAATGACTCTGTGCTGGCCTCTTATCTCTGCAAATGGAGGTAGGTAACAGAACCTACTGATATATTATTAAAAGGATTACGTGAGATCGTACATATTAAGACCGTAACATAGTTTGTGGCATACAGTAACTGGTCAAAAAATATTAGCTAGTAGTCAGAATAGAAGTCAAGTGAGATTGAATTACATTTATAGAAATCATTCGAGTCTGCAAGCTCCCAGTCCGTCTAAGAGAGCCACACCGTCATCGTGATCCAAGTATCCTTCTTCCTGTACCAAGTAAGAACACGTCAGGGCCCATAGCTCGTCCTCCCTTCCTCCATCAGTTGAAGTAGACATGTGAATGCCTTCCTCCCTTTCTTGTCCTCCAGGTGCCAATGGCAGGATAGATAGTATATTGTACACCAGGACGTCTCAAATGTTAATGTACATATTAATCGCTTGGGAATCTTGGGAAAATACAGATTATGGTCAGGTAGCTCTGGGGCGAGGACCTGAGCTTCTGAATTTCTCTTATTCAAGTGATATTTCCAAGTGATATTGCTTCTTCTGGTCTGGGGACCACATTTTGAGTAGCGAGTATCTATACGATAATCCAATCGGCAGGAGGGAGCTTATTCTGGATGAATATTGGTTGGAAAAAGGGTGCCAGGAGATCAACTGCTCTGGCTTGGCACAGTGTTTCAGGCTCCTGCATTTTCACACTCTAGAAATGGAGAGATGGACTATTGCCAAAAAGGTCCTGGAATGGCCATTAAGTCATTCCTGTGGCCAAGGTCATCTTGTTTTCATCTCAGTGTCTCTTTCTCTCTCTTTAGAAAAAAAAAAATAATAACAAGGGAGTCATAGTAAACATTTAAAACGGGACACAAATATGCATTTTTGAAAGCAAAGGCACATTAAGTACAGGTAAAATATATTTCCGAAAAATGATTCAGATACACACTTCCAAAGTCACAGATTTTTTCAGCATTTCTAAGTTTTAGGAAAAATGATATAAAGTTCTTTTGACTCGGGGGGCTAACTTTCTTCATTATTCCCCATTCTGTGTATATATGAATCACACGTTCACACCGATATTCTAATTTAGCTGATATTATAACTTTCTAGGGACTATAATTCTTCACTATTACTGTAAGCGAGATTTGAGGGAGGTGGACAAGGTGAGGATGGGAAGCAGGCCCTAAGAGAGATTTGAGGGAGGTGGACAAGGTGAGGATGGGAAGGAGGCCCTTCCTGGTGGGCAGAAGCAAACCACAACTGGAGAAAGGGTCAAGACTTTCTTATTTCATAGTGAGTATCATTACTCACTATGCCTAGGGGTTTTCCAGAACATACTAGCAGATCTGATGTTTCTTGTTCTGTGTCTCCTCACAGCTCTTTGAGGTTTAATTTTGATCAATCAGGATGCCTTAGAGCACCACCTTTGTATTCTAGGTTAAAGCTGCTACAGGGAGAAGACACCTAGGCATTCCCTTCTAGATTTTTGTGGTATCTGTGATTTGCAGAAGAGTCAAGCTTATCATTCTTTGATGGCACTTTTCACGTGGGTAGATTTTATGGTCCCTGGGTCTCTGATCATAGCGCACGATTGACGTAAACGGGAGACTCTGCCCGTGAGGGTGGCCAGGGGAGTTTCACAGGGCCCGGTCTGTCTGAGTGCCAGACAGCTCTTCCTTCAGATTTCTCCTCGGTGGGCACATTCTCCTGATGGACTGGATGTACTGATGTGAAGTTTGCTGTTGGCTTGGCAGCCAGCACTCATGCTGTAAAAGGACAACGGCAGCAATGTGTCTTCTGATACGTTCTGTTGGAGGAAATAGCTGGAAAAGAATCGACTCCTGGGCTTCCCTGGTGGCACAGTGGTTAAGAATCCGCCTGCCAGTGCAGGGGACACAGGTTCGAGCCCTGGTCTGGGAAGATCCCACATGCCGTGGAGCAACAAAGCCCGTGCGCCACAACTACTGAGACTGCACTCTAGAGCCCGCAAGCCACAACTACTGAGCCCACGTGCCGCAACTACTGAAGCCCGCACACCTAGAGCCCACGCTCCGCAACGAGAAGCCACCTCAATGAGAAGCCCGTGCACTGCAACAAACAGTAGCCCCCGCTCGCCGCAACTAGATAAAAGCACGCTCACGGAAACAAAGACCCAACACAGCCAAAAAAAAAAAAAGAATCGACTCCTCCTTTAGATGGCCCCCACAGTCCTTGATCCTGCAGACCACGTCAGGACAAATGGAAGGACCTTGGGCCCTGGAAGCTCCTTGTTTTGCAATTTATATTATTACCAGCAGAGATTTAGGCCAGGAATATATCTGGATTCTTGTTTGTAATCTTAAGGGTATGTGCTAAGTTTATTTATGTTATAATGTCAAAGATTCCTTGACTTTATGAGGGGAACGATCACTTAGTCTACTTTCATGAATGCGAGTTATGCACTTTAATTTAATTTTACTTTAACGTAATTTTACTTTAAGTTTTCTGTGTACTGGGAGAAGCTCACGGCTCCTGCTAAGCCGATAAGCTCTTACGATGTGTACGTATCTTTCCCCTTCTTTGTCTAAATCTTTGAATTTGATGGGGTTTTAAGAAATGGAAGTTTATATACTTTAGAATCTTTTTAACCTCTTATATTCTTAGGCCCATACAACACCTAAAGATATCTAAAGTTACATTCTACTGGATTTTGGATAGTTTATGTGGCTTTCTCTGACTTGAGAGCAGAACTCATTGGATCATTCTATTATTATTCCTGCTTGAGTTAAAATATGGTTTTTAATTGATGTGTTTACATTTGCTATTTCTGTTCCTGGTTGATACATTTAATGAATCAATTCCATAAAGGTGATTGGATAACAAGACAACAGAAATACATTAGAATACTTCATTTTCTTTTAGAATGTTTTATGTTAACTTTTTCTCACTTTTTAAGAAAAAATATTTTTCTAAATACTGTTTTGTAGACCCCCCTTGAGAATCTGATAAACTATTGACTCTCCAGAAAAATACACGTACACGTGCCATTTTGTCCTGGTTCGTAATCACTGGTCATTACTGGATTGTATTAACTTTCTAGTCTGTACTTCACTGTTATATTGCTGTCTTCCTATGATTATATTTCCTCATTAATTTGTTCATTCAAACAGGTTTTCTTTCTTTCAGTGCAATATCTAAGTACTATAACACAGTCTTGAGTACGATGATATGGGCACATTAAGTATTGATCATCCAACTCCATTCTGGGATCAGAGAAGGTTGCAAAGAGGTAGTGATGTCCTTGGAACTAAAGACTGAGAGATGAGCTGAAGTCTCTCAGGCAGAATGGATTGGGGGAAAGAGTCCTAGTCAGATGAAACTGCATGTACAAGGGCAGGAGGTGTGGAAAATTTGGGTGAAAGTTCGAGAAGAAGGAGCAGGGTGGTAGATGAGCCTGGAGGTGTTGTTGGAGCAGTAAAGAGAAGACATCAACCAGAATGCACATAAGGAAGCCTCTAGCTCTATATTTAAGTTCCAGCATCATAAAATCAGCAGATCTTTCTGTTCTTTGGTTTGGATGTTCAGCAGTGTCTGGGGGAGACCTAGTTGAAGGCGAGAATGGCTTTCAATCATGGTATTCTTGTCTCTGAAGAAACAACCTTAAACCTTTTGAAGGAATAATTGGTATTCAATTTTAATTCAGGGGAGTTTGAAGCTTGATCTCACATTCTATGTGGATCTATGTCATCATCATTATCAACATCTTCATCACCAACAATGACAACCCACCGCCACTGCCACTCACTTATGTTGGGAGAGCTTAGGCCAAGATAATTTTTAGTAAATATAAGCAAAGAAAAACACACGATCTTGCCTTAGAATGCAGATATTGTCTTGTCTGATTCCACATCACAATATGAGGCAGGAAAAAACTGTTACCTTGGTAACTGAATGACAAAAAATGTGAAAATCCATGCCACTGCTTTACTTCATATCCTCACCATCTCTGGCTTGGACTTCTCAGTACCTCTTCACTAGTTTCCCTGCCTTCGATCTTGTCCTGGCTGCATTATCTCCAGCACCATAGCAGAGGGATTTTTTTAATATGCAAACTTCATCATGATGCTTTGTGACTTAAACACTTCAGTTTTCCCTACTTGCATGAGACAACCTCTAAACGTTTAAATGCAGAGCGTAAGACCCTCTTGCCCTGGCCACTACCTACTTGTATAGTCTCATCTCTAAATACTGATGTTGAATGCAGTCTCCTGAATACACAAGTTGTTTTTCATCTTCTAATATTTCAAGATGATTTTCCTTTAGTCTCATAAGCTCTTTCCTTTTTCTGACTGCATAGACAATTACTATTCATCCTTTAAACTCAAATGTCTCACCTTCTAAGAAGCTTCCTCTATATTGCTGGAGACAATTAAGACTTTATTGCACTGTATCCCAACAATGCCTTGCTTCTATCGGTATGAAAACCTTAAGGCACACAAAAAAATTATTCTAACACTGGGATTCCTAGGATAGCAGGATTTTTATTCTGTTTCCCTTGATGTCCTCTGCACAGGGCTCGGTAGAGAGTTTGACAGTTATTTTATTTTATTTTTTTATACAGCAGGTTCTTATTAGTCATCAGTTTTATACACATCAGTGTATACGTCAATCCCAATTGCCCAATTCATCCCACCACCATCCCCACCCCCCCGCAGCTTTCCCCACTTGGTGTCCATACGTTTGTTCTCTACATCTGTGTCTCAACTTCTGCCCTGAAAACCGCTTCATCTATACCATTTTTCTAGGTTCCACATACATGCGTTAATATGTGGTATTTGTTTTTCCCTTTCTGACTTACTTCACTCTGTATGACAGTCTCTAGATCCATCCATGTCTCAACAAATGACTCAATTTAGTTCCTTTTTATGGCTGAGTAATATTCCATTGTATATATGTACCACATCTTCTTTATCCATTCATCTGTTGATGGGCATTTAGGTTGCTTCCATGACATGACTATTGTAAATAGTGCTGCAATGAACATTGGGGTGCATGTGTCTTTTTGAATTATGGTTTTCTCTGGGTATATGCCCAAGAGTGGGATTGCTGGATCATATCGTAATTCTATTTTTAGTTTTTTAAGGAACCTCCATACTGTTCTCCATAGTGGCTGTATCAATTTACATTCCCACCAACAGTGCAAGAGGGTTCCCTTTTCTCCACACCCTCTCCAGCATTTGTTGTTTGTAGATTTTCTGATGGTGCCCATTCTAACTGGTGTGAGGTGATACCTCACTGTAGTTTTGATTTGCATTTCTCTAATAATTAGTGATTTTGAGCAGCTTTTCATGTGCTTCTTAGCCATCTGTATGTTTTCTTTGGAGAAATGTCTATTTAGGTCTTATGCCCATTTTTGGATTGGGTTGTTTGTTTCTTTAATATTGAGCTGCATGAGCTGTTTATATAATTTGGAGATCAATCCTTTGTCTGTTGTTTCGTTTGCAAATATTTTCTCCCATTCTGAGGGTTGTCTTTTCGTCTTGTTTATTGTTTCCTTTGCTGTGCAAAAGCTTTTAAGTTTCATTAGGTCCCATTTGTTTATTTTTGTTTTTATTTCCATTACTCTAGGAGGTGGATCAAAAAAGATCTTGCTGTGATTTATGTCAAAGAGTGTTCCTCCTATGTTTTCCTGTAAGAGTTTTATAGTGTCTGGTCTTACATTTAATCCATTTTGAGTTTATTTTTGTGTATGGTGTTAGGGAGTGTTCTAAGTTCATTCTTTTACATGTAGCTGTCCAGTTTTCCCAGCACCACTTATTGAAGAAACTGTCTTTTCTCCATTGTATATCCTTGCCTCCTTTGTTGCAGATTAGTTGTGTAGATAGGTGTGTGGGTTTATCTCTGGGCTTTCTATCTTGTTCCATTGATCTATGTGTCTGTTTTTGTGCCAGTACCATATTGTATTGATGACTGTAGCTTTGTAGTATAGTCTGAACTCAGGGAGTCTGATTCCTCCAGCTTCGTTTTTTTCACTCAAGACTGCTCTGGCTATTCGGGGTCTTTTGTGTCTCCATACAAATTTTAAGATTTTTTGTTCTAGTTCCGTAAAAAATGCCACTGGTAATTTGATAGGGATTGCATTGAATCTGTAGATTGCTTTGGGTAGCAGAGTCATTTTCACAATATTGATTCTTCCAATCCAAGAACATGGTATATCTCTCCATCTGTTGGTATCATCTTTAATTTCTTTCATCAGTGTCTTATAGTTTTCTGCATACAGGTCTTTTGTCTCCCTAGGTAGGTTTATTCCTAGGCATTTTATTCTTTTTGTTGCAGTGGTAAATGGGAGTGTTTCCTCAATTTCTCTTTCAGATATTTCATCATTAGTGTATAGGAATGCAAGAGATTTCTCTGCATTAATTTTGTATCCTGCAACTTTACCAAATTCATTGATTAGCTCTAGTAGTTTTCTGGTGGCATCTTTAGGATTCTCTATGTATAGTAGCATGTCATCTGCAAACAGTGATAGTTTTGCTTCTTCATTTTCAATTTGTATTCCTTTTATTTCTCTTTCTTTTCTGATTGCCATGGCTAGGACTTCCAAAACTATGTTGAATAATAGTGGTGAGAGCGGACAACCTTGTCTTGTTCCTGATCTTAGAGGAAATGCTTTCAGTTTTTCACCATTGATAATGATGTTTGCTGTGGGTTTGTCATATATAGCCTTTATTATGTTGAGGTAGGTTCCCTCTCTGCCCACTTTCTGGAGAGTTTTTATCATAAATGGGTGTTGAATTTTCTCAAAAGCTTTTTCTGCATCTATTGAGATAATCATATGATCTTTCTTCTTCAGTTTGTTAATATGGTGTACCACATTGATTGATTTGCGTATATTGGAGAATCCTTGCATCCCTGGGATAAATCCCACTTGATCATGGTGTATGATCCTTTTAATGTGTTGTTGGATTCTGTTTGCTAGTATTTTGTTGAGGATTTTTGCATCTATATTCATCAGTGATATTGGTCTGTAATTTTCTTTTTTTGTAGTATCTTTGTCTGGTTTTGGTGTCAGGGTGATGGTGACCTCATAGAATGAGTTTGGGAGTGTTCCTTCCTCTGCAAACTTTTGGAAGAGTTTGAGAAGGATGGGTGTTAGCTATTCTCTAAATGTTTGCTAGAATTCACCTGTGAAGCCATCTGGTCCTGGACTTTTGTTTGTTGGAAGAATTTTTTTTTTTTTCCCCGTATGTGGGCCTCTCAGTGTTGTGGCCTCTCCCATTGCAGAACACATGCTCTGGACATGCAGGCTCAGTGGCCATGGCTCACAGGCCCTGCCACTCCACAGCATGTGGGATCCTCCCAGACCAGGGCATGAACCCGTGTCCCCTGCATCGGCAGGCGGACTCTCAACCACTGCGCCACCAGGGAAGGCCCTGTTGGAAGATTTTTAATAACACTCTCAATTTCATTACTTGTGATTGGTCTGTTCATATGTTCTAGTTCTTCCTGGTTCAGTCTTGGAAGATTATACCTTTCTGAGGATTTGTCCATTTCTTCCAGGTTGTCCATTTTATTGGCATAGAGTTGCCTGTAGTAGTCTCTTAGGATGCTTTGTATTTCTGCAGTGTGTGTTGTAATTTCTCCTTTTTCATTTCTAATTTTATTGATTTGAGTCCTCTCCCTCTTTTTCTTGATGAGTCTGGCTAATGGTTTATCAATATTGTTTATCTTCTCAAAGAACCAGCTTTTAGTTTTATTGAGCTTTGCTATTGTTCTCTTTGTTTCTATTTCATTTATTTCTGCTCTGATCTTTATGATTTCTTTCCTTCTGCTAACTTTGGGTTTTGTTTGTTCTTCTTTCTCTAGTTCCTTTAGGTGTAAGGTTAGATGGTTTATTTGAGATTTTTCTTGTTTTTTGAGGTAGGCTTTTATAGCTATACACTTCCCTCTTAGAACTGCTTTTGCTGCATCCCATAGGTTTTGGATCGTCGTGTTTTCATTGTCATTTGTCGCTAGGTATTTTTTGATTTCCTCTTTGATTTCTTCAGTGAACTCTTGGTTATTTGGTAATGTATTGTTTAGCCTCCATGTGTTTGTGTTTTTTATGGTTTTTTTCCCTGTAATTCATTTCTCATCTCATAGCATTGTGGTCAGAAAAGATGCTTGTTATGATTTCAGTTTTCTTAAATTTACTGAGGCTTGATTTGTGACCCAAGAAGTGATCTATCCTGGAGAATGTTCTGTGTGCACTTGAGAAGAAAGTGTAATCTGCTGTTTTTGGATGGAATGTCCTATAAATATCAATTAAATCTATCTGGTCTATTGTGTCATTTAAAGATTCTCTTTCCTTACTTATTTTCATTTTGGATGATCTGTCCATTGGTGTAAGTGAGTTGTTAAAGTCCCCCATTATTATTGTGTTCCTGTCGGTTTCCTCTTTTATATATGTTAGCATTTGCCTTATGTATTGAGGTGCTCCTATGTTGGGTGCATATATATTTAAAATTTTTATATCTTCTTCTTGGATTGATCCCTTGATCATTATGTAGGGTCCTTCCTTTTCTCATGTAACATTCTTTATTTTAAAATCTATTTTATCTGATATGAGTATTGCTACTCCAGCTTTTTGATTTCCATTTGCATGGAATATCTTTTTCCATCCCCTCACTTTCAGTCTTTATGTGTCCCGAGGTCTGAAGTGGGTCTCTTGTAGAGAGCATATATATGGGTCTTGTTTTTGTATCCATTCAGCAAGCCTGTGTCTTTTGGGTGGAGCATTTAATCCATTCACATTTAAGGTAATTATCGATATGTATGTTCCTATGACCATTTTCTGAATTGTTTTGGTTTGTTTTTGTAGGTCTTTTTCTTGTCTTGTGTCTCCCACTTAGAGAGGTTCCTTTGGCATTTGTTGTAGAGCTGGTTTGGTGGTGCTGAATTCTCTTAGCTTTTGCTTGTCTGTAAAGCTTTTGATTTCTCCATCGAATCTGAATGAGATCTTTGCCAGGTAGAGTAATCTTGGTTGTAGGTTCTTCCCTTTCATCACTTTAAGTATATCATGCCACTCCCTCTGGCTCGTAGAGTTTCTGCTGAGAAATCAGCTGTTAAGCTTATGGGAGTTCCCTTGTATGTTATTTGTCGTTTTTTCCTTGCTGCTTTCAATAATTTTTGTTTGTCTTTAATTTTTGCCAATTTGATTACTATGTGTCTCGGCGCGTTTCTCCTTGGGTTTATCCTGTATGAGACTCGCTGCACTTCCTGGACTTGGGTGGCTATTTCCTTTCCCATGTTAGGGAAGTTTTTGACTATAATCCCTTCAAATATTTTCTCTGGTTCTTTCTCTCTCTCTTCTCCTTCTGGGACCCCATAATGTGAATGTTGTTGCATTTAATGTTGTCCCAGAGGTCCCTTAGGCTGTCTTCATTTCTTTTCATTCTTTTTTCTTTATTCTGTTCCACAGCAGTGAATTCCACCATTCTGTCTTCCAGGTCACTTATCTGTTCTTCTGCCTTAGTCATTCTGCTATTGATTCCTTCTAGTGTAGTTTTCATTTCAGTTATTGCATGGTTCATCTCTAGGTCTTTAATTCTTCTAGGTCTTTGTTCATTAATTTGTTTGTTTGTTTGTTCTTTAATTCTTCTAGGTCTTTGTTAAACATTTCTTGCATCTCGTTGATCTTTGCCTCCATTCTTTTTCTGAGGTCCTGGATCATCTTCACTATCATTATTCTGAATTCTTTTTCTGGAAGATTGCCTATCTCCACTTCATTTAGTTGTTTTTCTGGGGTTTTATATTGTTCCTTCATCTGGTACATAGCACTCTGCCTTTTCATCTTGTCTATCTTTCTGTGAATGTGGTTTTTGTTCCACAGGCTGCAGGACTGTAGTTCTTGTTGCTTCTGCTGTCTGCCCTCTGGTGGATGAGGCTATCTAAGAGGCCTGTGTAAAGTTCCTGATGGGAGGGACTGGTGGTCGGTAGAGCTGACTGTTGCTCTGAGTTTGACAGTTATTGAATGAGTGAAAACACATATGTTATTTAAGATAATCTCTAAGGATAAACACCCAAAGTTTATTTTTGTGATGAGAAAGTTATACTTTCTTTCCCCTCCTGCGAATTCTTTTCCCATTTACTTTGGTGAGAATGGGATGGAGGGCTAAGAACAGAGCTATGAAAAACAGAGAGAAGAAGGAAATTAGAAGAGATTAAAGCATAGAGAGTGATAATCAAGACAGAAAGGAAGTGAAAAGAAGGCTATCCTTCTTGATATTAGTGTATCAGTTTCAGGACCAGAGAGAAAAATGCCCATGGATTTTCAAAAAGCAAGCTGGGGTTCCCGTCTGCCCATGAGGTAGGGCCATGTCCATCTGTCCCTGCTTCCAAAGGAAGAGAAGAGAACATGTGAGGTCTCCCTGTACAAAGTTCAGAAGGAATTCGGGCATCCACACTCCAGCTGTCTCTCCATTCTGTTTATTTTCCTTTTCATACTCTCTCCCAGCTCTTAGGAACCTTCCCTTTCAGCCTGTTCAGCTGAAGACTTCAAGAAAACATAACCTTGGCAACCCCAAAGGGCCTTTGGAACCCATTCAGACATCCATTATTAAAATCCAAAAGCTAGATTTTTCCAGAGAACTAAGCACAGTACTTGGCTGTGCCTGGTAGATGTATGGAAATATGCTGGCTTTTCCATGTGGGTGAGTGGGCAGTAGCACTGTTGACCTACCTAAACTGGGAAAGCAAGTATAGGTGAAGAGTCTTTAGTGCTGTGTCTTTTTACCCTTTATGTGAATACAGCCTGGCAAAGGTACTCTTGAAATATGCTGTAGCCTAAAGAAGAGAAGATCATGGTGGAGGCAAGAGCACGTGGAACCTGGCTGCCAGTGTCATTGACAATGATCGTCCCAGGAGATTGTCCTGCTATGGTAGCTCTGAAAGTGGAAACTCCCTCACTCAGTAGAGTCTGCTTGGAAATGGGCTAATGGCTTACAGTGGTTCCTCTTCCAGACCAATTGCCCTCCTTTTGGGGTAGTAGCTCCAAAGTGCCAGAGGTGAGGGAAGGGGTGCACCCCTCACCTGAAATTGAAATATGGGCAAAATCTAGTTAAAGAGAATGTCCAGAGTAGATGTGATCCGTGGAATGAGAGCATTCATACGAGGAAGTGTAGCTGGTGGGAAGAAGTGTTTCTGAGAGGAGGTACCAGAGAGGGTAACAAGTAACTTGAGGGGTTTACCAGGAGACAGTGGATGATGATGGTGGTAGGATACCTGTGGTTGCATTTCAGGGACCAACAGATAGCAGTTCTATTGCAGCTGCCAGATGATAGCTAGCTGCCTGCTTTTCTTCTTCCAGTGGTGCCTTAAGAGTCCTTTCCCCAGAGTGTTGATCTTGGTACAGTTTTCCCCATATGCCCTTTCCTAGTGATGGTTCACGTTCCTACACACAAAGGGAAGATAAGAGTTGAATACTGAAATATTCATATATATGGTTTATCCATGGGATGGTTAGACTCAAAATCTCCAACTAGTAGGACATTTTCACCAAACCACATTTTACTTTCATGGTCTAACTATATGCATAGACAAAGATCATATTTTCCTCTGGGCTTTAGTATAGTATCTTCCTTTAGTAAAATATCTTTCCTCTGGGCTTTAGTACAGTTGCTTCAGTATCCATAGGGGATTGATTGCAGGATTCCTGTGAGCACTGAGGTCCGAGGATGCTCAAGTCGCTTTGTATAAAATGGCATAGTATTTGCATATAATCTATGCCCACCTTCCTGTATACTTTAAATCATCTCTATGTTACTTATAATACTTAATACAATGCTATGCTATGTAAATAGTTGCCAGCCATGCAGCAAATTCAAGTTTTGATTTTTGGAATTTTCTGGAACATTTTTTCCTGAATATTTTTGATCTCCAGTTGGTTGAATCTGCAAATACAGAACTGTGGATACAGAAGGCCAACTGTACTTCAGAAGCTGGAAATCAATGGAAATACACACACACACACACACACCCCACATGCATGTAGCTTTTTCTATGATTAGGGTTGGTTATGGAGGAAAAGTAGGTAATGTTTCATTCGTTCATTCATTCATTCATTCATGTCATATACTCTGAGCACCTTTTTGAGCTAGTTCTCCTACTAGGAGCTGGAGTATAGCAGGGTATAGTCAGAAGTCTTTACCCTTATAAGGCTCATAACTAATATGACCTCAGGCAATAGATTGACGTCTCTATTATCTCTACAATACAATGTAATATTCAGTTGACTTTCTTCCTCTCTGTTCTCTGTCCTGGGAGTCCCGTGGGCCCCAGCACCTCTGCAATCCCAGAGCAGATGCACGGAGGGCAGAGTCAGGGGAGTGCACCGTGACACTGACTCATGTCCACCGGGTGACTGGATAAGCCAGAGGGTTTCTTGGGGGCTTCCATTTCTACAACCGTATTATGAAAAATCCAGTACCCACCCTTGCCACAAGGGCCATTCTGCTGGCTTCCAGTGTCACAGCTATGCTAGGAATAGCTGGCTGTTCTAGGCGGTGCTTTTGCCATTAGTGTTTCATGCTGTCTGTTCAATGTCCACATACGTGGTGCGAGGACCACTTGGTCGGAGGTGGCCTGCTCTGCTTTGGGGTGGAACCCTGGCTTCTCTCTGCCGTCTTGTTTATAAATCTCCGTCTGCTCAGTCTCAGAGCTCTGAGAGGAGAACACCAGGCAGCACTGCTGGCTGCTCTGCGTCCACTCTGCAAAGAGTTCTGGTAATTTTCCTCTGAGAGAAAAAGGGCTGGTTTCCAGCCTTAGCCTGTGATCCCTCCGCTGTCCTGCCTGTGTCAGCTGATGAAGTAAGGGCTTTTGATTTCATTTTCCATTATTTTCTCTGACACGGAGCCACTAAGAAAAGGAGGCTAGTAACTTTCAGGTTATCCCAGGCAGCTGAGAAATATTCACAGGAACAAAAATATTAGACTCACTAAATCCTAGGACTCAAATCACAGTAGTATACTAACGCTTATGAATACATTATGCCTTTGTAGATTTGCAGATATGTTTGTGTATGCACATTTTTCTCCCCCCCCAAATTTGTAACAAATGAGAAAGAATAATACCCCCTTTGCACTATCTTTGTTTTTTAGGTTGAAAAGCAAAAACACCATGCAGCCCTTGGCCAAAAAGAGTTTCTCTTCTGTACATTTTTGGAGCAGGGTTTTGTGGCAATCTAGGTTTTCCATCTTTTTAAAAAATTATTCCTATATTCTAGCTACTTGTGGGGACCCTTCCTCTTGGAAAATGTAGAGAGTCTAGTGCTGAACATTTTAGTTGAGTCACTATACCTCAAGCTCCTAGTGTATTTTGTTGCCTTCTAGTATATTTCACCACAGAAAGTGTGTGCATGTATGGGTGTATTTAACAACGCAATCTAGTCTTATATGCCGGAAGCATTATTTTTCTTATCAAAACTTTAAATCCTTCTCTCCTTGCTAAATAATAAATTTAACATTATTTAAAGAGATTGGACTCTCGTGCCTGTTTCCCTTATAAGAGCCTCTAAGGAGCTGAGAATGGCTCTGCATCAAACTTCTGGAACAAGCGGGGTCAACCTTGAGCAGATTATTTCTGATTCTCAGCTCTCTCCTTCGATGGAAGGGGCATGGGTCTCAGTAAATGCTGCCAAGGATCTTTAAGTTGTGGGCACATCTACATGTATAAACAGTTTAAATAAATGCAGCAGTGTGTTTCATTCGTTTAAGTTAGTAAAATATACACTTATTAAATTACACACTTGGATTCATTCTCTCCACAACTGTTTTGGAATGAAACCAGCCATTTAAGGGAAAAGATCAATTTGGTTGGTTGCTGCTATCGTGTAAGATAGAACAACGCACGTTAACACGCTTTTCCCTCTTTGGCCGTGGGCACAGCTGGTATTATATAGTCCAAAGTGATTCAACGGGTCAATTATTGTGACATTGCATTTCTAAACTGTTCCAAAAGCAAAGGTTGAAAGTTGTTTTTAAGAGTTATCAAGCGATCATTCTGTTGGTATCTGGAAGGGAAAACCCCCCTGAGAAAACCCTGCTCACAGGGGTCATTTCACTTGATTCACATATTCACCGGGGGAATATCGGATCCCTCTCTAATAATCACTAAGGTGCCATGTGGGATCATTTAGCTAAGTGATATGCAGATGTTGTCATCCCTCACAGGTAACTATGGCAACGGATGCTCTGCTGACAAGCTCTGTGCCTACCATTATTAGAGATTCGACAGTCTTCTCAACTACAATTAACTGGTATTTTTTTCCCCCTGGATTTGTAAGGCAATTGACGTCAGCATTTCCAGAGTGCAAATAAAGATATTTCGGATGCGGAAAAAAAACAGACTTCATTTTAAAATCATGGCATTTACTCACAAAGGCAGCTCAGAGAGGGAAATGCAAATGGGGAAGCATCAGTCTGGTCTGCCTTTCTCTTTTCAGAGAGAAGGAGCTTGTCAATGTTTCTGTGTGTGAAATTTGAGCCAATGGTTTTAGACATCTCCATGTGTTAAACAGCTAAGTTTTTTCTTGCAATATTTAGAGAGAAAGCATCCCAGAGAAAATTCTAAATAGCAATACACTATTTTGGCCAGCCCAAAAGCTTTTTCTCAGCCTTTGCTTTTTTTCTTTTTTTTTTCCTGCTTTATAACAAAGTGAATCAGTTATACATATACATATGTTCCCATATCTCTTCCCTCTTGCGTCTCCCTCCTTCCCACCCTCCCTATCCCAACCCTCCAGGCGGTCACAAAGCACCGAGCTGATCTCCCTGTGCTATGCAGCTGCTTCCCACTAGCTATCTACCTTACGTTTGGTAGTGTATATATGTCCATGCCTCCCTCTCGCTTTGTCACAGCTTACCCTTCCCCCTCCCCATATCCCCAAGTCCATTCTCTAGTAGGTCTGTGTCTTTATTCCTGTCTTACCCCTAGGTTCTTCATGACATTTTATCCCTTAAATTCCATATATATGTGTTAGCATATGGTATCTGTCTTTCTCTTTCTGACTTACTTCAATCTGTATGACAGACTCTAGGTCTATCCACCTCATTACAAATAGCTCAATTTCGTCTTTTTATGGCTGAGTAATATTCCACTGTATATATGTGCCACATCTTCTTTATCCATTCATCTGATAATGGACACTTAGGTTGCTTCCATCGCTGGGCTATTGTAAATAGAGCTGCAATGAACATTTTGGTACATGACTCTTTTTGAATTATGGTTTTCTCAGAGTATATGCTCAGTAGTGGGATTGCTGGGTCATATGGTAGTTCTATTTGTAGTTTTTTAAGGAACCTCCATACTGTTCTCCACAGTGACTGTATCAATTTATATTCCCACCAACAGTGCAAGAGTGTTCCCTTTTCTCCACACCCTCTCCAGCATTTATTGTTTCTAAATTTTTTGATGATGGCCATTCTGACTGGTGTGAGATGATATACTCATTGTAGTTTTGATTTGCATTTCTCTAATGATTAATGAAGTTGAATATTCTTTCATGTGTTTGTTGGCAGTCTGTATATCTTCTTTGGAGAAATGTCTATTTAGGTCTTCTGCCCATTTTTGGATTGGGTTGTTTGTTTTTTGTTATTGAGCTGCTTATAAACTTTGGAGATTAATCCTTTGGCAGTTGTTTCATTTGCAAATATTTTCTCCCATTCTGAGGGTTGTCTTTTGGTCTTGTTTATGGTTTCCTTTGCTGTGCAAAAGCTTTGAAGTTTCATTAGGTCCCATTTGTTTATTTTTGTTTTTATTTCCATTTCTCTAGGAGGTGGGTCAGAAAGGATCTTGCTGTGATTTATGTCATAGAGTGTTCTGCCTATGTTTTCTTCTAAGAGTTTGATAGTTTCTGGCCTTACATTTAGTTCTTAAATCCATTTTGAGCTTATTATTGTGTATGGTGTTAGGGAGTGATCTAATCTCATACTTTTACATGGACCTGTCCAGATTTCCCAGCACCACTTATTGAAGAGGCTGTCCTTTCTCCACTGTACATTCCTGCCTCCTTTATCAAAGATAAGGTGACCATATGTGTGTGGGTTTATCTCTGGGCTTTCTATCCTGTTCCATTGATCTATCTTTCTGTTTTTGTGCCAGTATCATACTGTCTTGATTACTGTAGCTTTGTAGTATAGTCTGAAGTCAGGAAGCCTGATTCCTCCAGCTCCGTTTTTCATTCTCAAGATTGCTTTGGCTATTCGGGGTCTTTTGTGTTTCCATACAAATTGTGAAATTTTTTGTTCTAGTTCTGTGAAAAATACCAGTGGTAGTTTGATAGGGATTGCATTGAATCTGTAGATTGCTTTGGGTAGTAGAGTCATTTTCACAATGTTGATTCTTCCCATCCAGGAACATGGTATATCTCTCCATCTATTTGTATCATCTTTAATTTCTTTCATCAGTGTCTTATAATTTTCTGCATACAGGTCTTTTGTCTCCTTAGGTAGGTTTATTTCTAGATATTTTATTCTCTTTGTTGCAATGGTAAATGGGAGTGTTTTCTTGATTTCACTTTCAGATTTTTCATCATTAGTGTATAGGAACGCCAGAGATTTATGTGCATTAATTTTGTACCCTGCTACTTTACCAAATTCATTGATTAGCTCTAGTAGTTTTCTGGTAGCATCTTTAGGATTCTCTATGTATAGTACCATGTCATCTGCAAACAGTGACAGCTTTACTTCTTGTTTTCCGAGTTGGATTCCTTTTCTTCTCTGATTGCTGTGGCTAAAACTTCCAAAACTAAGTTGAATAAGAGTGGTGAGAGTGGGCAACCTTGTCTTGTTCCTAATCGTAGTGGAATTGCTTTCAGTTTTTCAGCATTGAGGACGATGTTGGCTGTGAGTTTGTCATATATGGCCTTTATTAAGTTGAGGAAAGTTCCCTCTATGCCTACTTTCTGCAGGGTTTTTTTTATCGTAAATGGGCGTTGAATTTTGTCGAAAGATTTCTCTGCATCTATTGAGATGATCATATGGTTTATCACATTGATTGTTTTGCATATATTGAAGAATCCTTGCATTCCTGGAATAAACCCCACTTGATCATGGTGCATGATTCTTTTAATGTGCTATTGGATTCTGTTTGCTAGTATTTTGCTGAGGATTTTTGCATCTATGTTCATCAGTGATATTGGCCTGTAGTTTTCTTTCTTTGTGACATCCTTGTCTCGTTTTGGTATCAAGGTGATGGTGGCCTCGTAGAATGAGTTTGGGAGTGTTCCTCCCTCTGCTATATTTTGGAAGAGTTTGAGAAGGATAGGTGTTAGCTCTTATGTAAATGTTTTATAGAATTCGCCTGTGAAGCCATCTAGTCCTTGGCTTTTGTTTGTTGGAAGATTTTTAATCACAGTTTCAATTTCAGTGCTTGTGATTGGTCTGTTCATATTTTCTATTTCTTCCTAATTCAGTCTTGGCAGGTTGTGCATTTCTAAGAATTTGTCCATTTCTTCCAGGTTGTCCATTTTATTGGCATAGAGTTGCTTGTAGTAATCTCTCATGATCTTCTGTATTTCTTCAGTGTCAGTTGTTACTTCTCTTTTTTCATTTCTAATTCTATTGATTTGAGTCTTCTCACTTTTTTTCTTGATGAGTCTGGCTAATGGTTTATCAATTTTGTTTATCTTCTCAAAGAACCAGCTTTTAGTTTTATTGATCTTTGCTGTCATTTCCTTCATTTCTTTTTCATTTATTTCTGATCTGATTTTTATGGTTTCTTTCCTCCTGCTATCTTTGGGGTTTTTTTGTTCTTCTTTCTCTAATTGCTTTAGGTGCAAGGTTAGGTTGTTTATTCGAGATGTTTCCTGTTTCTTTAGGTAGGATTGTATTGCTATAAGCTTCCCTCTTAGAACTCCTTTTGCTGCATCCCATAGGTTGTGGGTCGTCGTGTCTCCATTGTCATTTGTTTCTAGGTGTTTTTTAATTTCCTAATTGATTTCTTCAGTGATCACTTCGTTATTAAGTAGTGTATTGTTTAACTTCCACGTGTTTGTATTTTTTACAGATTTTTTTCCTGTAATTGATATCTAATCACATAGCGTTGTGGTCAGAAAAGATACTTGAAACAATTTCAATTTTCTTAAATTTACCAAGGCTTGACTTGTGACCCAGATATGATCTATCCTGGAGAATGTTCCATGAGCACTTGAGAAAAATGTGTATTCTGGTATTTTTGGATGGAATGTCCTATAAATATCAATTAATTCCATCTTGTTTAATGTATCATTTAAAGTTTGTGTTTCCTTATTTATTTTCATTTTGGATGATCTGTCCATGGGTGAAAGTGGGGTGTTAAAGTCCCCTACTATGAATGTGTTACTGTCGATTTCCCCTTTTATGGCTGTTAGTATTTGCCTTATGTATTGAGGTGCTCCTATGTTGGGTGCATAAATATTTACAATTGTCATATCTTCTTCTTGGATCGATCCCTTGATCATTATGTAGTGTCCTTCTTTGTCTCTTCTAGTAGTCTTTATTTTAAAGTCTATTTTGTCTGATATGAGAATTGCTACTCCAGCTTTCTTTTGATTTCCATTGGCATGAAATATCTTTTTCCATCCCCTTACTTTCAGTCTGTATGTGTCTCTAGGTCTGAAGTGGGTCTCTTGTAGACAGCAAATATATGGGTTTTGTTTTTGTATCCATTCAGCCAATCTGTGTCTTTTGGTGGGAGCATTTAGTCCACTTACATTTAAGGTAATTATCGATATGTATGTTCCTATTCCCATTTTCTTAATTGTTTTGGGATCATTATTGTAGGTCTTTTCCTTCTCTTGTGTTTCTTGCCTACAGAAGTTCCTTAGCAGTTGTCGTAAAGCTGGTTTGGTGGTGCTGAACTCTCTCAGCTTTTGCTTGTTTGTAAAGGTTTTAATTTCTCCATCAAATCTGAATGAGATCCTTGCTGGGTAGAGTAATCTTGGTTGCAGGTTTTTCTCCTTCATCACTTTAAATATGTCCTGCCAGTCCCTTCTGGCTTGCAGAGTTTCTGCTGAAAGATCAGCTGTTAACCTTATGGGGATTCCCTTGTGTGTTATTTGTTGTTTATCCCTTGCTGCTTTTAATATGTTTTCTTTGTATTTAATTTTTGACAGTTTGATTAATATGTGTCTTGGCGTATTTCTCCTTGGAGTTTTCCTCTATGGGACTCTCTGTGCTTCCTGGACTTGATTAACTATTTCCTTTCCCATATTAGGGAAGTTTTCAACTATAATCTCTTCAAATATCTTCTCAGTCCCTTTCATTTTCTCTTCTTCTTCTGGAACCTCTATAATTCGAATGTTGGTCCGTTTAATGTTGTCCCAGAGGTCTCTGAGACTGTCCTCAGTTCTTTTCATTCTTTCTTCTTTTTTCTGCTCTGCAGTAGTTATTTCCACGATTTTATCTTCCAGGTCACTTATAAGTTCTTCTGCCTCAGTTATTCTGCTATTGATCCCATCTAGAGTATTTTTAATTTCATTTATTGTGTTGTTCATCATTGTTTGTTTCATCTTTAGTTCTTCTAGGTCCTTGTTAAATGTTTCTTGCATTTTGTCCATTCTATTTCCAAGATTTTGGATCATCTTTACTATCATTATTCTGAATTCTTTTTCAGGTAGACTGCCTATTTCCTCTTCATTTTTTAGGTCTGGTGGGATTTTATCTTGCTCCTTCATCTGCTGTGTGTTTTTCTGTCTTCTCATTTTGCTTATCTTACTGTGTTTGGGGTCTCCTTTTTGCAGGCTGCAGGCTCATAGTTCCCGTTGATTTTGGTGCCTGTCCCCAGTGGCTAAGGTTGGTTCAGTGGGTTGTGTAGGCTTTCTTGTGGAGGGGACTAGTGCCTGTGTTCTGGTGGATGAGGCTGGATCTTGTCTTTCTGGTGGGCAGGTCCACGTCTGGTTGTGTGTTTTGGGGTGTCTGTGGACTTATTATGATTCTAGGCAGCCTCTCTGCTAATGGGTGGGGTTGTGTTCCTGTCTTGCTAGTTGTTTGGCATAGGATGTCCAGCACTGTAGCTTGCTGGTCATTGAGTGAAGCTGGGTGCTGGTGCTGACATGGAGATCTCTGGGAGATTTTTTCCACTTGATATTATGTGGAGCTGGGAGGTCTCTTGTGGACCAGTGTCCTGAAGTTGGCTCTCCCACCTCAGAGGCACAGCACTGATTCCTGGCTGCAGCACCAAGAGCCTTTCATCCACACGGCTCAGAATAAAAGGGAGAAAAAGTAGAAAGAAAGAATTAGTAGAAGTAGAAAGAAAGAAAGAAAGAAGGAAAGAAAGAAAGAAAGAAAGGAGGGAGGGAGGGAGGAAGTAAGGAACGAAGGAGGGAAGGAAGGAAAAAATGAAAGAAAGGAAGAAGATAAAGTAAAATAAAATAAGATAAAATATAGTAAAGTTATAAAAATAAAAAAGTAATTATTAAGAAAAAAAATACAAAAACAAAAAAACGGACGGATAGAACCGTAGGACAAATGGTGGAAGCAAAGCTATACAGCATAAATCTTGCTCTCAAAGTCCAAGTCCTCAATTTGGGATGATTCGTTGTCTATTCATGTATTCCACAGACATCAAGTTGATTGTGGATCTTTAATCCGCTGCTTCTGAGGCTGCTGGGGGAGATTTCCCTTTCTCTTCTTTGTGCTCACAGCTCCCAGGGCCTCAGCTTTGGATTTGGCCCCGCCTCTGCGTGTAGGTCACCTGAGGGCGTCTGTTCTTCGCTCAGACAGGACGGGGCTAAAGGAGCCGCTGATTCGGGGGCTCTGGCTCACTCAGGCCGGGGGGGGGGGGGAGGGAGGGGCGCGGAGTGCGTGCGGGGCGGGCCTGCGGCGGCAGAGGCTGGCGTGATGCTGCACCAGCCTGAGGCGCACCGTGTGTTCTCCCGGGGAAGTTGTCCCTGGATCCCGGGACCCTGGCAGTGGCGGGCTGCACAGGCTCCCCGGAAGCGGGGTGTGGACAGTGACCTGTGCTCGCACACAGGCTTCTTGGTGGCGGCAGCAGCGGCCTTAGCGTCTCATGCCCGTCTCTGGGGTCAGCGCTTTTAGCCGCGGCTCGCGTCCGTCTCTGGAGCTCCTTTAAGCAGCGCTCTTAATCCCCTCTCCTCGCGCACCAGGAAACAAAGAGGTAAGAAAAAGTCTCTTGCCTCTTCGGCAGGTTCAGACTTTTCCCGGACTCCCTCCCGGCCAGCCGTGGCGCACTAACCCCCTGCAGGCTGTGTTCACGTCGCCAACCCCAGTCCTCTCCCGGCGCTCCGACTGAAGCCCGAGCCTCAGCTCGCAGCCCCGCCCGCCCCGGCGGGTGAGCAGACAAGCCTCTCGGCCTGGTGAGTTCCGGTCAGCACCGATCCTCTGTGCGGGAATCTCTCCGCTTTGCCCCCCGCACCCCTGTTGCTGTGCTCTCCTCCGCGGCCCCGAAGCTTTCCCCCTCCGCCACCCGCAGTCTCCGCCCGCGAAGGGGCTCCTAGTGTGTGAAAACCTTTCCTCCTTCACAGCTCCCTCCCACTGGTGCACGTCCCGTCCCTATCCTTTTGTCTCTGTTTATTCTTTTTTCTTTTGCCCTACCCGGGTAAGTGGGGGGTTTCTTGCCTTTTAGGAGGTCTGAGGTCTTCTGCCAGAGTTCAGTAGGTGTTCTGTAGGAGTTGTTCCACGTGTCGATGTATTTCTGGTGTATCTGTGGGGAGGAAGGTGATCTCTGCGTCTTACTCTTCCGCCATCTTCCCGGAAGCTGGCTGGGAGACGTTCCAGACTTGATTTTAAATACTGTATCTGCGCCTTACTAGGTTTAAAGGCTTTTGTTAGAGTAAGTGAATGTTAACAACTCTTTATAAATTAAAGTTGCCCTCTCCCAGGAACTTCAACACTTCTCCGGAGGGATCGAATCCTTCTCAGCCTTTCTAATGAGTTGTTTGCAGTTTTATTTCTCCAGAGTTTGTGGTGAAAAGCTGTCTGATTATTTTGACTTTGAAACTTTACTTAATAGTATTTTAATGTGTCAGAAATCCTTAAGCAAGGGACTAAAGCTTCAAAAGAACTCTGCATTATGGGTATATTTAGTTCCATGGTAGGGTTAGGACAAAAGCAGACCTTGGTGTCTGCTGTGAAAAGTTGAAAGGCCCCAGAAAGAAACTTCAGCAGATTCCAGGTTAATAAGCATTTATTAAGTACCCATATGTGCCTTGAAAATCCTAGGTACTTTCACATTTATCTCCTCACTTAGTATCCTTATTAAGGTAAAAAGAACTCTTACAATTAGCCTTGAATATATATATATATTTATGTGTGTGTGTGTGTGTGTGTGTGTGTATATATATATATACCCAAGGAGATAATTAACAAGCGTAAAAAAAGGAAATAACTCCACCTCATTGGATCTGAGTAAAATTTGATGCAGAAGAAAAAAATAGAAGCAGAGTCCAGCAATGTTTGGATGATCCTATCTGGTCAACTCTGGAGGCCGTTATACCTAGTGCTTTATTTTTCTCCACTAATGTGACAGTCTGTTTCACCGCCTCTTCAAGGTGGGAGTTTTTCCAATGATGTTTACTTGCTGGAGCTTGGACTTGACTCAGCTGAGTTCTTGCTCCAGAAAATTCATACGAGGACAGTGACTGATTAAAGTCTTGAAGCCTCAGGCTGTGCTTATCAAGTACCATCTGATTTCCCTGGAGCTTAGACCTGGGGTCAGAAGGAATCAGGTATTGGGCCTCATCATACCCAGACTGAAAGACACTCAGAAATATAATTCTTCTCCTACAGTAGAAATTTCTAGAAAGTTACTTCTAGGCCAGAAGCCAAAGAATGTAAGGTTCAGAGCTGGAAGACTTGGATTTGAAATCCTGGCCCTACTCCTTGCTCTCTTTGTGTCCTGGGATGGATTATATTACCTCTTTCTAATTTTCTTATCTCATATTGAAAAATGTTATAATGAGGTTGATTTAAATATAAAATGAGATAGAGTAGGTGTGAGATTTCTGTAAATTCTAAAACGCTTTTGCAAAACTTATTAACTCACTATTGAAAAATTGGAAGATACAATCTTGGGGTTGGAAAAGGAAAGGGAAGCCAAATGGTTGGTATTGGAGTAGATTTTTTTGCAATGTGTTCTTGGGCAAGATACGTACAAGGGAGACAAAGCATACTGAGCCTTATCCCGCAGTCTGTCAGTTGGGAGTTGGGGGGAGGAGTTTGAGAAGGAGGAGTCATATAGTCAGGAGTGCTTTGATACTTTTTGATGCATACCAGCATCATGGGTAGAGTGATGCCACTCTCTTAGGTTGGGTGAAGGGAATGATCTTGATGCTACCATTTTTTAAGCACTTACTATGTGATAGGCACATCACAAAATGTGCAAAATGCTTTACAAACATTCCTTTATATGTAACAAGAAATTTATGCAGATGAACCCTTACTACACCCTAGTCTGCATATCAGGAGATTAGAATATAAAGACCTAGCTTGTCCCGCGTTCACCTGGAGAAAGTGGCAGAGCTAGCCCTTAAGCTCATGGAGGGACCCCAGCCCACTGGTTCACTAAACATACTCCAAATTGAGGTGAATGGAGTAAAATGATAACTTGATTTATATAAGATAATGTATTTATTAATTTATTGAATAATAATAATTTCTGCAAGTTTCTGTGCTAGGACCTGGGTCTATAAAAGTAAGCCTCTTGACCACCTGCAGCTTCTGGTCTGCTGGAGAAGTGTGATGCATATGGAATAAATACTTAAATATTAATCAATTAATTTATTGATTAAATGCAAGTATAATAAGTGCTGTACAAGAGAGTATTGGGAGCTCTGAGAGGAATTAGAGAGGGCGGTAACGTAGCCAAAGGGATAATGAGAAAGTGACACTGAAGAGAATTCTTGGACGGAGTACCCAGGTGAGCGACATATATGTAATTTCCTCCCATCTTCCCATGCCCACATTGTATAAACAGTTCTTCAAAACTCAGCTCAAACGCTGCTTCCTCAGTGTTCTCCCAGCTGAACATGGCCTTCCTTCTCTGGAGTCCAATAATTGTTTTATTAATAGTGAACATTAATTATGTACCTACTATGTGCCAAATGTTCTAAATGTTTTCGATGGATAACTCATTTGACCCTCACAACAACCCCTTAGGTATCTACTGTTATTGTCACCATTTTGCAGATGAGAAAACTGAGGGAGCTAAAATAACTCTTCCTGTCACAAGAACAAGATCTCAATCCAGACAGTGCTGTACAACCCAAGAGAGGGTGGTTATAACACTTGGCTATGCAGGCTCTAGCTATGCCTCTCTTGTGGGACTTAGGCTTTCCGACCAGTGTTAAACTAATTTTTGGAGGTATTATCTTCCTTATTGGACAGTAAGCGCTTTTTTAAATAGATAATTTACATGCAATAAAGCGAACAGACTTTAAACACCCCTCCTCTGTAAAACATTTCCATCACTGCTGAAACTTTCTTTGGATCCCTTTCCAATCAATAACCCTCTTCTCCATTTCACCCCGGGGATGATTTATCTTATCACAGTTTGTTTTTCTCTGATGTAGAACTTCATATAAATGGAATCATACAGTATGCACTCTTTTTTGTCTGGGTTCTTTCACTTAGCACAATGTTTTTGAGATTCATCCACTTTGTTCTTTTTTATGGTTGGTAGTACTCCACACATAAGCTCCTTAGGACCTGCCCATTTTTGTATCCACTCCTGTACTTAGAACCAAAGTGATATTAAAAATATTTATCAACAGGGATGACAGGGTACTTATCAGAACAGACACTGGCCTAAGGGCTGGAGCAGAGCTGTGTGCCAGAGATTAACTCCTAGTCACTGGATTGTGGGAATGTAGGGGTCCTGGAGAGGTGCCATAGGAATGGGGTTGGCTAGGGTGGTGATGGGGCACTTGAAGGCTCGGGACAGTGGCTATTCGCCAGCTGGCATGGGAGTTTTCACTATTTCGACAACTGATCCAAGTGTACCAGTGTATACTGCTGAATATCAGCTCTGCCTAGTAAAGTGTCCTATATAATAAAGACATTCAATAATATTAGTTTATTGAACGGATTAATAACTACAAATTAAATGTAAACCGAGGATCTCTGCTTTTATCACTTAGAATTGATCTGTCTTGAAAATATCTCTAATTACTTTGGTTTTATTAGTTGTATCATATAGTTATGAAAAAAATTTCAGAGCCTGTATCTAGGTTGTAGCATTTGGCCCAAACTTGATCCCTATCATAGTATCAAAGACTGATGAGCAACCAATACATGCTGTTAAGTCTTAAATCGAGTTTTCAGATACGAACAGTTATACCTGGAATATCACGGGGAGGAGAAGCAAGACTGTCAGTTGCAGAACAGGTACCTAATAGAGTACCGGGCACATAGTGAAGGCCCAAAGATATTGTCAAGTGAATGATTATGTGAATGACTACTTGTATGTGTTAAGAAGAGGAAGAGGTCAATAAGTGTTGGAGTATACAGGGGAGGCTTCTTCAAGAAGGTGGGTTGAAGGTAGACCATGAGGGTGGGAGGTTTTAGATGAGAGAGTTAGAATAGTGAAGAGCACAAATAAAGAAATGGCACGGGTCTTGTAGAGGACACCTGTTTTTGCCTTCACAGCACCCCTTCTTCTTCCTTTGGGGGACTCACCTACATTTTCTCTGTTGCTTTCAGGCTTGGAGGGATGGCCAGTCAAGGACTTCTCTCTTCCCTGGACAGAAGTGGATGGGTGATCCAAGCTACACTGGTAAGACGTTCTCTTCTTAGCACGTGGATATCACAGAGAATAATCCAGAGAATTTGGTTAAACTCATGTATCCTGATGGCAGTGCCCTGAATGGAGTGTTCCTTGGTTGCTGCTACCTAGCTCTCCAGAGCTTTCCTGATTCCTGGATTTTCTGAAATTTTGACCACTCTGCTATTCCTGCATTTCTGTGAATTATTCTATAGCCTTTCAGTATTTTTTTTTTTTTTTTTTTTTTTTTTTTTACTTAATGTAGCAGGAGTCACTTTCTGTTCCTTGTAACCAACAAACCTTGATGGATTTAGGCATTTTACAGCTTCCCAGCCCCTAGCAGTTTTTTTAAAGATATCCTGGCTGGTCAGTAGCTGATTTCAGAATTCTTTTGAATGTTTACTTTAGAGAATGGAATCCCCTACACTTTCCTTATGAGCAGACCATGCGGTTTCACTACTTGAGTCGTAAACTGAGATGTCTAGAAATGGAATGTTCCTCTTTATAACTCAGTATCACGTTTTACTATGCATGACCCCCTAAGAGGTTCCACTCAGAAGGGTGTTGTGAAGATTTGAAGATAATACCAATCATATAGTAGACTCTTACGAACAAAGATACGGTCTGATTTAAAAAAATGAAGATTCTTAATTTTATAGCTCTAGCCAGTGGCTGTCTTCAGTGGCTGAAGAAGCCACTTACTTCATCTACTATTTTCTTGCAATAAAAGTAAACTTTTCTCTTTCCCTTCCCACCTCCTTTTATTGGGATAAACTATTGTGGTGGTGCCTTCCGTCTATCTTTCTTAGCCTCCACTAACATTTTCATTAGCTTCATCACTTGCTACTTACTTGGAACACTCCAAGGTTTGCTTCTGACTGCTGCCAATTGAACTATGCTCCTCATTTTTTCTCACGAATCCTGGGGAGAGTAGCATTTTCTCCCCGAGGGAAAATGAAAACATGACAGAAGACAGAGGTAGCTATTACGTAAACAAGAGAGGAATCACAGAACAGATTTCAGTGGGCTTTGTGCAAAGGGAAAGCGGAAGTGAAGAGCAATTCAAGTCCAGGCCTGGCCACGTGGATTAGCCTTTTTCAATGATACGATAGCACAGCATGAGAAAAAAGGAGGGCCTGACTCAAGAGGAAGTGCTCCATGTGGGATGGCTGAGCAAGTAGTTGCTCTTACAATCCTCAGTGGACTCAGGATGAATGGGGAGAAGAAGGCCCTAAAGAATCTAAATATGGTACAAAATCAAAAGAATCCAAGAATGAATATGATTGTCAACAGTTTTATTCTTTGTCATTGGTTGATAATAAGTGCATTTAGCAGATAGAAAATAAGCATTAGCTTGGGGAAAAAAATCTGTCCTTCTGATTTCAAGGCAAGCACCATATCCTTGGGTGCTTTGAAAATTACCTATCAAGTCTCACTCCTCTCTGCTCTTCCCATCATGGGTCTTATTCAAGCTCTCATTATTCCTGGTGTAATTTTCAAATGGTCTTTCTTCTCTGGTTTCTTCCTTCTTCAAGCTCTTCTTTCTGCTCCCAGAATAAACAAGACCTGGCCATTCAACCACCTTCTTAAAGACTTTTGGGGATGCTCCTTAGTCCACAGATGGAGTTGGAGTCTTTACCATGGCAAATAAGACCCTACCCATGTGGGCCTCCGCACGCCTTCCCAGCCTGTCTCCTGCTCCCTGCTTCCACCCGTCACCCCACACACATACTAACCTGCTTGCCATTCCACAAACACATCAGGCTCTTCAAGGCCTCTGTGACTTTGCTCATGCTTCTTCCATTTTGGTTTTCTCCTCAAGGTTTGCCTCCTCCAGAGAAATCTCTTAAAGACCAATATTAAAGGTCAAAATCTCTGCCCAGCAGAATCTGTTGCCTTTTCCTCTGTGCACAATTTTCTTTCTATACATACCACACATATAGCACATACATTATATCAGTGCAGCCCAATAGAAATATAACATGAACCAGATACTTAATTAAAAATTTCCAGTAGCCACATTAAAACAGTAAAAAAAACCCATGCAAAGTTAATTTTAATGATGTGTTTTATTTAACTCAATATATCTAAAAATATCATTTCAATATGTAATCAATGTAAAAATTACCAATAAGATATAATAAATTCTTTGAAATCTGGTGTATGTTATATACTTACATATACCTCAGTTTAGCCTAAATACATTACAGGTGCTCAGTAGCGACATTTGGGTAGGACTACCATGTGGGACAGTCACATTATTTTATAGATCATTGTTTTCTTGTCTTTCTTCTGGTTCAGTGATGTGTTTCTCAAGAGCTAAGCCTTATTCGCCTTTTGATGTCTGCTATATAGTCCTATGTGGGGAACATAGCAGCTGAGTGAATGTGTGCTGAATGGAAGAATAATTTTTAAGTCTTGGGAATCTACGAATGTTGGGCCCACAAATGAACCATTATATTTCCTTTTATGTCAAATTCCCTTGGTAGTCTCAGTGCAGGCTATCACATAATGTTCAACAGTTCCCGTAAATCCATTGCCAAATGGTCAGTGCGGCATGCATGATAAAAATGACCTGGATGGAAGATGAGTTACACTGTTCAAATTCCATTTGGCTGTTGTAAAATTATCATAATACTTTGACTACATTATGACTATAATGATTGCATTGTAATTGAACACTTTTCAGGTATTTTTCTCATGACATTGACCTAGATGAATCAGCCATGCACACATGATCTAATCAATCATGGACAGCATCCCTGAATGTTTTCAGAGAAGGTGGAAGTGGAGGGAAAAAAGGGATTAGTTAAATCCCATGTTATTTGATTACTGTCATCTCTGAACTCCTGTAGCATTTATAACCCCTGCTGGGTAACGTGTACACAATGATCCTATGGGTTCAGGGTCACAAGGAAAACCTGTGGGACCTCTGAGAGCAATGGTTACGCACCATTGGCAAAGATCCTGTTCTTTAATCCTACACTGTTATGACCTTCTCAGTACCACGGGGACAGAATCTGTGGTGGGGACTCTTGGGGTTTCAGGATGAGATGGCAAAATACAAAGTACCGTAACATACATTTAATGGTTTATAATCAATATCTCTTCTGGCCAGACTAAAGTCCTTGAGAATCATTCAGTGACTCAAAATACAAATAATTGTGACTAAAAAGATTGTCCAAAACACATGGTTTTGAATTCCTTTGCTAAAAGAAAACCCCCATTTCTGTTCCCTAGATGATAATATTCAGATGAGACTCTTGTCATGTCTGTCACCATATTCACCATCACAGATCATTTTGACTTTTCCAGTGTTTTTACGTGCTTTAATCTGTCATAGCCATTCATTTATTCAAAAAGTGGGTCAAACTCTTATTGTCATCTCTTGCACTATGATTCACATTGGCCATGGAAACTATAAAAACTATTTGAGCTAGTATAATATAAGGTGTCTGTTATCTTTCAACATATAGACGCAACCATAAATAATTTCTCTCATGCTGTAAATAAATCAATAGCTGTAATTAAAGGAAAATCAGTTAAAAGGAGGTAACAATATTAAGACTTTGTGCCCTACTCACTTCTCTCTGTGGAAGAAATTCCTGAATGCTGGGAGAAGGAACAGACGGGGTCTTGGTGGACAATACCTCGTCAAGTGGAATAGTCTCGTCTCCAGCTGTGCAAAAATATAATTACTTTGGCATGTCTCAAAAGACCCAACTCTTTTGTGTTCTGGAGAAGGGAAGAGCTAAACATGGAATAGTAATGTCGATATTCAGGCCATTTATCAATCAAATCTAATCATTAAAGCAATAATGTATTCAACATTTAAAAATTTTAAAGTTTCTGTTCAGCCCAATTGTTTGAAGCGCATACGTTTTAGTATGTCTTTTTCCCCTCTACCTAGACACTGAAAATATGAGTGAAATTTGAGTCTTGTCCAAATATAAACTGAAATCTAAAGGTGATGGAAGATGAGGTGCTTTGGGGGGACCATCCTTCATGCTCCATCTGCCATGAGAACCCTCTCGAGGTTTGTTGGACAAATACTACATGATCCATTGTGTGCCTGCCTTGTTTTCATCCTTTTCCCAGACATCCCATCCATCTGGTGTTGAGTGGAGGTGGAGAACGGCTCTGGAGTCAGACAAATCTGGGCTGGATTCACTCTGGGATTTTGGGCACGATATTACTCATTAAACAATGAAGCCTTTTCTTTATATTGTTCTTGATCTTTTTTCAATTATGTATATACATACCAAAAATTCAAATTACCATTCAAGCTTTGAAACATTTTTAGGAGATTAGATCAATGGCAAATTTAGTTTATTTTTTTTCCCAAGAGTGTAATAAGGGAAGAAATTCTACTCCCTTATTGCATGCCATCAACTTTAGACTATTTATTAGACCAACTGACAGATTTTCATCAGTGTGGCTAATTTGGAACAGCATAAAACCCAAACAATTTTTTGTTTGGGATGCTCTTTGACTTGGGTGATTTCCAGTATGTCAGACAGCCCTGCAGTTAAGCTCAAGTATTGAACTCAGTAACAGTTTGCCCCCAATTTTAGAAGAGCTAATCACAAAATCAAATCTTACTAAGCAAATAAAGTAGGGGATGGTGACGCTTCTCTGACAAGAGAAATATTCTGATTACGATTCATCCTTGGGTTCCTTTAAATAAAACATCCTCGATGGAACCAGTTTTGCCCTATAGGGGGCATTTTTCATGTCACAGTGATTGAGGTAGTGTTACTAGCATTTAGTAGGAAGAAGCTGGTGGTGCCTGACTGTGTCACAGTCCTGCACAAATGAATTGTCTCTTGGCCTTTACAATTGTCAAATGCCCAAAGGGACATTCACACAGGTGGAAAACCTGTTTTTATTGAGCTGAGCCTAGAATCCAACCCTATTTTACATATAAACATAATGTGGATTTGTTGGGAAGGCATAGTTTTAATAATATACAGTAAATTTGATGGGAATGCAATTACTTTGAAAACTGAGGGGAGATTATACTGCTTTGTTCTGTTTAGAACTTTATGAAGAGTTAGTTTCTCTTATGAACTGATTGTGTTCCCCTCAAATTCATATGTTGAAGCCCTAACCCTCAGTACCTCAGAATGTGACTGTATTTAGAGACAGGGCCTGTAAAGAGATAATTAAGTTAAAATGGGGTCGTTGGGTGGACCCTAGTCCAGTGTGACTGATGTCCTTATAAGAAGAAATTAGGACACAGATACACAGAAGGATGACACAGGAAAGATGGCCATCTGTAAGCCAAGACGAGAAGCCTCAGAAGGAGCCAAACCCGCCGACACCTTGATCTTGGACTTCCAGCCTCCAGAGCTATTAGAAAATACATTTATCGGGCTTCCCTGGTGGCGCAGTGGTTGAGAGTCCGCCTGCCGATGCCGGGGACACGGGTTCGTACCCAGGTCCGGGAAGATCCCACATGCCGTGGAGGGGCTGGGCCCGTGAGCCATGGCCGCTGAGCCTGCGCGTCCGGAGCCTGTGCTCCGCAATGGGAGAGGCCGCAACAGTGAGAGGCCCGCGTACCGCAAAAAAAAAAATAAATAAATAAAAGAAAGAAAATACATTTCTCTTGTTTAAGCCATCTGGATTATGGTCTTTTATTATAGTAGTCCTAGCAGACTAGCACAGTTGCTTTATTAGTTTTAGAAAATCACACTAATGATGTTAAAGCTGCCTTTTGCACTTGAGTCCCCAGCACAATGTATCCGTGTCAGTCTGCATTTGTAGCTGTCACATTCGCGGTGGGTCTGCATATAGTGCAAAGCATTCTGATCGCCTTATGCCTAATACCATCAGGTCTGAATATTTACTTAATGATATTCCTATAATTATGTTACGAATTGCCTTTCTCTATTTTACTTTTAATGATAGCTAGGTTAATATAGTAATATTTTTGGACATTATGTGTATAGGCAAGTTGTATTACCTATGAGTTTTAATTCAGAACATAATGAAGACATTTAAAAATATTTATCACGAAAGGCCGGCATTGGGTTTGCTGAGGTGGAGAATCATTAGGGTGATTTGAGGTTTGCTAAAGGTTTGCCGAGCGTCACTAGAGGTAAGTTTTAGGTAGGTTTTTTATTTTGCACGCTGAACAAGAATACCGCTATTGTCTAAAGCAGTGGCTCTTAAACTTGGGTTTATGGTAAGAAATCCTTACCTGGGTTCCACTCTGAGAGATTCTAATTTGGTTGGAATGTGGCCTGGGCAGCTGGAGTTGCAAAAGTTCCCCAGGTGATTCCATAGCGTAAGGGTTGGAAATCACTGTGGTGGGTTTAAATCATGTCTGCAAATTCTTTGACATCCCTTCCATCAACAAGTGGGTCTAATTTCCCTTGACTATGGGCCATTTTAGTGACAGATATCAATTTTTTTTTTTTGGATGTGCTGCGCTGCACGCGGGATCTTAGTTCCCCGACCAGGGATGGAACCTGCGCCCCCCTGCAGTGGAAACAAGGAGTCCTAACCACTGGACCACCAGGGAAGTCCCTAGTGGCTGATTTCTAAGCAGTAGAATGCAGTGGAGGCCCCCCTGCACAACTTTCAAGGCTACATCATAAAAGGCAATACAGCATCCACCTCGCTCGCTCTCTGTCTCTCTCTGGGTCTCTTTCTTGCTCCCTTTCCCCAGGCCTTCACAGCCCTGAGCAGCCACCCAAGAAGGACATCCTACGCTGAAGCCACCGCACAGGGAGGGATCATGTGGAGAGACCACCTAGAGGTAGAGAGAGATGTTCGAGGATTACCAGCTATTCACCCCCAACTGTTTGGTCCTTCCCAGCCAAGGCACCAATTGTGTGAGTGGATGAGGCTTCAAGATGGTCTCTGACGGCATCCTTGGAGGGACCTCAAGTGCAGCAGGACCACCTAGTGGAGCCCGGTCAACCCTGCAAACATCACGTAATAAATAATATGAGATGGTTATTGTATTAAACTGCTGTTTGGGGTGGTTTGTCATGCAGCAACAGAAAACTGGAACATGCCTTGTTGGTATTTGCAAAGCCCTTCCTTTGATGGAATGAATTTAATTCAAGAGTTTTTTGTGCTCTCACTTTTCTCCAGATCGCGTTAGGATGGCACGCACCCTCTCTTCACTCTGGTGAGGACCACATGAGTTTGCTGGACTCCTGGCTCGCCTCGGGGTTCTGTTTATCAGGCCTCATTTGCTTTTAACTTGTTAATGGGACGAGAGGCAATTGTCAGTCCAATGCAGACAAGTTCTGACCAATCCTAGTGTAAAGGACAGCACTGTAGGATTGCATTTGTTAAACAGGAGGAGAGAAGCCTATATTTGCTTTGCTACCTGATTAGTCTGTATCTTACACTCTGCATTTCTTAAAGAAATGTGTTTCTTCCACAAATTTCTGGCACATTTGGTTGGATGCCAGCTAGTCCAAGTCTAGGCAGATAGAATCCATGTCTTCAGGTGATCTTGTTGCAAGCTGCCCAGCTCTGACACAAGCAAAGGACAGCAGACAAGCCATCATTGTCTCCAGTAGAGCCGGAGTGACAGAGAAGTACAGACCTCCTTCACAGGAGGCCCGGATGAATCCTGGCAGAAGAAACCAGACAATGCACCAAATGCCTTAAGTGCTTTATGTGCCCTTTTCTCGAAGAGCCAACCTAGAAGACAGAATGAACAAATAATATAATAGTGGGTGCAGTTTGTCTTTTTTGAAAGCACTTTGCTGTGCCAACTTCCATTGTTTCCTTTCCAAATGGTAGCCCTCTGCAATGGTCTGTTTCTCATCAAGAGTTAGTTAAAACCAAGGTGCGTAGGAGGTTGGGTGGTCGTGGGAGTTTGGGGGTTGTGGTTTCCTAGACAATGTTGAGTCCTTCGGATTGACTCCTTGGACGTCTAGGATTTAGGTTCACTTACATCATTTCTAGGGTGTTTGGGGCCTCCCATGAGCTTTCCCCAAATAGTGTTTTCTCACAGAAGCATGTCTTCTGGAGAACCCAGGTTAGAGAAGAACTTGGGTTACCCAGACTAAGAGACTGGCTGGCTATGAGGTTGTCCATCTTCTTTTTTTTTTTTTTTTTTTTTGCGGTACGTGGGCCTCTCACTGCTGTGGCCTCTCCCATTGTGGAGCACAGGCTCCAGACGCGCAGGCTCAGCGGCCATGGCTCACGGGCCCAGCCACTCTGTGGCATGTGGGATCTTCCTGGACCGGGACACGAACCTGTGCCCCCTGCATCAGCGGGTGGACTCCCAACCACTGTGCCATCAGGGAAGCCCCTAGTTGTCCATCTTCTGAGCAGGCATTTTTAGAGGGTGATGGAGGGGGAGGACCATCTTTGCAAGGGACTGAAATGGTTTTCTCTGGATTGAGTGTGAAGCAGGTTATCTGGAGAATCAAAACTTTATTTATAGATGCAGGAAACTAATGATTTGTGGAGGATGGAAGCTTCAGCGGAGGGTAAGAATATTTGTATGGGCTTTGGAGAGGAAAGGAATAGGGCCTCAAGAATATTTGCCTGAGATGTACAGGCACTGAAATTTCTCAGAGTATCCAGGTAGGGCTCCAACCAATGCCCAGTGACAGGGAAGGGCGCCGAGACAAAATCATCTTGGAGGTAGAAAGAGACATGGCCAAGTCAGGCGGTAGAGGGGTCGGTGTGCGAGAGCAAGCAAGCTCTGGAACGCATCTGATGAATCTCAGGACTTAGTCTGGGAGTTAAGGGGTAGAGTTCTGTATTGAATTTCCTGCTGATGCCTGTGCGTGGGAGCTAGGACCTTATTCGCATCCCTCACAGAGAACCAGGACGCCAATACCTTTCCATTTTGATAAATGGAATATTTATAAATGGAATGGAATATTTATAAATGTAATATTTCCTGCCATATCAATAAACAAAGGATGTTACAGTCGTCAGCGATTGCACCCCTCAACGTGGGCTGGTGAACCCTAAGGAAACTCAGGAAGGAAAGAATACCTGCCATCTAGCAGCCAGCCTTCAGACGGCAGCCACTCCCTGCGGTGAGCCCTGAGGGAACTCAGGAGGTGAAAATACAGGATACTGGCTCCAGAGAGCTGAGGTGCATATCAAAGGAGTGATTTCAGTGAGCCCAGAGTCTTGCATCTTCCCATACACAGAAAAGCGCTAAATTCCTTAACTTGAGATATCTGGTTTTCTTTAATCAACAATAATCTTTTGACATCCTGACTACCTGCCCTTTTGTTGCAAAACTCCTATGTACCCTGGCTCCTCCCCTTGCCTCCTTGGAGCAGTTTCTCAGAGCTATCTGAAATGCTCTCTCCCCCGGGCTGCAGTCCTCCTTTTGCCCCAAATGAAACTTAACTCGCAACTCTCACGTTGTGCATATTTTTTTAAGTCAACAGTTCGTATAGTACTTGCAATTTACAAATTGATTTTGAATCAGCGTTTCCACTTAAGTCTCACAAAGTTTTATTGATGCTGTGGAGAGGGTATCATGTATTGTTCCCATTTTACAGATCAGAAAGCTGATCAGAATCACCCAGGACGGAAGCAGTTGTCTACTATTAATGGCTGACACTTACTGAGCACTTACTATGTGCCAGGCGCTGCTGCAAGGGTTTTACTTGTATTGGGGTTATTATTTCCCCTGTTTTACAGGAGGGGAAATGAAAACACTGAGAGGTAAGTGTCACACAGTTCGAGAACCCCTATTTGAAGCCCTGGCAGTGGAACAAGAAGTTCCACCCCTTAAATGAGAGGTGGTCCCTGCTGACCGCCCTGTAGAATCCTGCATCAGCATTTGTTATTTACATATGAATGTAACCCCTGTGTGATGTCCGGGTCGTGGTGCCCTAGTCTATTGAGGGAAAACTGAGGTGAGATGAAGTCAGTGTCCATTTACAGCTGACTGCGCCCATTTCTCAAATATTTATAACAAGAATTTGAATAAGGAAGGAATGCATCAGGCTGAAAGCCTGGGAATAATTTCTCCTGTTTCCAGTTTCACGATGTGGGACGTGAATAGCCTGGTAATTTCACAGAACGAGAGGATCTTGATTACGTTTAGTCTCAATCCCTTTTGCCAGACAGAACACGCTGGGATCAGCATGACAAAAGAGGTGATAATGGGCATTTTCAGAGTTTCTAGACCGAAGAGTGAGAGCTTTAGGAGGCGTGCCCTGGGATAAAATGACAGGATGGAAAGAGGGGACATTAGTTCTGGGGTTCAGCTGACTGACCTGCTGGGATGTCCGTGTGGTATAAGGGTAAAATAAAGGCTCTGAAAACGCCAGGGTTGAAATGCTGGCACGTTAATTAACCCCATTTCATAAATCTGCAAAATGGGGATAATGGTATCATATCCTATAGGACTTGGGGAGGATTAAATGAATGCATGCATGCAAAAAAATTCTTTAAAAAAATTCCTGCCCCAGGGGCACAGGGTTGTTCCTGTCTGGTGTTCTGCTGCATCCCCTAGCACCACGCCCAGCACACAGTCAGGGCTTGGCAAATAGCTGCCTAATGAAAAATTGTGGAGCGAGCGATAGTGAGAAATGGGCTGGCACAGTTAGGAAGGCGCTTTACAAACCCCCGATTGCTCTGCTGTGGTTTTAAATCAGAGCGTACCTCTCTTGCCTGCTTCTGTCTTTTTAACCTGTGAGCTGGGCATAAATCTGACCCTGCCCGTGCAGGAAACAAAGGAGGGGATCAAGGTCCACTAATTCGGGGTTTCTCAATCTTGGCACTATTGACGTTTGGGCCTGAATAGTTCTCTGTTGCTGGGGTCTCTCCTGTGCCTTGTAGGATGTTTAGCAGGGTCCCCGGACTCTATCCACTAGATGAGCGTAGGACCACTAGCCCCAGGTTGTGAGGTCCAAAAATGTCTCCTGACGTTGCCAGATTCTCTGGGTACAAAATCGCCCCTGACTGAGAATCACAGGTTTATGTAAGTTTATATAAATGTATTAGTTTACCAGGGCTGCCAAACAAAATACCACAAGCTGGATGACATAAGAGGTGTTTATTGTCTCACAGCTCTGGAGGCCAGAAGTGTGAGATCCAGGTCTGGGCAGGGCTGGTTCCTTCTGGAGGCTGAGGGAGAATGTGTCCCAGGCCTCTCCCGTAGCTTCTGGTGGTTTGCTGGTTGGCCATCCTTGGTGTTCCTTGGTGTGTGACACATCACCTTGATCTCTGCTTTCGTATTCACATGGTATTCTTTTACGTATATGTGTCTGTGTCCAAAATCCCCCTTTTTCAAAGGACACCAGTCATGCTGGATTAGAGACCCAACCTAAAAACCTCATCTTAACTAGTTATATTTGCAACAAACGTATTTCCAGGTAAGGTTACATTCTGAGATACTGGGGTCAAGACTTCAACATATGAATTTTTGGGGGGGGACACAGTTCAACCCATAGCATGTATAAGTTTGTATAAATGTAGGGACCACAGACTTGAAGCCCGCACAGCAGGAAGTTAACGTGTAAGCAACACACAGTGTGGTGGGTGTGAGGGCTGTGTTGAAAGAGAGTCTGGGACAGGCAGGAGGAAATATGGCCTCCGTGAAGCAGACCTAAGTTTCCAAGAGAGGTTGCCCAATCCAGGTTTTAAGTGATTTCTCAAATTAAGAATGTTAACTCAACCATTTTAGAGAATTTTAAAACAGTCCCCAAATACACTTCTGAGCAGTGCCTGGCCTGTGGATGGCCAGTTTGCAGGCTTTTGTGCAGTAGGATTATATAATTTTGTGAAGGCTAGAATTCAGAAACAAATTAATTTTTACCACTGAGGGAGAATGGGGAGAATTGTAATCAGATCCCTAAGCTTTGGGTGACCATGTAATGTGGTGTTCAAGCTGGGACCCTTTTGGTAATGAAAAGGAAATACTGTTAATGATTATCAATATATGTAAACTGGAATCATCCCACACAGCTGGGGTGTATGGTCAAGTTACCTCAGTTGCATCTTAGTAGAGATAAACTTGTTTTTGACCAGGATGATCTCAACCATTGGAGGAGGACCATGTGGGGTGGGGTGAAGTGGTGGTGAAGCCCAGGAGGTGGTGACCTTGGGCAAGTCACCTTCTGGATTTCTGTTTCCCTCATCTGTTAAAAGAGGCACTGGGCTCAGGTGACCTCTCAGCTTCCTGCAACTTTGGTCCAGCAAATAAATGAAAACCAGGATCCCGTGAATGCTATGACTCCTGACAAAGGGTGTTCTGCCTGTGTTTGTTTCCATGAGCTTTACGGTTTCGGGTCTTACATTTGAACCCACAGTATCTTTGGGTGATTCTCTGTCTCACCACTTTCAACATGGTCTTATACCAGCTTCCATCTTAAATTGTGGCTCAAGTGTGGCGCCCTTCTCTCTAGCTGAGTTGTAAGCTGCCTCTTACAACTCCTTCAGGGCTTATAGTAATAATAACGGTGGTGTACATTTGTCTGGCAGCTTACTGTTTACGAGCGTGCCTTGTTGTTAAAAAAAAAAAAAGGCGTGAGAAGAAAGGGGAGAGTAAAATGGACGGCAGAGAAGAGATTCATTCGGGCAGCCTCAGGTTGATAAAGCTGAGTCCAGGCATCAGAACCTCAGGACTGTGCCTGCAGGGAGGAAGGTGATGTGTGACTGATGGAGACAGGTCAGCTGCCCTGAAGGGCTCCACTCCGCTGCAGTAGGGAGTTGGTCCAGAGGCCTGAACTAACTGACTCAGGGTATTTGAACAGGGGCCAGAGAACCTTCCCAGAAGGCATGGAAGCTCCTTCTTCTAGGTTAGTATTTTATTAGGATTTTGCCCACCACTACCCCCCAGAACATCACAGCCCTGTCATGGGACACATGGAAGCTTAAGTGGTTTGGTCCCACATACTACTTAGGTGATTGAAGAGCTGGGTTGAACACAAGTCTACTTCCCACGAATGATTATGCTTTTCCCACTATTCTAGTGACATTTGCAGAAGATTCATCTTGGTAAAAATGCAGATTCATACTCCATCCCTGAATATACAATTTTACTAAGCAACCCTAGTAATTCCGATAGGTGGTTCATGCTTGAAAAGCCCCTTTCTATTCCACGTGGCCTGGAAGACTCGGCTATTTAGATCTCTGAAGTATTCTTCAGTTTATAAGATGCCAGGACATAAAGTTTTCCCATTTGTAAAATGAGGCCGTTGGTGCAGAATCTAGATGATCTCCAGGAGCCCTTCTATCTCCAAGAAGTGGTGTTTCTTTGCTTGCAGAACCAGTATGCAAGCTCTCGAGGGCTTGTATGAACCACAGTTACCAGAAGAAGGAAAGGGAGGGGCTGGCCTCACGGGGAGAGCTCCCATGCCGAGGACACGCTGACCACCTTTGTGTGAGCCTTCTGTACACCAGGACCCTGGGTGTTTTCAGCAGAGATGGCTGCATGAATTGACCTCAGAACCAGAAGACAAGCATCTGTAGAAATCTCGCAACTTAGGAAGAAAGTTCGTAGACAGAGAGTGCGTGAACACACCTGGAGAAGAAGCAGTGTGAGAAGCAGCCCATTGTCTGGAAAGAAGCAGACTGTGCAGGACTGATGCTGTACAGTCCTGGCCCAGCCACTCACTTGCTGAGTGGGTATAGGCATGTCACTGGGCCTCAGTTTCTTTCTTGGTAACAGAAAGGGATTGAATCGGATGTACCTTTGCAACCCAAAGGTGGGGGGTCTCTGGGACCCCCAACCCTGCTTCAATTATAGCAGCTGGGAATTTGCCTATTACATTTATTTGGGTTCTGTGTAAACTCTCCCTAGAAATATGGGCTCCAGTGCTAAAAAAACATTCGAAAAGTACTGGTCTTTGCTTCAAGGCTGGCTGAAGCTTCAAGTCTCTGAGGCCAAACTTTTGGGGAACCCCTGGAACAAACTTTGGGGGGTTCAAGTGAATTCAGATGCCAGTAAGCACATCATAAGCATTTAAGTCATTCTTCTGATTTCTCTTCAACGAAGAACCCCAAGTTCAGGTGAGCAGTAAATACTGGAGCTGGTTAGGGCCAATATTTAATGTAAATAAACACAGCTGAGCAAACAGAGGGCTTTAAGCTAGGGCTGTATTTACGTAGCCATTTCCTCAGCGGGTTATGTTCGAAATGAATTCAATGGCTTTTTGACTTGTTTTCCTTCTGATCTTAATAGTGATCTGTCTGATGAAGTTGAAGGAACCAATTGAAAAGTCCAGACACGAAAAACTTGGCACCTTTTAAGAAAGAGCATTTTTAGCTAAGCCTTTCATTATTTCCTGGGGTAAAACAGAGGGCTTAAGGGACTTCTAGACATTTAAGAGCAGAATGATTTGTGTATCTTAATCTCCTCTACATTCTTTCCTCCTCTTAAGGAAAGGTAAAAATCATTCTGGGGCTGTCGTGCTGACACACTCTGGGTGCTGTATCTTGAACGACTAAGCAGAATCATCCAGAGTGGTTCTCCAGGGCGTTTCCCGGGGCTGATCTGAGTTGGATCTTGCTGTTTCTTAGGTGAGGGCTCTGATGGCACAGCCTTGGGAGCTGCAATCTCATCATTTCGTCAAGAAGCAGAACATGTAGACAGGGCCTCCATGTAATTTACTGGCTTGGGATAGATCAATATTCTTACGTTTCTGAGATGTTTCTCATTTGATCCATGTGTTAATAATAAGGCAAGTTGCTGTAAAGCTAAACTTTCAAACTTCGGTGGCTTACCACAGTAGAAGTTATCGCTCACTCATAGAGTCCACAGTGGGTTTAGGCATCCGGCTTTCCATGGAGTGATTCAGGGATAAGGCACACTGGACTCTTACCCATAGTAAGCTGAGATGTGATATTCATCACTTTCGTTCATGCTTCATTGCTGAGAACTGACCCTACCGGGTGTAAAAGTGCCGGAGACATCATCCTGAGTTGGCAGTCATTTCCCAAGAAAAGCTCTATACAGTGGAAGGAAAGCACAAGTTATCTTTGCCACAATCAACCACAACAAAGGGTGTTGCATGGTCATCAAACTAAGCGTGCAGTGTTGGCTCCTTAAGTCGCGAACACTCAAGTTGATGGCATTCTCGACCTTAGTCAAAGCAAGAGGGGAAAATGCCTAAGGAAGTGACACAGTTTAAGCCTTGTAGAAGTGCCCCATCTGTCTAACCTAGTATTACTGAGGGCAAATACTTACGTTGGTGAGCCCTGCAGGAGGATGTGCAGGAGCAAAGGTCAGCTTCTCCCATGTAGGTTTGCAAAATGACTATCTGTGCCTCAGAGATTTTCTGCAGAATGAAATTGTTCGATTAGATTATCTCTCATACCTGTAGTCCGGCAATATGAGTTTCATTTCTTCTGTTATTGAAATCATTGAAATGAACATATCTGTCTTAGGTGTGATTAAGGATTGTTCTTCAGGAAAGGTGTAGACAAAAGTGTTCTAAAAATTAGTCAGAGGAAATGGGGAGCTAAATGTATGGTTTTCTTAATGACTCTTGGCCGTGTTTCCAAATATTTAAATGTAAAATATGGATCATTTAACCACAACTTTAATACTAAGAGAAAACACAAAGCAGATGGTTAAATGGCATGTGTTTTAAGGTTTTAATCCCAAACAACCTACACAATTTTCAAATAAGAATAAGCCTGTTTGTTAAGCCACTACAGATATGAATTTTGAGAATTCTTTTTTGAACTTCAGTCTCAGATCAAATTTTTCTAAGAATGTATTTTCTCTCCAGCTATTTTGTGTCACTGTTGGTTTTTAAAACGACAAATAGTTGTGAAGGTACCAGGATGGTGAGGTTTCCTACTGAATCACTGCCCATACGGGGTTTGACCCTGAGCCTTTGGGGCAATGCAGCTAATCATTCGTTTTGGTCCAGGAAAGTAGATTTTCCTCCAAAAAGGCCTCCCCAGCTTGCTTCATCACTGTTCACGGGACTTTCGGTTTTGTAAATGCAGAAAAGCATCTATATTTTGGTGCAGAAGTGTCAACTGATGTGAGTTAAAACGGGAGAGAAGATTTGTGATGCACAACTGTTGACAACTAAGATGCTCTCTGCAGTTATCTGTGCGTGTGAAGAGACAGGGTGTCTTCCATGGGACAGTGAGGAAGAGGGCCAGACCTCACTGTGCTGTGGGCAGAAATCAGGATGACAGTGGATAGATAGATCCTGGGGGATGGTTTTCCTGTCTGCCTGAAGAGCAGCTTGTTTTATTTATATTATTTATTTTTATTTACTTAAAAAAAATTTCTCAAGCTCCCCTCTCTCTGGATCTCTAAAGGAAGGACCAGAACCTTTGAATGCTCCTTGGCCCCTTTATTCCAGGTGGCATCATGGAGCAGGAAATCAGCGTAGTGCTGGGGGCAGGTTCACCTGGGCTGGATTTGGGCATCTGCTACCCCACAGCTTTGTGAGCATAGGTTCTCTGTGCCTCAGTTTTCTCATCTGTAAGATGGGTCATTGTAAGTATTAGATAAGATAGTCATGAAAAGCACTTGGCACATAAAAATAATCCTATCCAACCTTATCTATCTTCCATCTCTCTGGTGCTCAATTTTTAATCATCTATTGCTCTATTTTATCATCATCAATCTCGCTGTTATTTATCTGTCATCAGCAGCTATTATCTATCATCTGTTTATCTATCAGTCTTACCTACCAAATTATCCTCTATCATCTTACTTACCTATTTGTGCTCTTCTCTCACTCTTATTATACATATATATGTTATATTATGTAAAATATGTACCATGTATAGATCAACAGATAGTGAGAAAGAGAGGAAGGTGGGAGAGGTGTTCCAGTTCTTTTGGGATAACTTTGACTTAGTTTTTTTGGTTATGGAATATTTCACTCAGTCATACAAAAAGACATACTAATTTATCAGATACATATGTATTTACCATCCAGCTTAAGAAGCAGAACCATACAAGGTCAACTGAAGTCACCTTCATACTCTTATATAAGCTATGTTCCTTTCTTTCCTCTCTCCTTTCTCCTCCCCAGAAGTAACCACCAGCCTGATTGGGTGATCACCACTCCTTTGCAAGTTTTTATACTTTTACTGTCATGTTCTTATCCACCAACAACTTACAGTATTGTTTTACAAGCTTTTAAAGTTTAGATAGATGATACATTGTATGTATCATTCTGCAATTTGCTTTCAACGTCTAGCGTTATATTTTTGAGATTTACGTGTTGATGTGTGTGTCACTAGTGTATTCATTTTAACTGCTGTGAAGTATCCCATGTGTTTTCTTTTTTTTCTTCTGGTAGACTTTCTTTCTCCAGCTTCTTCCTGCCATACTTTATTCCTTCTGTCCTTCTCTTAAATTTCTCCCCTCATGTCCCCCCAGTGAGATGCTGTATTGGCAAAAGAGAGCAGGAAAAGCCCTTTGGCTTATTGCTGACCTATGAGAACACCCTTTGTTCTGGTCGCCATGACGGATACACGATATTTTGATGTGGCTTAAAAACACATCATTAACCTGTCAGGTATAAAAACATTCTACTAAATAATATTTGCGAAAGATATACTCACCCCTGGAGTGGGGTCTGTAATGTCTATTGTGCACATTGTATGGTCATAAAAAAACAATGTTTGAACAGCCTTCTCAAAATGCCCTTCTTTTCTGGGAAAAACCCTTGTAAATGTTCTCCTGTCTCCCTCTCTCCCCTTTTCTTGGAGGAAAGAATGTTGATAGAAGTCACTCACACAGTGTTTCCTTTATGATCTTTTAAACATATTACATTTTATACTTATTAGAATATATAATGTATGGATATGTTGTAAATTAAAAGAACATAATTTAACATTCATGAAGCTATATGTCAACCTAAGAACATGAACATCACAACAACTTGTATAACCTGTAGGCTTCAATGGAGCTGAAGACATCATTTAAAGCATTTTTTTTTTTTTTTTTTTTTTTTTTTGGGGTACGCGGGCCTCTCACCATTGTGGCCTCTCCCGTTGCGGAGCACCGGCTCCGGACGCGCAGGCTCAGCGGCCATGGCTCACGGGCCCAGCCACTCTGTGGCATGTGGGATCTTCCCGGACCGCGGCACAAACCCACGTCCCCTGCATCGGCAGGCGGACTCTCAACCACTGCGCCACCGGGGAGGCCCTAAGGCATTTTTTAACGCTAGTCTTGAGTTTCTGTACTTTGGTGAGGATGTGAAGTATCCCTGAGCAGGTGAAGGAGGAGACATTCGTTTTTGCCTGAAATTATAATTGCCGGGGGCTGGACATGAGCCCAGTTAGTAATGTTGGAAATTTAGATTTCTGAAGATACATCTGGAGCTGTTTAATTCATTTCTTTTTTGGGGGCCTCAGTCTGCTTGCCTGCAAATGGGAAGGGCTGGATTAGATGAACTCTAAGGTCCCTTCCACCTGTTTAGTAAAACATACGCTTCCATTAGGTCTCCATGGCTCCACTAAGGTAGTATTGGTCTGCAGAAAAACTCCACTCCACCGCTGGGGAGCTGAAAGCATCACCAGACTGCTGTGTCCAGTTACAGAACTGTTCTTCCTTGGGTGCTCTTTTAGGGGGTGACAGAAATCCACTGTTTCCTCTGAGCATTCCAAGGACTTGTGTCTTTCTTCCCTGAGAATGAATCGTGGAATCAGGGAGCTGGATCTCATCCAAACCTCAAACCAGTCCAAGTTATTCACTGTCTTTGAACTCAGTTTTTGCTTTTTTTTTTTTCTTCTTCCTAGTATCTAGTTACTGAGTCAAGCTTATGACCCCTTTCAGACTATGAGTAAGTTTAGAAGAGGAAGAGAGCTTTGGTGGGGGTGGGCAAGGGATGAATGTTGACTTAAATATTTGTTGGCTATCATGTTGAAGATGAAGGAAAGCATTCTAAGATAGTCACAAGGGGGAAAGCAGTGGTCAGAGGCTACAGAGTTGCAGTCTGGGGCTGATGTAAGAACGTTTTGACAACCAGCCATGTTGTGAGGAAGCTCTTTGTCCAGAAAGGTGTCAAATACTGAGTAATTGATTAGGTCAATAAATATATGATGTAAATATAATTGGGCCCTGGGCTGGGTTCTACGGGGGGAAACAAGCATGAATAAGATGTCACCCCTACAGTCAGGCGTTTGTAGCCTGGTAGACACATGTTGCTTCACAAAATAGAGGCCCCTCTGCAGAGCCGTAAGTCAGCCGTAAGCAAAGTGCTCTGCAGAGCGGAGAGGGGAGCTGTCTCAGGCTAAAAGAAGAGGAGGTGTGGTTATGCGGGTGGTACAAGGTCCTGGCACTTGAATTAGGCTTTGAAGGTATAGAGCAGGTGACGGTGTGGGAATGGAGACAGTGGTCCAGAGTGAACAGTACGGGGAGCTGGGAAATGGCTGCTCAGAGGCATGTTACTATTTGAGAGCTTCCTGCACAACACGAGACAGCTTGCACTTGCGCCCACAGGGAACACACCATTTCTCTTCCAAATGAGCTTCTCCTTCCGACTTCTGTCTTTGCCCAGCTTAGCAAACTTTAATGTTTCCTTCTACCTCCTTCCTGTCTTTCCACACCTGTTGCTGTGCTCTAGGGTGCCCCAGTCCAGCTTCGAGGTAGGTTGATGGATGATGCCTCCTACACCTACACACCACCCAGCTCCATGTATACAGTGGTGGTTGGTGGGTAGTTTGTAGAAGCCTGTCTGACTGGCTGAGTGATTTGGAAAAAAGTTTTGAGGTGCAGGTGGCAATTACCCCTCTCATTAGATGGCCTGCAAGGTGCCAGTGAGGTCTGGAAGCATGGCAGAGCGGTGTTCCACCTCAAGCAAAGGGCAGCCTGTGTCTGAGCTGTTATGGTGCGGGGTCACCCTCAGTGCCCCTCAAGTTAGCCCTAACTGCTCTTCACAGGGGCTTGGTCCTCCTAAGATGTTGCCCGTGGCTCCAGTGTGGGAGAGGGTGACCTGGAGCCCAGGAATCCAGACCCTGGTCCCTTAGTTTCCCAAGGTCTCAGTTTCCCAAGGTCTGCCCATCTTCTCTAAGCCTAAACACTTAGAGGTTTAGGATGCATTAGTCTTCTCTCATCTTTCAGGGTGCTTACCCTCCATGCCCTGAAGGTGATGCTCTCATAGCTACACTTGCCCACTTGAGGGGATTGAACGGAACAAGTGGTGGGAAGGAAGTGAGCATCGGTGCCCTGAAGATGATTTCAGAAGAAGAAAAAAAAACAAAGCACAGTTTGATCTGCTTGGGGCATGACCCCATCAAATCATTCACGTCCAGCTCCTTCTTTGTCTTCTCACTGATGCCGCTAAAGTCCCCTTCCCAGGAGTAGAGCAATACCCTCCCAACTGTTTTTTCTTTTTCATTTCTTGCTGGTCTGGGCCACACTCCTTGCGGGTGACTGAATATCAGAAGCATCCCAGCCCTTGCCAGCCCCAGCAGGACCCCTGGACCATTCCCACTAGGTTTTCTAGCTGCCCATGCTCTAAGGGCATTTGGGTCCCTGATGGGTTGGGAGCTAAGGAGGTATTCCTTTTTACTTCTCATGCTTGCTTGGCTGACTGGGAACTGTGGCTAGCTGCCACTGCCCAGTCTCAGGAGAGAGTATCTTACCATATATTTGCTAGCCCCGGGAAACAGATCAAAATTCAGAATTTAAAGTCTTGTTCCTACTGGATGTATATTACTTTCACACCATTGTAAAGCTGAAAAATTATAGTTGAACTTTTATAACTTGGGGACCCTCTGTACTGAGAAAAGAAAGGTGCAATGGGAGCCTCCAGTCCTTGGGGGATCATAGTGTTCACAGCTGTGGAGCTCAGTCTTTATTATATTTGCCACCAGACCCTGACTCCTTTTATGGCTGGTCAGTGGCATATGAAGACATAAACTTGGGGATCACCATGCACCTTGGTTTGTAGCAGCACAGTGGGGACTACTAGCTACGTGACCCCTGGCAAGCTCCTTAACCTCTTTCTGCTCCCCTTTCTTCATTTGTCAAAGGATAGAGTGATAGCACTTCCCCTAGCAGTGCGCTGAAGAATGAGATAATAAGAACAGCAGTGTCAATAATACTGATATTTATTAAGTAGTTACTACATGCCAGGCACTGTACTAGATTTTCTTCACGTGTTAACTCTTAATCCCTTATGACAATCCTATGCAGTAGATACTATTCTTATATCTCTACTTCCTGGAGAAGGAAATTGAGGTAGTTCTCAACAGAGAATTTGAGGAACTTGACCTAGCAAGGTGACACAGCTAGTAACTGGTAGAGATGAGATTTGAACCCAGGCAGTCTGGCTGGCAGATCCCAAGCTCTGACCACAATGCTATACTGCATACATAATGCTAGGCAGAAGAGATGTCATTGAAAATTGCAGAGTAAGGGCCTCTGAAAATTCTCTCCTCCACAAAAGCCACAAGAAATCTGGCACTGTGGTCAGAATTGACTTTTTCAGAACTCTGGAAACTAGCCAAAGTCTTGCAGCAATCTGGGAAGTGTATGTTCAAGAAAGATGGCTGAATCTCAGTACGAACAGCAAGCTTTATGGTGTTTTAAGTTGCCTTATTCCCATCTTCTTCTTCAGTTGTACAGTAGCCTTAAAAATTAACAGCCTAGGGACTTCCCTGGTGGTCCCGTGGTTAAGACTTCCAATAAAGGGGGTGTGGGTTCGATCCCTGGTTGGGGAGCTAGGATCCCACATGCCTCGGGGCCAAAAAACCAAAACATAAAACAGAAACAATGTTGTAACAAATTCAATAAAGACTTTAAAAATGGTCTATATCCAAAAAAATAAATCTATTAAAAAAAATTAACAGCCTGAAAATGAAATCGCACTGAAATCTAGTAGTCTGGCAGCCACCAGAGGGAGCAGAGAGGGATGGGAGCTCCTTCAAAGCCTCATTTCTAGAGAACTCTCATTATTTTACCTTTCTGGTTGTTTCATGGGAGACACTATTTGCAAGGCTGTCTTTAGTTTCTTAACTTAGAACTTATCCAGTGAGGAAAGCTTTTTATCCAGAAGAACTTGTTGAAACAATTAGAGACAATTGATTAACTTCGTGACTGCCTCAGGCAGTGAATAATGTTTGGGGCAAATAATAAACTTACAAACCCCCCTCCAAAAAACAGAAATAAAAACTTAAAAGAAAAAAAACTGAGGAATGAGCTATTCACAGGGGCTTTGAAAAGCTCTGACCTCTTCCTGGGAATCTAGAAAATCGCACGCATAGGGGGAGGGGCATGCTCAGGAAACTCTTAAATAGGTCCTAAACTCTCACCTCTGGCTGACTGTGAGGCTCTGTGCAAGTGGGAAGTGAAGGCCAAGGCAGAGTTGTAAATTGCCTGCTAAGTGTTGAATGTGTGCCCTAACATGCACACAGAACCCTATGGTAAAGAATAGGAAATTTATTGGTTCTAGGAGTTTAAGTAAGATAAATCTCTGTCCAGTCACTAGCTAACCACTAAACCAACTGAGTAGAGACTTCAGTGGCCACACATGACAAAGGATACAGATGGTACAGAGTTAATCCAGAGAGTTCAGTAAACAAACAAGAAGTCCCAAACATGTAGACAAGGGAAGGAAATAAAGATCATCCAGATTGAAAAGGAGGAAGTAAAGAGATCTCTATCTGCAGATGATATCATTGTATATGGAGAGATATTTAAGAAATTCACTAAAAAACGTGTTAGAACTAATAAACAAATTCAACATGGGTGCAGGATATAAAAACTATATGTAAAATTGATTGTATTTCTATACTCTAGCAACGAACAACCTGAAAATAAAATGAAAAAATCGATTCCATTTACCATAGCAGCAAAAAGAATAAAATATTTAGTAATAAATTTACCAAATGAAGTGCAAAGCTTCTTCACTGAAAACTGTGAAGCTTGTTGTAAGAAATCAAAGAAGAGGTAAATAAATGGAAAGTCATCCTCTGTTCATAGATTGGAAGACTTGATATTGTTAAGATGGCAATACTCCCCAAACTGACCTATGGTTTCAATAAAATAACTTTCACAATTCCAACTGTCTTTTTTTTCAGACATAGACAAGCTGATCCTCTAAAATTCATATGAAACTACAAGGCACCCAGAATAGCCAAAACAATTGTAAGAAAGAGTAACAAAATTGGAAGACTTACACTTCCTGATTTCAAATCTTACTACAAAAGGTACAGAGTTCAAAACAATATGGTACTGGCATTAGGCTAGATATATAAGATCAGTGGAATGGAATGGAATTGAGAGCCCCAAATTAAACTCATACACTTATGGTCAATTGATTTTCCACAAGGGTACCAAGCCCATTCATTGGGGGAAGGAATAGTCTTTTCAACAAATGGTGTTTGGACAACTGGATATTTAAATGCAAAAACATGAATTTGAACCTCTACCTTACACCATATACAAAAATTAAATAAAAAATGAATCAAGGAACTAAATGTAAGAGCTAAAACTATAAAATTTTAGAAGGAAATACAGGTGTAAATCTTTTTGACCTTGGACAGGACAGCAATTTCTTAGATATGATACCAAAAACACAGGCAACAAAAGGAAAAAGAGATTAACTGGACTTCATCAAAATTAAAAACTTTTGTGCATGAAAGGCACTAACGAGGATATGAAAAGGCAACTCACAGAATGGGAGAAAATGTTTGCAAACCATATATCTGATAAGGTTTTATTATCCAGAAAGTATAAAGCATTCTTACAACACAGCAATAAAAAGACAAAGAACCCAATTAAAAAAGAATGGGCAAAAGACTTGGATGGACATTTCTCAAAGAAGATACATAAATGGCCAATAAGCATATAAAAAGATGCTAAATATCTCTAGTCATTAGGGAAATGCATATCAAAACCACAATGAGAAACTACTTCATAACCACTAGGATAGTTATAATCAAATACAGAAAAATAACAAGTGTTGATGAGGATGTAAATCAACCGGAACCCTCAAAAATTGTTGTTAAGAATGTAAAGTTGTGTAGCCTCTGTGGAAAACAGTTTGGTGGTACTTTGAAAAATTGAACTTAGAATTCCTATATGATCCAGCAATTCCACTCCTAGGTATATACCCCAAAGAACTGAAAACATATGTTCAAACAAGAACCTATGCATATATATTTAGAGCAACATTATTCACAATAGACATAAAGTGGAAACAACCCAAATATCCATGAATGCATAAACAAAATGTGGTATATCCATACGATGGAATATTATTCAGCCGTAAAAAGAAGGAAGTACTGATACATGTTATGACATGGATGAACCTTGAAGACATTATGCTAAGTGAAAGAAGTCAGTCACAAAGAACCACATATTGTGTGATTCTATTTCTAGGAAATGTTCAGAATAAGCAAATTCATAGAGACAGAAAGACGACTGGTGGTTGTGGGGAGTGGGAATGGGGTGACTGGTATTGGGTGTAGGGTTTGTTTTTGGAATGATGAAAATGTTCTGGAATTAGATAGTGGTGATGGTTGCAGAACATTATGAATAAGTTAAAAACCACTGAATTGTACACTTTAAAATGATGAATTTTATGGTGTGCAAATGATATCTCAATTAAAAATGTTAGGCACATTGCCCTGCCCTGGTCAGGACTAATAGTAATAGCTAAGTTATGGAGTGCTTAGTAGGTGCCAGACAATGTGCAAAGTGCTTATACATGATCTAATTTAGTCCTTACAACCTTAATCAAGGCACAGATGGGTTAAATAAATTGCCTAGGGCCACACAGCTGGTGAGTAGCAGAAAGTGGGACTCAAGTGCAGGCATCTGATTCTGGAATCTGTGTTTCTAAACACTTTGTTGCTCTTCTACCCATTCTTTGCTGCTACGGTGATTATTATTTTTCTTTGTATGCCTAGGTGGCTTGGATAATCTAACCAACCTTTTCTTAGACTGATGGAAGAGCTAAAATTTGCCCTCCTACTCCAGAGGAAAAACTTGACCCTTTACACCAGAAATAAAAGTGAAGGCATAGAGTACAGTTTCAAATGATCCTCAGATATTTTTTTCTTATAGAAAAAAAAGAAAAAAAAAAGAAGAGTTCCTTTCCCAGGAGACTTGCCTCAAGGGCCTGGCCTTCTGGAGGTTGGGCTTGCGTTGCTAGTCATACTGTCATGGCAGGGCTAATTAGCCCTACTGCTCTCACGCTAGGCAATCGCTGGAGTCTAAGGAGCGCCATGGTGATCCAGCACTCTGAGATCCCAGCCCTGCGTCTGCGCTGCTGGGAGCTGGAGTGTGATTCATTGTAGACAAATGTTCGGTCTTGTTCAAAGAGGAAGCCAGCGTTATTCAGCCAAGAAACTTAGGACCTGACAAAGTCCCAACGCCAGCTGCTGTTGTGCATCGCTCATTTTTATTTTGACTTATTTCTTTGCAATTGATCACTTTTTTGTTGTTGTTTTGATCCTTTAATTTTATGAAACGTGTATTAGTTAAGGTTGCAGGCCATATGTATTTATTTGACTAAACAAATCAGCGAATGAATAAATGAACGGTTATAGGCCAAGTGAATATATCATGAATCGACGTTATGCATAGTCGAGCGTGGGCCCAGGACCATGACATGGGTTTGGCTGAAATTTCTGGGAATATTAATCTGAGACATCTAGCTCTGAGTCTACCCAATTTATCATGTGACTTCCTCACTCCCCAGGACTCCCCTGGCAGGCTGGGGCTACATTCTCCTATCCTCATGCTCACTGTTCAGCAGGGATAACCTTTTCGGACACTGCTTCTTGCTTATGGGCAGGAGTGAAGTATTTTTTGAGCTCAGAAGGAATGCTTCTCTCTCAGCCATCCAGTGTCCAGGTCTTCTTTCTCCTTGGTCGCTTGTGGGAGGCCGTGTGCCACTCTTTCCAATTGCTACCGTGTGTGAAGAGCTGGCTTTGGTATCTTTGGGTTCCAGCGGTGACCAGATAGGCAAAGCCTGCCTGCCTGACATTGCTGGGTGAGCTTTCCTTAATGAGCAGGGTAGACCCTGACTGCTTGTACAGCCATGGCTGTGGCTCTTCATGGCCTGTTGGCCTTGGGCTGCCCGGTGCTTTGGACTCCAGCTTCATCTCTTAATTTTATTCTTTAAACTTTACTGAGGAATAATTGACAAATATAATTGTATACATTTAAAGTGTACAAGGTGATACTTTGATACACATATAATTTGAATGATTTCCAAGAGCAAGGTAATTAACCCATCTATCACCTCGCATAGGTAACATAGTTAACTTTGTGTGTGTGGTGAAAATGCTTAAGATCTACTCTCAACCACTTTTAAGTATACAGTACTGTATTATTAACTGGAGTCCACCTCTCAGTTTTTATTGGATTCTGTGGTATCATCTGATAATCTGGTACTTGGAAGGTGTAAGAAAATCTTTTAAGGGCTTCAAAACCTTCCTTTTAAAGAGAGTCAGCTTTGCCCTCCTCAGCTGAAATCCCTGAAGCCCTTTATTAGCACACTTTTTCCATCATGCTCTGAAGCTGGTCCTGACCTCTTTATTAGCTGTGGTCAGAGGAAGTGACCCACAGCCACTGAGTAGTGTGTGTCCCAGAAATGGAGTACGTGTCTGGCGAGATTTCATTAGGTCTCCACATTTATAAAATTCTGCTCATGGTAGCCCTATTGGGTGGGCTCTTGTGAAAATTAAATGAGAAAGTCTGTGAAGAGTACTTAGCACCTTCCTTCTGTTATTCATTCAACAAATATTTCTAGAAGGTCTACTGTGGGCCAAGTACCCTTCTAGGTGCCGGGAATAAAATAGTGAACAACCACTTATGGTTCTTCAACTTAAATTTAAGATGGATAATGCCACGGAGTGCCCCAAATATTGTCTTTCTGCATTTTTCTAATGTTCTTTAATATTTATGATAAATGAACTCTTGCTAGTTCTAGGCACAGATCCAAGCATTTTGCACACATAATCTTGTGATAAACAAGCAGGACTTGCAGGGTGTCATCGTAAAGCAAGCCTTTATGTTGAGTCCCACAGCTTCTTCAGACTCCTTCTCTAGGGCCAGCTCCTCCCCTGCCCTGTGATGGAAATCTGGGTGCAGATCCCACAACTTTTCTGGTCTCTCTTAGGTAATAAAAATCCCCTGGCTGCCCCTAGTTTCCCCAAACAGCTTCAGTTCAGTAATTAAAATGTTCATTCCCACATCATGGTCAAAAATCCTCAAGTTCATTTAAAGTTAAAGCTTCTTTTGCTACATCCCCTCCCCCTTCTATGTTCCCCCTTACGCCTTGGGCCTTGGGTAGACTGGGTGCCATTGGTGGACAGGGCTATGACCTCTGACCCCATTCCAGGCACTTCCTTTGGATGTGGGGAATGCATCTCCTTTCTTAGCCTCTGGGCTGTCGCCTTGGACAAGAGCTAGCCGTATCCCAGGTCTGTGTGCTCCCTTCTGTGTGGCACACATCTGGCCTATCCGAAACACTCCCATATCTTTTTCCTGACAAACTCTGGAAGCATGGGCTTCCCCAACTCAGGAACCTCTCTCCAGAGCTGGGGCCATAGTCCCCTTCTGGTTTTCCCAGGTGTGGAAATGAGCCCAGTCCTCTGTGTCCAGCAGGTTGTAGGCTGTAGGGAGCACTTAGACTCTCTGTCTGTCTGTCTCTCTCTTTTCTCTCACCTACTACAGTTCCGTTGCATAGTGCAAAAACTCAATAACTAGAAGAGACCGCATGGTATAGGTGTTGGAACCAAAGACTCTGGGTTCAAAGTCTCAGCCCTGGCTTCCGATGCCAGCTCTGACATGTACTAACTGTGCGATGTTGGGCAGCCTACTCTATCCACTCTGTGCCTCAGTTTCCTGATCTGTATAAAATGGATGATAATAAAGCCTGTCTCCTAGAAAGTTTAGGAAGATTAAATAAGATAAAATTTGTAAAGTGCTTAGAGCAGTTTCTGAGACATTTTAGGCACTACGCAAGTATTTGTTAAATAAATACCAGGTGAAAAATAGTCTGAATAATAAATAGCAAAGGCAAGTTAATGGCAGACTTACCAGGCACTCTTTAATTTCAGGCATTCTGCGCTCTTTCATCCTAATCTCTTTTGGGTGATGTCCAAGCAGGATCTGCCTACAGCCACGTCCCCCTGAGACATAGCTGGTATTACAGGAGGGACTGGAGGTCTTCTTAAACACTATAAGATACCCAGTCCTGTTTTACTCCAAGTGATAGAAATGCTAAAATGTATGTGTCTAGGGAGGGTGACTCAGGGCTTTAGGAGGAATGACCACTGCAAGAGTTCCCAGACACAGTTTTTCAGAAAGGGTTTCTGGGAAAAACAAAATTAGGGTGGGCATTGAGGGTTTCATTTTTTAACACTCTACCAGCTCTGCAGCCTGGTTATCCCACATCTTGTTCTGTTCTGTTCCTTACTGTCTCCTCAGGACAGGGATGGCCTCATGGATTATGGGACATTTTTGAGTATCTTGAGACAATTAATTTTCCTACTCTTGACATGCCTGAGGGGGCTAAAACTGAAACACAGAGAAATTATGCAACTGAGCCAGTCACGTAGCATGGGTGGGGCTGAGCTGGGTCAGATCTCTGGACTCCAGATTTACGTTTAATCTGATGAGATTCACCACTGCACTATTATCCCAGCACGGAGTTTGTTTAGTCACAGAAGCTGCTAACATAATTTCAGAGATGTGTGGTCAGGGACCCTTGGGTCGTCGGGTGAAAATGATGTTACCAGGAAATTTAAAAACTTAAAGCTCTGGAGAAAGTTGTTTGTCATGATAAAGTTGGGGAAAAAAATCAAAACAAGACTAGAAATCATTTGTATATATAAGCAAAAGGGAAATTGTTTCATTATAGAAAATATGAACCTAGGATAAAGTTATTACTAGCTCACTGATAACTTCCAGAATATATTAAGGTTGGTTTAGCCTCCAACAATTAAGATAGCATGGGGCTTCCCTGGTGGTGCAGTGGTTGAGAGTCCGCCTGCTGATGCAGAGGACACGGGATCGTGCCCCCGTCCGGGAAGATCCCACATGCTGCGGAGCGGCAAAAAAAAAAAAAAAAAATTAAAATTAAAAAAAAAAAAGTATTTTTTAAACTTCTTTTGAGTCTTCATAAAACTTTTAAAAAAGTGAATCCCTAGATGGTCAGATACTCAAACATAAATGCAAACATGCAGTGATAAAGTGTTTCTTCCAAATCCATGCTATTTTTTTTGTGTGTGTGGTACGCAGGCCTTTCACTGTTGTGGCCTCTCCCGTTGCGGAGCACAGGCTCCGGACGCGCAGGCTCAGCAGCCATGGCTCACGGGCCCAGCCGCTCTGCGGCATGTGGGATCTTCCCGGACCGGGGCACGAACCCGTGTCCCCTGTATCGGCAGGCGGACTCCCAACCACTGCGCCACCAGGGAAGCCCCATCATCTTTTATCTTCTACTCTTTCTCAGTTCCTTTCCTGGTTCCCATTGAGTGAGACAAAGGGTAGTGGAAAGAGAATGGGTTCTGGAATTATACAGACCTGCAGACCTGTGGTCAAATCCTAACTCTACTACTAGTGAGGTGGTCTTGAGCAATTTACTTAGTCTCTCTAACCTTCAGTTTCCTTATTTATGGAATAGTTATGGTGATACTTACCACACAGGGTTGAAGTAAGCAAAGCCTCTCCCAATGCCTGGTTCACAATAGACACTTAGCTAGGGATGGACCGCAGCATATTTTAGACTCATGAAAAATCCCAGTTCAAAATGGATTTATCAAAAGAGCATGACACTGATGCAAGGATAGATAGATAGATCCACGGAACAGATTAAAGAGTTCAGAAATGGACCAATTAAATGGTTAACTGATTTTTGACAAGGTTCCAAGATAATTCAATGGGAAAAAGGGTAGTCTTTTCAACCAATGGTGCTGGAGCAATTGGACACCCATATAAAAAAAGAAAATAAACTTTGACGCATACCTTGCATTATATACAAAAATTAACTTGAAATGGATCGTGAACCTAAATGTAAGAGCTAAAGCTATAAAACTTCAAGGAGAAAAATGGGAGAAAATCTTTGTGACCTTGGTTTATACAATATTTTTTTAGGATACAAAAAACACAAATCAGAAAAAATTTTGATAAGTTGGACTTATCAGTATCAAGAAATGTTTGCTCTTCAAAAAGACACTGCTAAGAAAATGGAAAGCCACAGACTAGGAGAAAATATTTGCAGAAAGGATTTATTTCTTTAACATTGCTGTCTCTTGATACTATGGTATAAAGTAGATGTAATCAATAATTCTTGTGTGTCCCCATCCTTGCCCTGATAGAGTGCACTTTCTAGATGCTTTTCTTTCCTCCCTGACTATTTATGTCATTATTCACTGCCATAATTCTCATAATATTTTTATGAGCGAGGGCTGGAGAGAAGACTGAGCTTCGTGTTGTGAGGCTGCAAGACTTACATCTTAAATTCCGTCCTTGGTGGGAGAGAAAAGAGCAACAATGAAAAATATGAAGACAAGCACATGTCCAATCAGGAAGCAAACTGAAGCCCTTGGTAACAACAAGACACTGTCAACAGTGACAACAAATAGCATAGACTGAGCGTACACATTCTTCCAGATACGGTGCTAAGTGCTTTACTTGCATCATTTCACTTAACTGTAAGAGAAACATATGTAGGAGTCAGCACGAGGTCCCAGAGGCAGCAGGGACACCAAGCAGGCCTCCAGCAGAGTTTCACTTGGGTTGTTCCCTCCGTGACACCTGCAATGGATTGTGTTCTTCCTATGTCCCTGTATTGCTTTATCCTTTGGATGCCATTCTAGATACATCCATGTCTTTTCTTGGTTTTACCATCTTGGGACTGTTGGCTTGGTTTTGAAGATTTATCTTGTTCGAAACTTCAACCTCTGTTTGGCTCCTTGGCACCAGGCTTTGTACTTCCTTGTTCCTTAAGTCTGGTAACCCCTTTCCCACCTCCTCTCTGCCTCCTCAAAGCTTCCAAATTGCAATGTTTGACCATCCCTGGGTGATGTTTAATCTCATACATCCCAGGGTACATAATCAACACTACAAGATCAACAGGCATTACTTTCATGGGTCTCTCTTGTTCTGGTGTCCCTGGCAAACCACTGTAGGCATAGCTGAAGAAGAAAGCCTTCAGGTACTTAAATAAGTACAGGTTGAAAAGGCCATGTCTACCTTGACCAAGGTAGCTGTGGAGCTTTTTAAGTAGATGTAACTCTGGGGATGTCTTTACTGGTGTGAGCAAAGTTCCAGTGTATGGATGATCTTGGAGTTGAAATGGTCAGCTGTCGATACCTGATAGCCAGCTGGGGACTTATGGGCCAGCACCACCCAAACCACAAGGTGAGTAGACCAGTGGGGAAAACAGCAACGTGCACTCCTCATACTGCTTTTTCCACAGGTGTCCAAATAGAATTAGAGCCAGGCGCTACCCCAGTGGGTTCATGTAGCAGCAGCGGAAGTCCCCATGCTTGGGCTGTATATGTGCCTGTTGGAGCAGAGGGATGGTACCATGTTTCCCTTCAGCTTCAATTTAACAACAGCAGGACCACAAGAGATGTCTTCCCTGGAGTAGATTCCCCAAGAGAGTCTGGCTGCAATTCACAGGCCACAGGCAACTGGGGGCAGAGCATTCTTCCTGCTTTACTTCAATTTAGGATGAAAGCTTCTCAGAATAAGCATCCCGGGCAGCAGACGGACTGACACCAAAGTCTTCAATCCCTTCGCCATTTTTTTTTTTTGCGGTTCGCGGGCCTCTCACTGCTGTGGCCTCTCCCGCTGCGGAGCACAGGTTCCGGATGCGCAGGCTCAGCGGCCATGGCTCACGGGCCCAGCCGCTCCCCGGCATGTGGGATCTTCCCAGACCGGGGCACAAACCCACGTCCCCTGCATCGGCAGGCGGACTCTCAACCACTGCGCCACCAGTGGAGCCCTGCCTTCACCAGTTTTGATCTCTGTGACCTTTTTAACACAGGGTCTGCTAGGTTTTAAAAGCTTGAACTGTGCTCAGTTGCTTCACCAGAAGAATCCCTGCTCCTCCCCTGACAGCAGAGAGATGTGTGAATGTCTCTGTGTGATGCCCCGGAGGAGCAGTTATGCGTCGTAGAACTGGAGAAAAATTTGCCTGCAGTATCTTGCGCTGTAACCTGTTTCCACTTCACACAGACTATTGGAAAGCATCTGGAAGATATATATCTATTATTGTTAAAAGAATAGATTTATGAGCGTTAGGAGATTATGATGCAGAAGACAGGTAGAATCTCTCTGTGTTTTTAAAGGGCTAACCCACACTCACCAGCCTTAAATCTTAGAATGATTAAGCTGACAGGGACTCAAAAGCTCGCACAGTTCATATAATTCTACATTTTGAAGCCCCCTACGTCCAACAGTTTCACAGATCAGGAACCTGAGGTAAGGAAAGGTTCAGTGAGGATTTATTACATTTGCATAGTCAGCGGAAGAGCTGAAACTTAAGCCCTGGTTCCCTGACAGTAAATCCTGCGCTTGCTTGCAACTATCTTTTATCTAGATTATGGTATTTGTCTGTCTCTGAAAACCTTGAGAGACATCATGGTTATTCCCCAAGAGAGAGATGAAGCGTGATCTAATTTTCAATGAGAGTGGACTTTGGGGGAACAGTTCCAGCTGGGTACATTGTTTTCTCCTTTTTCATGGCCACCTGAAAACTTTGGCTGGGTGCTGGCAGGGTGGGAAGCTGTTCCTGCTTCCCAGTCTTTTTCTGTTCACAGCTGCAAAGTTCAGTGAGTTGAACTGCCGTGCTGTGAGTTCACTGTTCACTCTGCCACGACCAACCTCTTGTAAATTTTCCTCCCTGAACACGTGACGATGTATTTCTTGACTGTATATCCCAAGGGCCGCAGCGGAACTGTCAGAGCGCCGAGCCGCACACGGAGCAAGAAGTCTCTTGGACTTGATGATCTAGGAATTCAGGACTTGGGACAAATTTGCCAGCCCTTGGTAAGTTAGCAACGCTGCTTTGCTTCGGAAACATAATGAAAGGATATTTCTAGCAATGTGTAGATGCCGTTTTCTTTTCCTTTCTTTTTTCCCTAAGGAAAGTTTGTCCTGAATTAAAAATAGTTTCACGTTTGAAAGCAAAATGCAAACATTTTTTCCTGCTCAGTCAGTTCAAAAAGTTTCCCCGTGATTAAGACGTTATTTCTTTTCTCTATGCACCCTTGTCTTACACTGATTTTTTTTCTTTTAAAATGATAAAAGCGAAGCTTTTTACATGCTCCCTTTATGAAATAAAAATATGATGGACATGTATACACGAAAACTAAAAGTCTTCCTCTCATCCCCTCCCACCTCCCCGTGTCCGCACGCACCGCAGCTCCTCACAGCTGACCCCTGTTAACTGTTTGGTGGGACCTCTTGCAGCTATTTCTCCTCGCAGCTTTACGCTTTTTTGATATTGCAGTTCCACAAATCTCGTGCTCGCCCTCCTTCCTCCCTGTGCTGTGGCCGCCCCGTGGGAGAGTTCTAACCTGCACGTTTCTCCCCAGACCCTGGCTGTGTGAGCAGAGCTTCAATGCTGAAGATGGAGCCTCTGAACAGCACGCATGCCAGCACCGCAGCCCCCAGCGGCCCCCTCGAGTCCCATGTGCCGGGCAGCGGCAGCGGCAACGGCAACGGCAACGAATACTTCTACGTTCTGGTGGTCATGTCCTTCTACGGCATTTTCTTGATTGGAATCATGCTGGGCTACGTGAAATCCAAGAGGCGGGAGAAGAAATCCAGCCTCCTGCTGCTGTACAAAGACGAAGAGAGGCTCTGGGGGGAGGCCATGAAGCCGCTGCCCACCACGTCCGGCCTGAGGTCGGTGCAGGTGCCCATGGTACTGAACGTGCTGCAGGAGAGCGTGGCGCCCGCCCTGTCCTGCACCCTCTGCTCCGTGGAAGGAGACAGCGTGAGTTCCGAGTCCTCCTCGCCCGACGTGCACCTCACCATCCAGGAGGAGGCGGCGGACGACGAGCTGGAGGAGACTTCGGAGACGCCCCTCAACGAAAGCAGCGAAGGCTCCTCGGAGAACATCCACCAGAACTCCTAGCACCCCCGGGACCTCTGGAGGAGGCCCCATCAGCCAGCACCCTTAGAGCGAGGAAGGGCACTTTTCGCGTCTGGTTTCACCTTTGCAGGGCAACTGCCGCTTTCAGGAGATCCTCGGCAAGCCCCTGAATGGGGGTGGGGGGTGGGGGACAAGTCTCAGGCGGAGCCAGCAGCAGCCCGCAGTCCACGACGCGCCTGTGGTGTGGACGGGCGGCTGAAACAGCCCTGAAGATGCGCAGTGTGTACCTTTCCTTGGGATCTGGGGGTCGGGGTTCCTGTGCAGAATTCGGCAGGTCGATGTGCTTGCGGTTGTCTCCTCACGGGATGCCCTGGGTTACACCTGCAACATCTGCCCACTCCCAGGGCTGCCAAATGCCTAGGGCATCCTGAGGGACTAGTTTCCATTTGACAATTTGCCTAGAGCTTTGTTCTTCTACATCTGATTGGCTGTAAGTACCTCTAATGTGAACCTGTGGCTTTAGTTCCCCCTGGGGTTACAGAGCTTCTTTTAGAGGTCTTTTGGGTTAGAGGGGGGATATTTGACGGAGGACTTTTGATGGGAGGGAGCTGGAGATCTGAATCTGGTCCATTTGCATTCTGTAAGGAAACAATAGGCAATTTTTAAACCTGTTAACGTTGGCTGGGATTATAAAACTAATCTGCTATTTTGACCCTTTGTCTAACCTGTGACTTTGAACTCTGATCTGGGACCATCCAGCATCCCATGCTGACATGACATCTTTTTTGCTTGGAAGGGCTTCCCCAGAATCTAACCTGCACTCCGCATGACCATGCAGGGAAGCTTCCCAATCTTTCCAGAAGGGGTGATGGTGAGGTTGAACAAACCCAAACCGTTAGCTCCGCTGCTGCTTTTTTTTTTTTCCCAGCCCAGTTTTCTGAGCTGGGAGAGGATATAATGTGGGCCTCCACAACATGGCATTTCTTCACGTAGCTGAGACTTAGAAGGGCATACTCCGGTGAGATTGTGCAGAGCTGGGGTCCAAGTTCTCTGTTTCTTAATACCAAGCCCCGAATCTGATTTGCTGTGTGGTCCTGGGCATGTCATCCAGAGGCTTACTGCCTTCCTGAGATTCCTGATGATCTAGATCCCCAGAGGGCTGGGAGGATGTCTTTAGATTTTAAGACTCTGTGATAAATCCTACATGGCCTGGTGTGAGGAAGTTTGGACAAAATATTTCCCCCTTGGCCAGTTAGTCTGAAAAAGGATCTGCTTACTTAAAGGGGCAGTTGGAGACGGAGAACACATGTAGCTGGGAAATCCAGGGTGAATCACTAACCAATCCCTGCCGTCACTTTCCCAGCAGTGAATCAAAGAGGCAGATACCACATTTTACTCTGCAGGGCTGTCTGGGGAGTGGACTATTAACGCTCCAGTTAAGGGAATGAGACATCTAAGAGAAAATGCTCAGGAATGCTTGGTAATGTTTCCCTGTATTCCTGTGGTCAGTCGCTTTGCAGTAGACTCTTTAGGCCCTTGAAGACAAGGCAGAAGAGAAACACACCAAAAGGTCAAATTTAATTCTAGTAAAAACAGAAACTTTTTTTTTTTTTTTTTTTTTTTAATACGCTCTCCCTGGATTGGAGACAGCAATAACTACTGTTCCCATGGAAGGGTTAACAGTGTAGGAGCTGGTTTATCAGTTCGCCTTAACACAGTGCTAGAGGAAATTTATGTTTGGGGGAAAAAAGGTCCCCCGTTCACTTTAAAATTCAGAGTGTGGATTTACTCCAAAGGGGGCTGTTTAAGGTGAAAGAAGCCAAGTTAAGTTTGGCCCCTTGCCTGGAATCACTTGAATTCTGAAACTTTACTGCGATGGACATGTGCGTTGTCACATTTTCCATTGCTTAATCCTGAAGTTTGGTGCAAGTCTATCTGCGCCTATTAAAAAGTGATGTATATACTTCCTTCTTATTCTATTAAGTTGTACAAAATTGTCTTCTGTATTTAACAGTTTGTAATTTTCACAGTATTTTTTAATTTAAATAAACACATTTTCCCTAGGAAGTTATGAGTTTTCTTTGATCCGTCAATATAACTCCTAATTTCGAAGACAACCCAGATGCATTTTTCCAAGCCATCTCTGAATCTGGGTCATCTTCCAAGTCAGACTCCCATGAAGGCGTATCTTATTTCTGCCTAAATCATAAAGTGAGCAGGGCTAGGTTCTTCCTTCCTTTGATATGCTTTGCAATGAATAAAAAATAAGCTGTACATAGGTCTTACGTCCACTTCTGTTTTAAAATTTGGTGGCCGTGGGGTGAACATGCAGTGACATGGCAACTGTTGTGAAGATGTTCCTCCAAATTTGGTTGCAAGAAAACCTTTGATTTACATGTTGCCTGGACAAATATTATCCATACGTGGCCACAGCGGCACAGACTGATGGGCAGGGAACTGCTGTATATAGATGTTGTATATACATTCGTATACACATATACATAATGGGGAGGGAGATTTTTGTGTACACACAAGCTTACGAACGTACCTAAGCACACAGGCCATGAGTTAAGGCGGGCCCTCTCTCCTCTCACCGTCACCTCCACATGAAGACTGACTGTCTAGGTTCCTCCCCCTGGTCTTGCTATAGCTCTGAGCACAGCCAGCCTGTTTCCTTTAAGATTTTATTTGCACAGTTGGAAACGCCAAAGAAAAATTACCCAAACCGGTGACCCATTTGGAATTAAGCAGATGGTAGACAGTGGCCTGACGTTTATGTTTCTCCGTTTCCTGTGTGTTTGGTTTTCCTGTTTGAAGTAAATGTTTCCCTTAGGTTCACAAATAACTGTCTCCCTAAAGGATTTATCTGGCAAAGGTACAGGGGAGCCTGGATGCTTCCCATATCAAGCATCTCAATCCACCAGTTGGTACTTTGACAGTGTAAGATGAGAAGATTATTTTAAAAGACAAGGAAGCTCTTCAATTTATCCCGGCTCAATGTCATTCTGGGGGAGGAAATAGTTAAGGAAAAAACTTTTTACCATGGGCGGAGGAAAAGGGAATTCTAAACTCTAATTGTCCTAAAAATATGCAGAGTACACTATGTCGTTTTAACGGAATATTTGTTTTCTTAAAAAAAAACAAAAAACAAAAAAAAAAACAAAAAAAAAACTTCTAAGCAGAACCTAAGGCCCAAGGGGTTTAGTCTGTGTGGATTTACTCATGCATGTGAGAAACTGAGAAGGGAATTTGGCCCCATGCACCTAGGATATTAGAACCATATTTTAAAGCACTTAAATGTTAGGGATGAGGTAAATGGATCGTCCTGCTTGCTCCATGCTGTTCTAATTACACCTTTGTACGTCAAAGTCAGGCAGGGATGCTGCAGAGAAAAAGATTTCTTTCATGGGCAGAGTCATGGGATCAAAACTACCAGGAAAGGCTGAAGCTGGGCCAAGGAGTGAGTGCTCTTGGCCTGTGATTCTGGTTGGAAAGTAGACCCCATGGTACATTTGAGAGCTGCAACTGGAGGGTTTTGTGGTCAGGCATGCACTTTCAGGGCTCAGCTGAAGAAGGGTCATTTATCATCCTATAAAACGCTGCTCTGATCCTAGACATAGTGGAACAGACAGAACATTGAGCTTACAATGTAATGAATTCTCTCGTTTGAGAGCATACATTTACTTAATCATTTCACCCAGAATCCAGGCACCCTGTTGGAGGAAATCACAGGGAGTATCATGGGTCATGGGACAGGAGGTGGAGTCTAGGGCTGGAGAGACCCATGTCAGCTGACTAACCAGGATGGTGACTCAGGCAGGGGCTGGACCACAGGAAGGCAGGGCGGAAGTGGAGCTTCAGTAGAGGCTGCCATGTTGCTCTGTAGCTCCGGGGAAGGTACCCATCCTCTCTGACATGCAGGCTCTGTCTTTCAACAGGAGGACATGTAGGCCTTCCTCTTTGGGGAGCTGCTAATGAAAAGCATCCTGAGCAATGCTGAACACAGCATGAAACTTAAAAGGAACTAACGGAAAAGCAGCTCCAGGCTCCTCCTTTTAAAAATGTATCCTGGGCATACACTGCAAATAAAGTTGCTGAAACCTCCTCTTCTGTGCACGGTTTCCTCAGGAGACAGTGATGTTCAGGGAAAGGACACAATTTGCCAGAGGAGAAGGGTCATAAGAGAGAAAAACCACTGTTCAGTTCTGCCTTTCCTCATTTCTGAAATGTTTCCTCCCACATAGGAAGGAACAGTTTGGGATGTGAGCTGTTACCATGGAGATAGCCAGCCAAGGTCACTTGTTTGAAGGAGCCCACGTGAAGGCCACATGGCACTGAATCATTACGGCGACTTTATGAAGTTGGGATTTGGTCCTTGACTCAGACAGCAAGCTTTGAGCCGGCAGCAGCCTCCATTCATGGCACGGAGGAGGGGACGCAGGGAGAACAGACACACACACACACACACACACACCACCCTGCACAGCCCCATCACCCATCATTCTCCTTGCACTTCCCGTGCTCCATTCAATATGGGGCAAGAGTTTGTTCTCCCAACTCTAGGAATTTATTTTCTTACGTTGAATTTTTTTTTTTGCTAAGAAACATGGTCAAAGAGTCCTTCACATAAGTAGCTATACATTTTTCTGTCCTTAATGGTTTTCACCCCCTGTTCCGAGATAGTGAATGACAAGTTCTCTCTCGTCTTGGTCAATTCTGGCTGCTGTAACAAAGTACCATATTCTGGTTGGTGGAGAGACAGCAGAAATTTATTTCTCACAGTTCTGGAAGTGCTAGCATGGATGTGCTCTGGTGAGGACCCTCTTCTGGTCTGCAGGTGGCTGACTTCTAATTGTGTCCTCATGTGGCCAAAGGAGAGCAAGCTAGCTCTCTGGCCTCTTCTTGTAAGAGCACTAATCTCATTCATGAGGGCTCCACCTTCATGACCTAATGACCTTCAAAGGCCCTATCTCCAAATTCCATCACACTAGGGACTAGATTCAACATATGAATGTTGGGGGGACACAAATATTCAGTCCATAACATCTCTTTTCCCAACCTCCCTCCCTGTTATCCCCTCTCACTTCCTTGCATTACACAAAAGGAAGGAAAAACCGAGTAACCACAATGCATAATAAGCTCTTACTACGTGCCAAGCATATACTTCACCCAGTTGTTACAATCCTGTGCTTTAAGCTTCTACTTTCTTCTAGGTACTTCACTAGATGCTGGGGAAAATGCAACACCTGCCCAGTCCCCCAAGAGGTCATAGTTTCCATGTAGACAAGTTCCAATAAAAATACCTCTGATTCTGGTTAATTTATAACATTAGTTGAGAATTTCTGTGTGCAGGGTCTTCTGGATGTCAGAATACACAGCTTGTATCTTTGAACAGTTTGAGGGCACAGTGGTGTTATTAAATGGACAAAATATACTGTTTACCTAATATTTGCTTTGCTCTGTGATGGGTGCTTCCCCCTTGATGATCTTATTTAATCGTCCCAAGGAAACTCTGAGCTAGGTCTCTAATACTCTTAATGTACGTATGAAATTTTAGGCTCAAGGAAGTTGTAGGTCAATGTAATGAATGATCAGGGTTCCAATGAAGGTCTTTTGATATACAATCTGGTGTTCTTTAAATCACTAGGAAGCAGAGAGACTCAGAATCTAGTCCCGTCCCAGGCATTCGGCGACTCTGTGACATTACACATGTTGCTCAACCTTCTGGACACATTTCATGTTTCCTGACTAGTAAAATGGAGATAGTAATATCTTCCCTCCTGACTTCAAAACATTGTCAGAACTGCTTAGGAAGCAGCTGGAAAAATACAAAGTCTTCTTATAGGGACACTAATCTCTTTGTCTTGGATAGGAGGCTGTATGTAGACATCACTAGCATTCATCAATATCCAGTTCTTCTCCCCTTCTGAGAACACAGAAATTTCCACTTCTCAACCCCTTCTCTTGTCCCTCTTCCCCTACCACCAGGGGTAGAGCAGGGATGTAACTCATTCTGCTTGACATAAACTGAGTGGAAGTGATGTACGTCACGTGTGAGCTGAGTCAGGGAAAAGCCCATATATGATTCTCTAGGTGCCCTCTTTACCTGCATGTTATCAATGAGACCATATGTTCCAGATGGTATGAATAATAGGTAAAGCCTGTGTCAGCCTGGAAGAGTGAGTTACTGCATAGAAGTCAATTGCTCTGGGGAGTTGCCCAAACTTACAGCTGGCTTTACAGGAAGCAGCAATAATCTAAGTTTTGGTAAATACTGAGACTTTGGGGTTCCTTGCAGTTTCAGCATAACTTTCCCCATCAGATTAATACAGAGTATGATCATATTAAAGAGACAGAATGATGGAAGGTGACTTCTAGATTCTCTAACCCATCCCCTATGTTTAATGATGGGGAAATTTAGACTCCTAGTAGTTAAGTGACGTGTTCAAAGTCACAGGGGGAGACAGGAGCAGAAGTGGGGTTACAACCCAGGTCTCCTAATGGTTGGTTCTAACCCCCATGGTGGGTATGGCCATGGAGGCCTTTGCCATGGCTTAGTGAAAACAAAATACCTAGAGGGTCTTCTCCCTTGAGCTCCTCAACTTGCTCTTCTATGAGTAGCACTGAGTCACTGGTACTGCCTCTATTTACCGGTCCCACAACCCCTGCTGAGAAGCAGCTTCTTTTTTCCTGGCACTTCCTCCCTTTGTGGAAGGATGGATCTGAGCAGGCAGAAGTAAACACATTCCCCCAAAGCAGTGCAATGCGACATTAATGGAAACTTTCATGAAAGGGAAGAAGCTGTAAATAGGAGGAGGGAAATAATCAAACAGGGTTGAATGTAATTGTCCTGCACACAGCTGAATGGAGTTTGGCTTTCGGTTTTATTTTTTGCATGTTTTGGCTTAGCTCCAGCGCCAGAGCGGGTCACTGGCAGGCCCCCAGTGCATAGTGTTCCCAGGACTGGTGCGCCTAGGTTCCTGGCAATGATCCTTGCAGGTAAAGCCTGAAAGTCCAGCTCCAGATTGGGGCTGCACACGATGCAGAAACCAATAGACACCTCACTGATGATTATTTTTATATTCTTCGCCCTGATACGGAAGGAATGATTTCTCGCTCATCTCGATCTTCCTTTTTCACTTAGAACTTCTCCCAAAGAAAGGGACATGGTGCTTGGATAGAGAGGTTCTGTTTCTTTTTCAAAATTTTCTTCTTTTTATATTCCCATCAAACTATCCTCATGCCTCAGTTACAGCGGAATTTATACTCTTTCCCACAGGATTATACACCTTGTGAGAGCCAGAACCATATGTTATTATTTTGCGGTTAGTACCTAGTGTGCGCTGGAATTCCTCAGGAGTCTCTCTTATCATGTTCTTTTCTTTGTATCATGTTTTCTCCTTGGGGGATCTCATTCACTCTCAAATCTTCAACTAATATGTAAATCATTATAACAACCACCTGTCTAGTGCTTACCGAGTGCCGGTCATTGTTCTCACGATATTTAATTCTCATGAAAATTTAAGATGTAGGGATTTTTAAGCCCATTCTAAAAGTGAGAAAAGTGAGGCATAGAGAGATTGAGAACATTGAGAAGGTTCACAGAGTGAGCAGCAGAACTGGGATTTGAGCCCAGCAATCCGGTTACAGAGTTGATGCCACGGACAACCTGCTCTACTGTCTCTCTCTCTCTCCAAGTCTCACTCATTCAGTTCTAGCCTAGACATCTCTCATGGGCACCAATGCCTGTGGCTCTATTCACCTGATGTCCCATGAGCACTTCAAATTCCTGTCGTCGAAACTCAAACTCACTACCTTTCCTCGTAAACCTGTCCCCCAACTTACATTTCTACCGATGTGTCTATCCTTTACCTTATATTCCAGGCCCTCTCTGTAACCTCTTTCCATCAACATGGTCATTATTTACCCCCAAAGTATTTCTTTAATCAGGAAAATACTGAGGACCAGAGAAATGTTGAAAGAGGAAAAGATAACACGAGCAGAGCTGTGCTTACATAAAAGGTAGTTTAATATTTAGGATTGCACGTGCTAGGCACTGGCTGTGTAAAAAAAATCCAATCTCTGTCATCCTGGTATTTAGAATCTTCCCCATTCTGTAAGATAAATCAAAGAAGACAGAGGAGGGAGGTAAAGAAAACAGGATTCCTGGTGACAGGTGAGAGGTGCCTGGACTGGGGCAATGGCAGGTGAAATGGAGACATAGAAGCTAGAAATAAGGAGGAGTTGAAATTGATGAGATTTCACAGCTCCTTCAATGTTAGAGATGAAGAAGAGGGTGGGAATGAAAGATGACTCTAATGTTTTGAGTCTGTGTAATTGAGACAGTGGAGGCGCAAACAATAAAAACGGGCAGTACATCCTGGAAAGGCTCTATCTATCATGTTGTACGTTTTGAGTTGGTGTTGACATGATATCCAGAAAGTATTTGGAAAATAAGTATGAGAACTTTTGAGAGATGTTGGACCTCGAGACAGCGCTGGGAGCCATGCACATGAATACGTGGACTCGAAACCCTGAACGTGGCTGAAATAGCCAAGGATCAGTGGGGATGGAGAAGAGGGCAAAGGGCAGTCATTCGGGAACCAGCTACTTCTTTGGGGTTGGAGGAAGAGGGGCAGAAACAGCAGGAGCGGTCCAAGAAGTAAAATCAGAATGGCAGGATGCCCAGGAGCTGAGTAAGCATAGATTTTTCTAGAGAGAAGAGAAGGTCCACCGTGGAGAGATGGAGGGAAAGAAGCTTCTTTTGATGACTTGCAGGTGGTTAGTATCTATAAAATGCAGAATCTGTAGAGTAGTGGGGTGGAGATATGACAGGTATAAAAGACTATTGAGGAATAATAGGTCACTCATTATAAACTAACCCTTTGAGAAGATTGGCTGTGAAAAGCAAAGTATAGTGTGGATCATGCATGGATTTGGAGCTATTCAGAGCTCATATTCTTTTTTACTTGCCATTAATTGCTACTTAGTTTAGGTTGCAAATCTACTTTTACTCCCTTTGGTAGTATGGGCTGATGGAGTTCCTTCCTAGGTGTGTTTCTGTAGGGGCTGATGTTTTCCCAAGTTTATAATGGATCTCCATCAAAGACACCCAGGGTAGGTATTAAGCCAGCCTGGAGAAGTTGCCTGGAGAATATGTGTTATAGGGCTGATTCAGGGGAGTAAAATGAACACAACTTTCTCTTTCCCACTGCAGGAGGCGGAACACAAATATTTTGCTGCCAAATCTCTGCCTTGCCATGGGTTTCTCTGCAGATTACATAAAGAAGCACCAAAGATAATAGGGTGACCTTTTATCTAGAATTGCCCTGAATTTTGTATTTCCCCAAAGTGATTTTTGCTCAGGAACTCAATTTTTCTAGGTGCTTGAAAATTGATTGGGTGTATGATTTTATGTAATTGTGCTTTTTTATATAGAAAATGTCATAATGAAGTCAAGATATTTTTATATGTCATTGTATTTAATTTCTGGTTGTTGAGAAAATGGCTATCGAGTATTTTACCTGTATTAGTTGTGATTCAAACTACCTTTAAATAAGTGAGTGAATAATGTAAAAAATATTGTTCTAGTGGAGATTACATAGTGCTACAAACTTCATGGTCACATCATGGGCTTCCACCACAATAAAAAGCAACATTACAAATAACATTAAAATCTTCTTTGTGTTTCTTGGTCCATGAAGAGGAGTACATCATCCTGCAAAATCACACACAAAGAAGGTGGCAATCTTCAACATGGTAAATGGCTTTAGGTTGCCCAGGGACAGATGTTATAGACAAGGGGAACATTGCTCCACCAAGAGCCACAGATGAAGTCAAGTTATTTTGACCCTTTCCTTGTAATTTAATGAATGGCTTTATCTTGTGGTGATAATGCTTAAGTATTTGGACTTTGACAGCTGAAAAATCATCTGAAGAGATATTACTATATTTCAGTTAAAAAGGTAAAATATAATTTTGCTCTTCAGATAAATCAAATCATACTATTAAAACGAAGACAAAAATAAGGAAAAAATCTAGAACTGGCATGTGAATATCAAATGTTTGTAATTTATTACTGAAACCAATATTTTTCATAGGAAGTGGGTCTGATTCTACCTCAGGGATTAGGTTCTAAAATCAGAGAATAAGGCAAATTTATCCTTGGAAGCCCCTTAACTGCTCTTAAAATTTAAACTTCTGTGGTTTCTCAGAGTGCTTTGGTCACGGTCTCCCAATCTCTGGGTAACACAGTCTAAGGGTGACTTTAGTGGAAGGACATAGGGGGACCCTCTCTCTCTCTCACACACACATACGCGTGCATGCACACACACACACACACACACACACACACACTTGAATTCCCATAAACATAATGTGCCTCTTCTGAACTTGGCTATAAAATAGATGAGTGCTTTCTCTGTATTGTGGTTGTTGCTGTTCAAAAAGCAATTGTACTTCTATGCTATCCTTCTATGTTCCCCAAGTAAGAGACACTGTATTTAGTCAACCCTACTCCTGACTAAAGTTGTCATGAGAATATATTACTGAGGTGAAAAATAAAATTGCTTTTTGTGTTATACCCCCCAAATTCAACCAGAGATATCATAAGAGTTTAGGGTTCGTAGTTTCAATGGTCACTTCCTTTGCTTCTTAAATTGTATGTGTTGTAGGTCAATTAATATTTATCGAATGCCCATTCTATGTCTTTAATCCCTTTCAACATGTAATCTCATTCATTCCTTACAATGGCTCTATGACATTCATTGTACACGTGAGAGATTCCAAGAAGTGTCCAAAGTCAAATTACTAATAAGGAGCATAGTTAGGATTTGAACTCATATCCGCTGGATGGAAATGCAGGTGTTGTTTTCCATTATAGAGGCTTCTTTTCTCCATTATAGAGTCTTCTCTCACTTTCCACAAAATGTAATATTATGTAATTATTTTTTTTCTGTTTTAAGAGCATTCATATGGGGTTTTATCTGCAGCTCACATTTTTCATGAGTTTGACAACTTATAACCAGTCGGGAAAGCTGTAAAACTTTTTAAAATTCTGAACTACCACCCAAATTATCTCTAATGTCCTCTAAGGATCATTCAACAGAGACAGAGCAGTACTATTATAATACAGGTTAGAAATGAAATGAGGCCACGGACTGAGATTGCCATTCCCCAGATGGTCTTCCTGTGGTGGGCATAAAGACTGTGGTCCAGAGGAACAACTGGAGACCTGAGGTGGTCAAGGACCAGGTAGGTCAAAGAGGAAAGAGGGAGACTCTGAGATGCTTGCCTGAGACCAGAAGTGGCTTGAAGAGAGACTGAGATGCTCTTTGGGTAGGAAAGTTAGCAGCAGTCTATCTGTATAGAATAGTCACTGCAGGGCTTATTGTAGATACAGAAAAGTGACTGGAAAAGGGAACAGTCATTTGGATTAATGTATTCATTAATTCAATAAACATTCGTTTTTGAGTCTTGTGTACAAGATCATTTTGTTCTAGTGCTCTGAATGATTCAGAGAAAAACAAGACACATTTTTAGGGTTGGAAATATTAAGTATCTAACAATGATGACTAGATAGTACCTTCAAAGTGCTTGGAAACATCTTTTTTTGAATTAAAAAAGAAATTTAAAAAATTTTGTTATGCCAAGGGGCTTATTATTGGACCAGTTCAATAGAATTTAAGTCTTTCATGGAAGGAAACCAATTCCTTTGCTTTTTATTTTCATTTTTATGGAAACTTCCAGCCCAGTCCTCCTGGTTAGATTTCATTTTGTCAGGTTCATACTCTGTCTTATTTACTGAATCTTCCCCAGCTCCATGGTGACAGACAACACAGACAAGGAAATATTTTGGGCCAAAGTTTGGGAACACTTGCTTCATATAAATTCACTCTAAGCACAGTTTTTCTAGATTTTAAAGTGCATGTTTTCATTGAAAGAAATGTAACCCTCATGCTTTTAGCCCCTTACACTGTTAATTAAAATGTCATTTCAGAAGAACAATTTGGCTTCTAAAGAATACTTTCAGTTTTCTAAGTAAGTCTGATTTTTAAAAATGGAAAGTTACGATAGGCTGTGGGCATGAAATCTGAAAACAAAGATTGTTAGGGAAATTTCAACTACTGTCATTTAAAATATTTCTTTCTTTTTCTTTTTTTTTCTTTTTTTTTTTTTTTTTTTTTTTGCGGTACACAGGCCTCTCACTGTTGTGGCCTCTCCCGTTGCGGAGCACGGGCTCTGGACGCGCAGGCTCAGTGGCCATGGCTCACGGACCCAGCCGCTCCGCGGCATGTGGGATCTTCCTGGACTGGGGCACGAACCCGTGTCCCCTGCATCGGCAGGTGGACTCTCAACCACTGCACCACCAGGGAAGCCCTTTTCTTTATTTTTAATTAAAAATTTTTGCTTGCTAGTCCATTTATTTTTCCAGTTTTATTGAAATATAATTGACATATAACATGGTATAAGTTTAAGATGTACAACATAATGATTTGATATATATATCAAATCAAGCAGACATATGTGTATATATACATATATAATGATTGTGTGTGTGTGTGTGTGTGTATATATATATATATCAGCAGTCCCCAAACTTTTTGGCTCCAGGGACTTGTTTTGTGGGAGACAATTTTTCCATGGACAGGGTGGGGAGGAGGGGGGGTGATGGTTCAAGAGGTAATGTGAGCAATGGGGGTGATGGTTCAGGCTGTAATGCGGGTGATGGTTCAGGCAGTAATGCGAGCAATGGGGAGCGATGGAGAGCAATGGGGAGCGATGGGGAGCGGTAGATGAAGCTTTACTCTCTTGCCCACTGCTCACCTCCTGCTGTGTGGCCTGGTTCCTAACAGGCTGTGGACCAGTAATGGCCCATGGCCGGGGGGTTGAGAACCCCTGATATATGAATATCACAATTAAGTTTAGTTAAAATTCATCACCTTTCTTTTTCGTTTAGTCACAGTTGGAGGAGACATAAGGATCAGTCTCGAAATGTAAAATCAAGTTCCATATAGTTTTAGTGATAAGCATAAAACACATACTCTCTCCCCAAAGTTCATAGCAGCATTATTTACAGTTGCCAAGATATGGAAGCAAACTAAGTGTCCATTAACAGATGAATGGATAAAGAGGATGTAGTGTATATATATTTACAATGGAATACTACTCAGCCATAAAAAAAGAACAGAGCAACATGGATGGACTGGGAGTGCATTATGCTAAGTGAAATAAGTCAGACAGAGAAAGACAAATACTGTATGATATCACCTATATGTGAAATCTAAAATAAACAACAATCTAGCAAATATAACAAAAAAGAGGCAGACTCCAGATACAGTAGTTACCAGTGGGTGGGAGGGAGGAACAACATAGGGGTGGGGATGTGGGAGGTACAGACTATTGGGTGTAAGATAGGCTCAATGATGTATTGTACAATATGGGGAATATAGCCAATATTTTGTAATAACTGTAAATGGAAAGTAACCTTTAAAAATTGTATAAAAAATAAAAAAAGAATCTAAAAATATATGCTTTCTAATTATGTTAAATGAATTAATACATACACATATAGTTCTCAGAATAGTGCCTCAAATAAGGTAAACATTCAAATGTTAGTTACTATTACTATTACATTTAAATTGATATTAATATAACAAATACTTACTAATGTATTTTAATTTCCCTAAATTACAATATTCCTGTAATATACCAGGAACAATGCTGGCTTATTACAACTCACTTTATTAGTGTTCTCTTTGTCTAAAGAACATGAAACCTTAAGATGCTCGGTTTTTAGTGCCTAGGACTGGAATCTCTGAATTCCACTGCCACCATTTCATTACCATATGGGTATGGAGAAAGAATGTATTTGGAGTACAAGTTTGTTCAGATTCTCAACCCAAGTTCACCCAATAATCACTCTTTGAGCACCCTCTATGTGCTAGAATTTGGGTGTAAAAGCTCATAGTCCTATACTGAGGTAGTTTACAATATAAGTGGAGAGACAGATGTACAAGCAAATTGAATGTGATGGGGCAAGTACTAGAAAACAGTATTAGTCTGCTGTGGGAGCCAGAGTAGAGAGCAGCCTGGACGGGTGGAGAAAGACTCTCTAGAGGAGATGGCGTTTGATCAAGGTTTTAAAGGATGAATAGGAGTTGCCTCAATTTCTTTATCTGTAAACAGAGGCAGTTGGACAGGATTCATTTATGATCCAAACTTCCATGATTCAAACGCTATGGATCCCACTTGGTCAACCGTGAGGGACATTGGCGTTGGGCCTTTGCGTTTTGATTTTTGCCAAAGACCTTATCTGCATAATTCTACGGCTTCTCAATCCACAGCAGAAACATCAGTTGACTGCCCAGCTGTTCTGCTATGCTGCCAAATAGCTGAGCTTTGAGATTTCAGGACAAAGAATTCACACAACTGGCTGAATGTTTCACTTTTCATCAGTATATTTTGGCAACAGGTAGACAACAACCATGGATGGATTTCAGGAATTTGAGTGATTTGGATTCAGTACAGAGAAAATAGCTTAGACTCTGATTTGAAGTGAAGCTCAATTATCCTAAGCCAAAAAATAGCCTTTCTTCTTCCAAGTGGTCTAAGATGTTCATTAGCTCTGGCTTTGGTCCTGGGGTATTTTTGTAACGAAGTCGGCTGAAAGTTAGTATGACAGATGGAGTTACCATCCTTCATGGGGCTGTAGAGGAGAGCGGAGCTGAGCTGGAGACTGGAAGATATAAAAAATTCAACGAAGGGAAACAACCAAAATGTCACTTGAGTGATTATATAATTGGGCCCAGTTCTGCCTCAACAATTCCTTGGTAATTATGGTGGCATTTAAAAAAAATCTAACCTTATTGAAGTAAAATGTGTACATTTTGTAAGTTCTTTGCGTTTTGACCAATTTATGAATCCAAGAAACCATCCCATGATTAAGATATAGAATACCATCATCAGCCCCAAACACTGTACCCCTTCACAGTCCTTCCCCATCCCACACTCCAACCTTAGACAACGACTAATCTGCTTTCAATCACTGCAAATTAGATTTCCCTTTCCTAGAATTTCATATAAGGGGAATCACACAGTATACGCTTTTGTGTCCACCTTCTGTCAATCAGAATGTTGAAATTCATCCATATTGTTGTGTGTATCCACAGTTTTTTCCTTTTAATGGCTGATTAGTATTTCATGGTATGGTATACCACTTTTGTTTACCCATTCACCTGTTCGTGGACATTTGGCCTGTTTCTAATTTGGGGTGCTTATTGCTAAAGCTGCCATGAACATTCATTTACAAGTCTTGGTGTAGACATGTATTTTCATTTCTCTTCGGTAAATACTTAGGAGTGAAATTGCTGGCTCATATGTGATAATGATCTAACTATAAAAAACCCACAAAACTGTTTTCTAAAACGGCCGTACCGTTTTGCATTTCCACTAGCAATGTTTTAAGAGTTCTAGTTGTTCCACTTCGTTGTTAACCTAGTCTTTTATTTGTTTATTTATTTATTTTTCTCTCCACCGTACTGTTCTTTTTAATTGATGTATCTTTTACATACCACAAAATGCACAGATCTTCACCTTTCACTTCAAGAATTTTGACAGTTGCAAACAACCAAATGAAGATCCAGAATATTTCCATCACCCCAGAAAGTTTCCTCATGCCCTTTTCTGCCAATATCCCACACACACTTTCAGAATCAATCACCATTCTGATTTCTATCACTGAGGTTAGTTTTGCTTGTTCTAGAAATTCATATAAATGAAACATACCATCTGAACTTTGTTGTCTCTGGTTTTTTTCACACAGCATAATATTTTTGAGATTCAACCCCATAGCTGTGTGTATCAGTAGTTCGTTTTATCGGTAAGTAGTATTCCAAAATTGTATAACAAAATTGTTTAATTCATTCCCCTATGGATGGATTTGGGATGTTTCCAGTGTTTGGTAATTTGAATAGAGCTGTAACGCACATTCATGTACAATACAAGTCTTTTTTAGGTTTCTTGGGAACATAGTCTTTTAAATTTTAGCTTTTCAAGTAGGTGTGTAGTAGTTTTACACTGTTGCTTTAATATGTATTTCTCTGGTGACGAATGATTTTGAGCAACTTTTCATGTGTTTAGTGGTCATTCATATATTCTTACTTGTGGAGTTTTTGTTCACATCTTTTCTGCAGTGGTTTTGAAGCTTTCACATGGCAACCATGTGGTTTGGTGAATTGGCTTTGGGCTACCATGGTGCGTGGAGTAGGTTTTGCTTAAGGTTATTTTGAAAACACGTTTTCACGGTTAAAAGCAAAATTTGAAAACCATTGGATTAAAGCACAATTGGGGAGGAGGTAAATTTGGCTTTTGGTGTTTCCATTCCTTTTTTCCTCAAGGGCCTGCACTTAATAAGTAGCAAAGCACTGTGCTGGGCACTGCGGAGAGCACAAGACCTAGAGATAAGGTTTCTGAATTGTGTGGAGGAAGCCTTGTATGGAGGGAAACATGCCCAGGCTCTGGAGTTAGTTTATATCCAGATTCTACCATTTGTTAGCTCTATAAACTTATACATTTATTATTAATAATATCTAAGTAGTAGGTTATTCTGAGGATAAAATGAAAGAATAAATGTAAAGTTTCTAGAAGCATGGCCAGCACACAGTAGCTCTGTATCAAGTGCTGGTTTCCTTCTCTTTCTCCCTACTTCTACACTCGCTTTATTTCTCTCCCTTTACTTTAGGATCTCAGGATTCCTTACTATGGCACTCCATCTTTCCCCTGGTGCCCTTTGCAGGCTCTAGAGATGGATTAATTCTTCCTCCATTCCAACATTTACCTGTTCGCATTCTCCTCTCCTGATGAATGTGTGAGTAGTTAATCTGATAAAACGTAATTTATCTTAAGGTGGTAATGGTTGATAACATCTCGAAGTTTTAATAAGTGTCTAATCAAAGGACTAAGATCAAAGAAGAATGACTCACAGGAGAATGTGAGGCCCGTGGAAGGCTGATTAGCGTAGGTAGTGTTTTTGGTATGGTTGACCTTCCCCAGAACCCCATAAATCACATTACGTAAGTGGTTTTCTCCAAGGAGTTTACTTAAACTTGGACATTTTCAATTAGTTGGCTCTTTTCAAGTTTTTCCTCACCATTTATATGAGATGGTGGGAACACCATCTTCTAGCAAGAGCCATATGAATGACTTTACAAGCCGAGTAGTGGTACTTTAACAAAGGTCCTGTTTTTCTCCAAATTTATAGCTTTACCACGTTCCATTACTTGTTGATTGCTTGTGGTTTAGTGGCATCTAAATCTTTTGTAAAGATTTTAAGACTTCTGATAAAACTGCAATGTCTATAGTTGCAGCAAAATCCTGACTGAGTAGCAGACCTAACACCGGTCTTCCGGGTTGTACTTTGGAAACTCATCTAGCATCTAGGTCAAAAAATCTGCAAGTGGTTTGGATGATAATCAGCTCTACCTCAAGGATGTTGTGAAATCACAGAAATAATAGAAGATTACGGCTGGAAGGGCCTTAGGAAACAGTTAGCCTAACCCCATGTCCAGTCTTTAGATGAGGACATATACTATTGTGATTACAAAGTAATTTCTTGATGAATGTTGATCTGTTTCATTGGTCATGATGTTGACCTGGATATCACCACTGCTGACCATATTCTGAGACACTGATTCATTAATTTCTTGGATGTCACTTTTTGTAATTAAATTCACAACCTCTGATCCTGGTTACTGCCAGTCCGTTAGTTTTGTTAACACATCTTATTTTTCTATTGCTCTGGGAGCCAGAGAGTTCTGCAGAATATTAAAATTATTCAAATAAAACCATGCTACCCACAATAACCCTCAGGTCCTAAAGTGAGCTAGCTTCTTTCCTGCCAAATTATTTTTAAGGACAAGTAAACAAAGACCTAAAAAAAGTTTACAGCTTCCATGAGATAGCTGTCACAAATGGGTTCTTACACTGAAACTTTATCCACTTAAAAAAAATATTTCCCAGATGACGGAGAAGATTGCCTCCAAACGGGGTAGCTGGACCGACATACATCTAAGTTATCCCAATTGAATATTCCTGGAAGACTCAGTTCTATTCTGAGAATGAAAAGTTATAAGAGAAAGTGCACAGAGAGTTTGGCACTAACCACTCTCATCTGTCACATTAGGCAGCTCCTCATGGACCACCCTAAAGAACTTTAAAATGTCCTTTCGAAAACAGTGTACACCTCCACCCATTGAAAAAACCTGGTCAATATCAAGTCTTCACTGGAAAAACAGAAGGCAACTCAGAAGGGCACAGCAATGTCCAGGCATGAGGTTATGGTGACTTGGAAGTAGATAGTGGGAGCAGTGTTGGGAAAGAGGAAGAGGCAACATCCAAGTGCTGGGACTGTGGAAAGAGAATAGAATTTTTAGTTGAAAATTTGAAATTCAGTTTTTAATACTCGGGAACAGCAAGAGAAGAGTTGCAATTGTGCACACATGTCCTATTTGGATTCCCCTCGGCCTTCTGGCTGATGGTATCCTCCAGGAGTCCCTCACGTCCCTCATGTGGTTCCTCCTTTGTCTCACGTGGTGGTGCTTGTATGTCTTGTTGAGTCATGCACGTGTCTTGTCGTTGAGGCAGCTGCGTTTCCCTATGGGAGTGGGGATTTGCATTCTTTGTTTAATATTGTGTGAAACGCTAGAGAACCCTGGGGGAGAGAGGGTCTCTGAAGGCAGGCACTGTTAATATGGAGCCAACCACGAAAAATAGGTACTCAGGATATGAGGAAATTTACAGGAAAGAGGCTGGAAATTACCATCACGAATTAGCTTATAAAGTGTGATCAAGCATACTTATCATTTAGCACCAAGAGAGCAGCAGGAGAGAAAAGTGCAAAATATTTTTTAAATCTCCAAACTTGGAAACACTTCAAATTGCAAGAAAAAATTTTGGGGGTTATAAAGTGAGTATTGAATACTGGGTATGGCTTATGGAAGTTCAAAAGGAAACCTGGCTGAAATGAAAAAAGATTTTCTTTTGGGATGGGCATTGACGTTAATTTTTTTCAAAAGAGAAAAAGCCTGAAGGGCCTGTTATAACCCACATCTCTGGGTCCCACTCCCAGAATCTATGATTCAGTAGTTTTGGCATGGGGTCTAAGAACTTGCATTTCTAACCAGTCCCAAGGTAACACTAATACTGCTGAGTTGGGAGACCAGACTTTGAGAACCAGTGGTCAACCAATTCCATTATTTTAAAGAGGCAGAGCTCAGAGAGGTTAAATTGTATTATTTTAATGACATAGCCAGAGTTACATCACTAGGTCTGATCACACCAAAACAAGACTCCAACTGTGGACTGCAACTCCATATGTACTTAATAGATATGGTAGTTCTAGAGAAAAAAATAGTATCTTTTTTTTAATTATTAATTTTTTAACATCTTTATTGGAATATAATTGCTTTACAATGGTGTGTTAGTTTCTGCTTTATAACAAAGTGAATCAGCTATACATATATATATATATATCCCCATATCTCCTCCCTCTTGCGTCTCCCTCCCACCCTCTCTATCCCACGTCTTGTTGTTTCATTTTTCTCAGGGTGTGTTTTTTGTAAATGGAAAATGGATATTTTTAACTCAGTATGGGGCTTTTTGTCTTTTAATAGGGAAATTTTACCTGTTCACTCTATTGTGATTACTGACAAATATTCACTCTGCTATAAATTTTTATTATCTGCATACACGTTTCATTACATGTGCATGGAAATGGGATGAAGGATAATAATGCCTAACTTTTAGATGCAATTATTCAATTAATTACCCCACTGATGTCTGGGCTTCCTCTTACTCTTTACAGCTATTGATCGAAGTTAGAGCACTCTTAGAACCAGTCCAGAACAGTGTTCTCTTACACAGTGCTTTGATTTTCTCTAGTCTTTTTTTATCCTCAGTCTAATATCACCAGTCTTCCTTCTTTAATATATTCCTAGAAATTTTTGATCTACTAATGATATTCTTTATTGCTTTCTACTGCTATTATGATTTTCTTTTTATTAAAATAATCTTTTCTGCATTTTATGGGAACTGAGCAAGAGGAAAGGAAGGTACAGCTACTCGACTGGCCATGTCAGCAATCCGGTTCCCCAGTATATTATTTCTAAACACGTTCGGTTCTGAGAGGGGAATGGTGGGGTCAGGTTTTGAGTGTGTGGGTGTCTAATGCTTCCTCTGTTGCAAAAATCCTGGGTTCTACTCATCCTTTCTCTTCTTTGCTCTGGAGGAGATGAATGGTTTTTCCTCTTTTCTTCTTACCTTCGCTGGGTTCTGTTTGAAAGTCAAGTCAAATCAGTCAAGAAGAGGTTACAGTGAATATTGTGTTCTCTTGCTCAGTCTGTTCAGGAGGTAGGTGCTGGGGACTTGCTGTAGTGTGATTAATTTTTATCACCGAGGAGGTAGGTGTTGGGGACTTGCTGTAGCGTGATTAATTTTTATCACTGAGGAGGTAGGTGTTGGGGACTTGCTGTAGCGTGATTAATTTTTATCACCGTTCTTTAAAAAAAAATAAAATGTGGTGATTTTCATTAATTATGTTACTACTGTAATAAGGCGTAATCAAAATGGATAATCAGTCATCCACCGTGCCAGTAACAGATGGAAGCTTTTAGGTGAGCTGAAAAATCCTCCAGGTTCAGGTCCACTGTCACACGTAAAGTCCCCACAGTGGGCATTCTGAGATGGCATATATTAGAGAGGGTGTTCTTAGACTGCTGAGAAGTTCAAAGCATCATTACCATTTGAGTCATTTACTCCTAGAGTGGAAAAGTGTAGACACCTAAGACTAGTTCTCAAACTAGTCTACATTACTGGGATCATCTGGGGAGGTTAAAAAAACTATTGATATCTGGGTCTACTCCCAAGGATTTTGGCGTAGGTGATCTGGAGTGAAGCCTGGACATTGAGAGCTTTAAAATTTCCCCAGGTTCTGCAAATGTGCAGCAAAGTTTGAGAAACCCTGCTCTAAAACACCAAACAAGTAAAAGGCAGAACACCAGTGTCATGCCTCCAGACAGATGGCCAATCACAACAGGGCAAAGTCTTAGCTAGATATCCTTAGCTTGACTTTCAGACTGTTACCGGTTGGTTGAGACTCTTTTTAATGCCTCTTTATGTAGATTTCTCTGTTCTTCCTAAACCAGCCCTCTCATTCTGTCTATATGTCTTATACATTCCTATGTCTGACCCAAGACTTATGCTATTCCTCTTGCCAGGAGCAGTCCTCTCATTTTGGCAATTTTTGTACTGCGTTACCTGCCAATTCAACCCCAAAGTCTCCTCTACCGTGAGCGACTACAGAGTGCAGTGGTTATGTCCGTGGATCTGGAGCCTGCAACTATTTGCTTTTGAATCTTAAATTTATCACTAACTGCTTGGACAGGCAACCTCCCTGTGCCTGTAAAATGGGAATAATAACGGTATGTTCTTCATGTAGGTCATTGTGAAGTTTAAATGAATTAACACATGCAAATTTTTAGAACAGTGAATGACATTTAAGCCCCCAGTCTCCAAAAAAACCCCTTTTATAACATTTAAATGCATTACCAGATATCAAGTTACTATGTTGCTTTGGAGTTGGTTCAGTTATCTCTTGCTGTTTTCCAAATCACCCCACGTGAATCCCAAAACTTTGTAGCTTAAAACAACAACAATTCTTTAATTCTCAAGTTTCTGCAATTCGGGCTGGGCTCTGCTGTGTGGTTCTTCTTGTGGGTCTACTAGGGCCAGAACATCCAGGGTGGCTTCTTTATTCCTAAATCTGGTGCATTGCTTGAGATGGCTGGAATAGCTGGGAGCTAGTAGGGTCTCTCTCTCTCTCTGGCTAGCTTGGGCTTCCCCACAGCATGGTGGTTTGAGAGTAATTGGACTTATTTGATACATGATGTCTGGCTCCTCATAGAGAGTGAGCAGAAGCTATGTTTCCTCTTAAAGCCTGGACTCAGAAGCCCCAGAATATCACTTCTGCTATACTGGTCAAAAGCAAGTCACAAAGCTGGCCCAGTTAGAAGGGTAGGGGAAATAGACTCCCCCTCTTGAAGAGTGGAGCAACATGCCTGTAGAAAGGGAAGGAAATGATGAAACCCTCTTTGGAGATTATCTACAACAGGAACATCCTTAAATGATTTCAAGAGTGTTTATTTTATTTCTCAATTAAAAAAATTAAACTTAATAAATCAAAATTTCTCACCCTGATGCTGTGGCATTGTATTTTCTCCATCTTTTACAATTCCACATAGTGCTCTGTAAACACAATGTACTCAACAAAATAGATATTGGTTAGTTGATATTAGCACACAAATCCAAGGTTGAGCAAGCATGGAAAGAGTAGTTGACCTTTTCACCTGAGAGAGAATCCACAAATGAGGAAAAATAGATGGAAATTTTCTTAGGGAGCTATGAGTTTCTATGATGGGTGTCAATGTCTAGGGAATCATATACACCTTAAAATTTTCCTTCCTGGCTTCTCTCCTTTATTTTTTCATTTTTATTCCTTTCTAGGTAACCTTAAATGATCTTCAGTTTTAGAGGAGAAAGGAGGGAATGCGATCTTGGGGCTGTGCTACCTCTGTGTGTGTTACCATGGTGATGGGAGGAGTTTGCTCCTACAGCCCCAGCCTGCAGGCACTTCTTCTAAACACTCCTTTGGTTTTCATCAGTTCTGGATGCTAGCACTTGATTGCCACACAGCCTGTTCCTTGAATTATATTTCAAATATTAATGGTTTGTGGAAGAACGTTCAAGGTTTAGATTTGCATCAAGAGGCTCATAAAACAAGCATGTAAAACAGAGCTGTGGAAACAGAGCATGGTTCTTGAAGATTTAAAAGTATGAATCTAAAGGTGCTTACATCTGGATCTTTATTTCTTAGTAGGAACAAAAATGGTCTGACTTTTGGATCAGAGTCTGCAGAGAGTTTTTGGTCTCAGGGCTACCAATGCCCTTTAGTCATACTTTTTCCTAAGCCGCCCTTTACCTTGTTTCTGATGGGCACAATGTTGTGCCCATCAGAATGTTGTTTTAACATCCACAGGGTCGTGAATGTTAAAAAGTGAAGAGACACAATGAGGAGGCATAGTCACAGCCTCGGCCTGCGGTGGAGAGCTGTCAGAATGTTGGGTTCCAATGGCTTTTGCTTCATGTCAGAAGTTTTGATTTTCTTGGATTTCTCAAGAGATGTTTTATTTTATTTCTAACTCAGAATAATTTTCTAATGTCTAATATGTTAGAATAAGAATTTCTAATACATATAGAATGAAGGCAGGTGCAAGGGGCTGGAGCAGCACGAGGGACAGGTAATCCTCATGGCTGGGGGAAAATGGAAGATGCAAAGGAAAAGATCAAAAGAGGCTTCTTCCTGGGGAGCTGAATTGGAAAGGCTGAGTGAGAGTCCTTCAGTCTTGGTAACTTCCTAAGGTGTTTTGGATTTTGGCTTAGTTTACCAAGAGCCTATACTTTCAGGAGAGTTTGCCTTTGTTGATTTTCATCCTTAAGTCACAGCTGTGACTTCCTCTAAGCATCAGGAATGAACCTGTGTGTATGATTGACAGGTACCAAAAAACCACCTTGCTGAACACATAATTAAGAGTTCAGGTGTCGAAAGCAGACAGACTATAGTTTTAAGCACGTCCTACTACTTTATACTTGTGCAACCGTAGGCAACTTACTTGGTTCCTCTAAACCTTACTCTTATCATAAGCCCCTGAAGTGTAGGCATCAGTCTCTGGCTTGAGTCACTGTACCCCAGCTTTGCACCCCACAGACCCTTAGGGAAATATTGACCAGAAGGGGGAAATGAGCCTCTTGTTTGCCTGAAGAGTTGGGAGGCCTGCGTTCCAGTCCTGGTTCTGCTACTGTCTTACATGTGCCTTTAATCAGGTCCTTGAACCCTCATGGCCTGTCTCCTCATCTTCAAAATGAGGCAGGTAGTCTCCAAGGCCCTCCCCAGCTCCGAGGCACTATGTGTATTTGCACGGTTTCCGTCTCTGCTCACACTGGCCAATTCCTGCCACCACCTTCCCTTTCTTTTGATTTTTCCCTTTGAAATCAGCCCTCACTTTGGGTTTCAGTTAAATTGGAAAAGGATGCATGGATTCTTCTTCTTTTCTCTCATGATAATGAACACCTCTTGGACATTAATCTGTGAGTAAACCAGGTTTCTAGGTAGAAGAAGAAGATCAATAAGCCATGTTGAAGACAAGCTAACGATCACAATTCCTTCTTACTATTTCTGAAGTGTCTCAGCTTGTTTCTGCTTCACAGACTCTGTACGTCCCGTTCCTGGAGCCTAAACTCCCTTCCCCTAGCTCTTGTCTGGCCTGGTTCTTTCTCATTTTTTAGGTCTTGGCTGGAGAGACTTCTCCTCGGAGAGGTCTTCGCTGTCACCCTCTCGGCAGTCACTCTCCAGCAGCGTACCTTAGTTATCCTTCTCTGAAGTGATCGTGCTTCTGTGATGCTAGTCAACATCTGCCCCCTGCTGGCAGAACTTCACCCTGTGACAGCAGGGGACTTGTCTGTCTCATTCACCTCCTAATTCCCAGCCCCTGGAACAGCACCTTGGCCTTGGTCAGAACCCTCATCCGGTGTCCCTAACCACTACTCTACACTGCTGTTAGGAATGAGAAATGTAGGGAGCTGTTGTACGGGGGATGAACTAGATAACATTAGATACTGATGACATAGCCATCAGTCCCATTCCCTTAAGTCCTGACCCTGAGGGTCCTGGCTCCCAAGCCAGGCTTGTCAAATAGCTAACGGCTCTGAGTTGTGACTTAACTTCTCTGGACCTCATATGATGCATTTTAAAAATGGATGAGTTGTGTTAGTAAAATCAATGCCTCATGAGTGTGGAGCCCTTTCTCTGTGTCAGGTACTGGCCCAGCATCTTACAGACCTCACCTCCTGCGATCCTCACACTAGCCCATTGAGGCAGAGTCTATGACTATCTCCATTTGTAGAGGACACCTGAGACTGAGATTGAAAATCTACCTGTCTTGGTCTGCTCAGGCTGCCATGACAAAAGAACAAAACAAAACAAAACAAACCAGACTGGGGGGTTTCAACAACAGAAATTAATTTTCTTACAGTTCTGGAGGCTGAAAGTCAAAGGTCAAGGTGTTGCAGGTTTGGCTTCTCCTGAGGCCTCTCTCTTTGGCTTGCAGATGGCCACCTTCTGTGTCCTCACATGGCCTTTTCTCTGTGCACTCCCATCTCTGATGTCTTTTCCTCTTCTTGTAAGGCCATCAGTCACGTTGGATTAGGGCTCCATTCTTATGACCTTATTTAACCTTAATTACCACTTTAAAGGCCCTATTTGCAAATACAGTCATATTGGAAGGCTAGGGCTTCAACATAAGAATTTTTGAGGGGACACAGTTCAGTCAGTAATACTGCCCAAAGCCGCTCAGCTCATACACAGGGGAGACATTATTTGAATCTCAGCTCCATCCCCATGCCCCTAACCACTACTCTGTACTGCCATGATTTCCTCCCAACTGCCATCCAAGAGAGATCAAACTTAGAAGAGCTGGAAGCCTTTCCTCCATGTCTGCAAAGTGGATACTGGGGAGGGAAGGGCAGCGGGCTGGAGACTGAGCGACTCTTGGCACTACTCTTGGGCGTCCTCAGACTGGGTAATGAAACGAAGGCTGCCATATCCCATTACTCACAGCACGTCTGATGGGAAAGGCACCATTAACAGAAGTTACTGAGCACTACAATTAGCCAGAAACCTCTCACAACCTCTTTTAAAGTTACTGGAGGATACATTTCACTTCAGTTCTCTCTTGCATAAAGTGGCAGCTATCCAGAGACTTAAAAAGGCCAGGAAAATTTAAAGAGGCAGAGCTGATATTTGCAAGAGTGTCTCATCGGAGCCCATCTCCTTGGTTGACAGAAGGAGTGTGTGCAGCAGCCAGGACCCAGGAATCGAGATCTTCCAGCAACGCTGGTTGGATGGCCATGTGCTGCCGGGCATCACTGAGCATGCCTGGGCTGTCCTTTGCCACCTGTTCAGTAATATCCTCTGAACAGCTACTATGCACTAGGCATCCTTCTAGGAGGCAGTGATTCCCGTCCACTTTAGCAGACAAGCTCAACCTCTAAATCAGTAACCATACTACAGAGCAATGCGTATTCCCAGAGTACCACTGATGGAATAGAAACCCAGATACTCATTTTCACAATATCAAGCCTCTTCTCCTTCTTCCGCTCCCACTTCCCCTGCTCTTCCTCCCACCACCTCCTTTTCTTTATATTTACTGTACGGCAGGTGCTTGTTAGACATGGCCTCAGTCAATCCTCATAGGATCCATACAGGGTCCATATTACTATCACCGCCATTTGATACATTAGAATCAGCCTACCGCACAGTCTCCAATGGTGGGGCATAAGGATGACATTGTTCTGTTTTTCTTCAGTTAGTGCCTGTGTTATGTTGAATGCACCTTCTCTGCTGGGTGGAAGGCTTCTAAATGACCTCATGGGCAGTTTTGTAACTTCCAACTCACCTTCAATTCTTTAAAACCTCAGTCCAACTCAAACTGTTGTCTGTCTTGTGCTCCAACCCACTAACACCTATAAATCCATCATCTGGTAATGAAATTCTTTGCATTTAATCCTATTTTAAATTATAGTTATCTCTATGCCATATGCCATTATGTCAGGGAGCTTACTCTTAGAATTATTTTCCAAACACGCAGAGAGTTTTCAGACTGGCTGGTTAAATAAGGGATGAGTAGTACCATGTGGGGTTTTGGCATTAGCTGTTCACTGTGAGATGTTGTAACTAGTAGCTTCTTGAATTTTGTCTGTACTGCTGAGACTGATTTCATAAAAGGACTCTGCTCTTTTCTTTGCACTTGGAATTGCTTAGAAATGTTCAAATCCTTTTCTCTGTGAGATGGATGTTTTTGCAAGGTGCCGGGCTCAGTTTACTTGGCACCATTGCTTCTTTTGCTAACTTGAGCATGAAAACAAGTCATCTGAGAAGAGGAGGAGAAAGATCAGGTCTCACAGATTCAAGTTTAAGATAATCCTCAGTAGATTGCTTAAATAGGGCCTCACACATTTCTTGGACTTCTATGTTTGTTTTGTGAGTCTGATGGCCTTCTGGCTTTAATCAAAGTCCTGTCCATTATGATGAGAAAATAAATGTCATAAAAATTTAAATCTACTTAAATGCAAGATACTTAAGAAGATTATAGCCCTTCTTTGGTTGCAGAAAAATTGGCTTTTCAAAAAAGTTCTTAGGTTGACTGCATTTTTAAGAACATTAAAAACTAAATTGAATCCGAAAATTCGAAAACAAAGTCTATGTAAGCAAAATTGCAAGTATTGAGACATAAATTTTCACGTAATTCTGTAATCAACGTTCTGAAATTTCACTTTTGCATACGTTCATGTATGTTCAAATATATTGTGAAAATTGATATTCTGAAGTTGTAGAAGTCTATAATACACTTTAAAATCTATTTATTGAAATTATGTTTAAATATTATTTGTTTTAAGGTGTAGGGGTTATTTGTGAGTCTAGAAAATGCTTTTGAAGTTCTATCAAGAATCAGAATTGAGCTAATTTGTTGACATCAAAAACCAATTTAGATTATTGATTAAAAAGTCGAGAAAAAACAATTAAGAAAATAAAATCAATGATACTTCACATAGGAACATGCAATACTAGGTAACAATAACAAGGACAAAAATCATATATGGCTCCTTGTCGAAAAAGTTTGTGGAAAAGAAGGTAAATTTTATAAAATTACATACACTCCCAAAATAAGACTCACCCCTGGTGATAAATAAGTGACTAAAATAATAACCAGTTTAACTGGGATGATTTGCCAGGTTGGTCAAGGGGAGATATTACTTGGTAAAGCCCCCTGTATGCACCAAAATCATAGTTACTGACTTTAGAAATTTATGGAAAGAACCATACTCATGGTTTTCAGATATAACTTTAATTTTTGGAAGTATTTGAATGGTTTTAAACATGGGCTTTAATTTGTAAACATCCTACAACTTCCCCCCACAAAGACTCCCAACCCAAGAGTAAGCTGTAGCTTACCAATCGGGAATGTCTGTCCTGTTGAAGGCCAGTGCTATTTTCCATGGAGGGAAACGTCAACCCTTTTCTGGCTTGTTAGAACTTGCAAGGTTCTTATGTCTTTGATGCTGAACATCTGGCCAGGGACATTTTGTGAACCAGACAATGAGAGCTTCTTGGAATGTGTGTGGGAGCTACGGAAATATGACAGCTCTTAATATAGCAGCAGGGCTGCCATTACCATTGTGTGTGTTGGGAGAGTTTGTGTGAAAAATATATTCTTTTAGCAGTTGGCAGTTGACTTCTTCTTAGGGAGAAAACTGTCTTTGTTTTCTGTCTACTAAGACATTTGGGATAGCAGGTGAGAAAGAGCCTGAGGTAAATAAAACAGAGCGAAAGTGATAAAAGAGACAGTTAAAAGTGCTCAGAGAAAGAAAATTAAAAATTGTTCTGCTCTCAGAGGAACAGAGTGAGACTCTCAGAGTGAGACTGGGTACCACAGAGGTGAACTGGCCAGTGGAAATGCCCAGTAGGCAAGTGACTTCTCAAGTGGAGAGTGGAGATGCCTAATTTTCACATGGACTGTTTAGTTTTCTGTTTACACTCCTTGTATTCCTTTCAAATCTGTAGTAAAGTCACCTCCCCATTTCCCTTTAGGAGTTGAGGAAATGGAGGAAAAGGTTGAGTTTCACATCTTGATCAATGGGTAGGGGGCAGATATAAAATGGCAAGTTGATTCATCAACTGAGAAAGTCAAGGTTAATGCCAGAAGTTCTCATGAGACCAGAGCTCTCCCAGGAGTTTGCAGAAATTATGGAAGATGGGTTAGGATGTTCCCAGGGTTTGGAATTGTGATTTTGTTGCAATCTTATATAGATATCAAGACACATAGAGGTATCGTCTGATATCTCAGTTACATAGTAAAAGGAAAGCAGGCTCTGAATGGATAACAAAACTGCAGTGATCCATTTATTAAAGAGATACCCTTTTGACATTAACTTTTAATACTAGGACATTAGGATGAGAAGAGACTGCCCGGATCACTTTCCCTAGTACCTTCATCTTTTGCTGAAGGGGCAAGGCTCAGAGAGAGGAAATCCTTAGCCAGGTACCCTAAGTTAGAAACAAGAAAGAAATGTACTTAAAACAAATTTTGTGTTATGAAAATTGAAAAATATTGGCTTGAGAGGAAAACTACCAGTATCCTAAAATGTGTCTGGCTTAGAAAAGATAGACATCATTAATCTACAGAATGATTTGTCCTGTTAAGTGGGCACGATGAAACTTACTTCCTGTCTTCACACATCCTCTGGCAGATCCAATTTCTTTTGCTGAGTTGTATTTTCTTGGGACTCAGCATCTCATTATAGGTGAGAAAGCTGATAAGAGCTGCACCCACTTATTCTTGTTGTTAGGGCTGATCAGGGATCTGTATGCACAGCCAGAGCTGAAAGCAGACTTTGGAGAAACATGAACCAGGTTCATGGTTAATTTTTTTCAACCCCCTTTTTTAAGATCGACTTTTTTGGAAAGAAAAATATGCAGTAAACTTAAAGACAACATCACATTATGATGACCAAATTACTCTTTAGAGATATTAAAAATGTGGTTTGTATATACTATATTAAAAAAGATATATTTTACCTATAGGCTCCTTATCTTCAACCATCTGCGTGACTCTCAGTCTTCCTTCTCATAAGCTATAGATCCACATCCGTGTCCCTGCCCCCAGGGACATCCAGATCTACCTGGAGAGAGAGAGTCAACAAGGTCAACATGCCATAAACCCAAATCACCACATCTCTCTTCATCCTCTCACCTATCTCCTTCACCTCCTCTTATAATTTCTATCTTGATTGGTAGCGTTACCATCATCCCTGTAACCCAAATGAAAAACACTTACTTATTCTTAAGTGTCCCCCTTACTCACTATCCCAACCCACCAAAAAGTCTCTTGATTTTCTATTCACAATATTTCTCTGTCCAATGCTTTCTTTTCATTCCTCTGCCCTAGTTTCAGCCTACATTTTCTCTTGCTTGGAATATTGCCACAACCTTGGCCTCGCTGTCTCCAAGGCGTTGCTGGAAACAGGATATGTGATGACCCAGTGCAAGCCTGAGGGACCCAGGAAGGACTTTGCTTACAAAACACACCGTACGTGAGAGGACTCCTACTCCTTGAGTGTCCATTTAGCTCTGGACTCTTTAGACAAACATAGGTCCAGGACTCCAAGGCTGTAAACCTTTGAGTTCCCAAACAGTTGACCATTTCCCTCAAGGCAAGGCTGGATAACTCAAAATCCAGACTACAATTGGGGTGCACAAAAATTGAGGTAAAAGGTTCTTTTGAAAGATTTAATAGAAGCATCAAATAAGCATTATTGGCTAGCCTCTAACTCTTGGACCTTCTTACCCTTATTTTACGGCTTAGTATAATGATTACTTTGAATGACATTTAGGGCAGGAATGGTGATTGGTTGGGAAACATAACCCTTCTCAGTATTTAAGGGCTCTGAAGGTTTTAAGCTGACTCTGCCTTGAGGACACTCTCAGGCTTCCATGGTGACTAGCTAGGAAGGGTCCCATGACATCATCAGCCATCAAAGGTTCTTAGTACTGAGGCTCTAGTGTTTAACCCAGGCCACCCAACTGGAATCCAAGTTCCTACTTCTGGGAAGTTTCCTATTTGGTTGTTTTATTTTCTTATGATTGGCCTCAATCTAAACAGGCTGAGCCTGAAACTTTGAACCTAAAAGGGAGGTGTCTGGAAGCACTTCCTTATCTCATAGAAGGGTCCTTAGACCCTGAATTATCTCATAGTTTCAAGCTGGTTAATTAGAAGGGACACAACCCTTTTGATTGCCAATAAGATTCGAGCCCGAGGCTACCGCAAAGCCCAACAACACTCCTGAACTTCCCCCCCACCCCAGAACAGCTGAAAGACACTTGCTTTTAAAATTGTTTATAAAGGGCCATTTCTGGTGAACTTCCTGAAGCAAAGATAGTCTGATCCAAGGTGACTTCTCGTTCCCACCTCCTCGACTCACACTTGCTGCACATCTCAGGAGAAGTCAGAAAGGTAGCTTATGTGTGCCTGGGCGTGTTTTTATTCTTGGGAAAATGGACATTTGTGTTGTCGAGTCTGTGATTTTCCATCTGGCTTTGACTTTGGTCTGCTGACTTCTTTGACTCCACCCTTGACTGGAAGGACTGCCTCATGGGACGTGCAGATCAGAATTATGCTAACTAGGCTGCCGAGTGCCAGTTTGCCTGCCCGTGACACCACACTATAAAAATCCTGCCGGGCAAATTGTCAACACCCAGTTCCCATTAAGTCCTTTGAGAACATGAAGATAAAACCCAAACCACCTTGGTCAGTTGCATTAAACCCATTGTCACATGATTCAGAAAAAAGGTTTGGCCAAGAAAACCATTTGGTTTATTTAAAAGTTCCATTATCTTATCATTGTGTGAGGATTTGAATCTGCCAGCTACATGGATGACTTAGATATTTTTGCTATGTCTTTGAAACATGCTCAAAGTGTTCAAGATAAGCCAAGTTCCTGAAATGGACTAACAAGATTTTTAAAAATGTAAATCTTTATGATGATAGTTTTTTTATATTTGATTACCTTCCCTGAGACCCTACTGGATTTGTGTAACGGAATGGAAAAAAGAAATACTGTGAAGCATTATTGGCCTGGATTTTTTAGACTTTCTGTCAGCAAGAGTGTCAGAGAGATTGGCAGGAATTTTGCCTCCACAAGGAACATAGGTTGGGCTCCGATATTTATAGTTATCAGGGGAACTATTTTTTAGATCAAATTTGGAACAGTTTTTTCAAGAGAGAAGTTAAAGTAACTAACTGTGGCCCAAAATATCTCAATAGAATATCTTTTCAAATAGATTTATACTTTCCCAAGGTTTTAATATAAGAAGTTACCCAGACATCATGATGTGTCATCTGCTAACTACATAAGTTAAAACTTTATCATTAGCATAATTGGTGTGAAAAAATCCGATTGAATTAGAAATATTTTAAAACAATTATTATTTGAATAAGAAAATATTGGGGTTCTTGACATACCTTAATTTCTTATAATTCTGATATGAAGCACTATTTTGATTTTACCGATGAGAAAACGGGGTGAGAGAACTTAAAGCGAATAGGTCCTTTAACCCAGATTTGAATCTGTGTCTTAGATGGTAAAGCTCATCATATGTGTTCCCCTGCTCCACAGCCACTTCCCAGCACAGCTCTGTTACTCTCAAGTTCTCATACTAAAAGTGCTAAAAGTACCGAAAGTAACCTTTTCTGGGCCTGTGCTCATGAAAAAATTACTAAAAAGGTAAGGTTAGCACTTAGAGTATGCTATTGTTTTAAAAAATTCAGGAATCTTTTGAAGTGAAAACTTCATCCTTGAAATCTTGTCTATATTGCTAATTTGCTTACTACATCTTTTCTTCATCAATACTGGAAACGGTACCTTGCTGATTTCACATCTTAACTCAAGGTTTAACAAAGCATTTACATGTCTGTGAATATATCTTTGTAATTTTAAGAACTCTTTAAGTAATCACTCCCCAACATTGTTCAGACACGGATGCAATGAAGCGAAAGACCTTCTTTTGTCTAGCGCATAGATAACTTTGAAGATAAATAGCAAACTGGAAATGAAAATTTGAGCATTTATACTAGTTCCAATAATAGTCTTGTCCCATGATAGTAAACAACTGATAGGAATGGAACGCACTGCTACTTTACAGACAATAAACGTCAGCCTCAATGTTGAATATCATTTCCTGTTAGTTGATGGTTTAAAAATGTACAAGATTTGGCAGTAGTTACTTTTTATTGAGAATTTGCTAAGCTCTAAGGTCTCTGCTTATGTTTCATTCACATGTTCTTCCTTAAGCCAAGGAACCACACTGCAAGCAAGGCATCACTAACCACCAAGCCACAGATGGAGAGAGTGGCTTGCCCAAGCTCACGTGATAGGTGCATGGCAGGACTGGGATTCCACTTTGACTTTGCATCTGAAGAGCCTCAAAGAAGGTGGAGAGGCTAGTCCCAGAGTACTTCAAAGAGGCGTCGTTAGGTTAGGTTATAGGAAAACTGAGGCTGGAAGTTAAATGATGTCACTCGGTATGCTCAGTGTGATTACCTAGCGATGTTTGCCTTTTAGCTAAGTGCTGTTTCCTTTAGGTTGCTTGTTGTCAAACTGCTCCATACAAGTCTTGGACTCTGTGGGTCATCTCTAGGGGATCCTGGAAAGAAGTGAGAGCCATGGCTGACCTGAGGCGCTTTGCATACACAGCGGCTTAAATGAGGTTAAATAGAAAAATCCCCTACCCCAGTGCCTGAGCACAGTATATCTCACTGTGGTTGAATGAAGCTGCTCATCACTTTTGGCAGCCTATCCAATGACTTGGAGTAGTGGGGGCAGGGACAGTGACTAGAAAGATTCCATAAAAGCAGGAGTTCATTTCTAGTTTGTTGCATGCCTGACACAGGAGTCTTGGGGGGAAGAAAGTAGCTGAAACCATCTGGCTTAATAACTATTAGTGATTTATAATGTTCTTATTATTACTTATTCCGGGCCACTGACCTTAAAATTCAGTGCTTTTCTTCTAAAGTTTCTGTTGAACACTTCAAGGGGCAAATTTATTATTTTTTGCAAGAATTGCCTGACGTTGAAGGCCGCTGGTTCCTTGCCCAGTTTCTACTACCCCAATAAAGCACTTACATAAGAGCAAGGGCCAGGGCTTATATTTAGCTGGGCTTCATCAGCAGGAGCGTACCAGTTAAAACATTGAAATATTTGTCTACTAGTTGGTAAGTAAGTACTCTTCTAAGCCTAGTGGGTACTCTTGGACCATCTCTCTCCCTCTCCCATGGCCACCTCCCTTGGGACACCTCAGAACATCTCATGATCTGGCAACTAAACAATTAACACATGGTCAGGGGCTGATTCAGGTTTTGTGGGACCTGAGGCTTATTTAACCTGGGGGCCCTACTTTAATAGGAAGACCACAATAATAGTTACAAACACAAATAGATATATAGAATAAGAAATCACAGCAAATTATAAATTTTGAACACCTGGCAGCAGAAACATCACAAAAATTCAGAAACATAACAATACCTTTTATTAATTAGTTACCCTTCATACCGCCATGAAAATTCTCTTCTTATGTGTGTTTCTGGGCTGCATTCTCTTTGACCTCTCTATATGGCAACAGTTTTATAATACAATCTGTAGAAATAATAGAAAGATAATCCAGTCTTCTCACATGATTAACCAGGTTCTATTTTTAGTCTTAATAGTTTTTTACTAATTTTACTAGGTATTAATGAAAACAGAAATCTTCTGTTTACAGTTTTGCACAGCTGATGATGGTAAAAATTTTCTAAAGATTTGCTTCTCACACTGTACATTTCAAATCTTGCTTTCCTTCATACCCACTTATTTCCTCATGTTGGTGGCTTGGGACACATTTATGTTGCCCCATAACTTTTGCTTTGCACAATCATATCATGCTTCTTGATGAATTAATTGGCAGTGTAGACATTAAAAATATTCCTGGTCTTGACACAGAAAGGATGACCCATACTATGGTCTCAATGTTTGTGTCAACCCCAAATTCATATGTTGAAATCCTAGCGCTCAAAGGTGATGGATTAATAGGTGGGAGCTTTGGGAGGTGTTTAGGTCATGAGGGTGGTCATGAATGGGATCGGTGCCTAATGAAAAAGGCCCCACAAAGATCCCTAGTTCCTTTCACCATGTGAAGATACAGGGTGAAGGCACCAGCTATGAACCAGGAAGTGGGCCGTCACCAGAGTCGCACCATACTGGCACCTTGACCTTGGACTTCCCAGCCTCCAGAAGTGTGAGAAATAAATTTCTGTTGTTTATAGAAATACCTAGTCTGTGGTATTGTGTTATAGCAGCCTGAATGGACTGAGACAATCCACAAAAGAAAAAATTGATAAATTGAAAAGATCAAAATTACAAACTTTTTCTCTATAAAAGTTCAAGTGAAGAGGATGAAAAGACAAATTACAGATGGAGAGAATATATTCACAAACTACATTATCTGACAAAGGATTATTATCAAGAATATGTACAGAACTCTCAAAATGCAACAGTAGAAAAAACAATCTTATTATAAAATGAACAGAAGACTGACACAGACATTTCACTGAAGAAGATATACAAATGGCAAATAAGCACATGAAAATGTGTTTGACATCATTAGACATTAGAAACACAACACAAATTAAGATCAAACACAAATTAAGATCAAAATGAGATACTGCTGCACATCAGAAGAGTTAAAATTAAAAAAAAATGATAATACCAAATGCTGCTGAGGATGCAGAGAAACTGGACCGCTCATACCTTGCTGATGGGAATGTTAAATAGTACAGCGACTCTGGAAAAGAGTTTGTCAGTTTTTCTTTTAAATGAACAAACAACCATCATATGACACAGCAATTGCATGTCTGGAAATTTATCCCAGAGAAATAAAGGCTTACGTTCACACAAAAATTTGTACATAAATGTTCACAGCAGCTGGAATCAGTGCAGCAGATGTCCTTCAACAGTCAGTTGCAGGCAGACAACTATGTACAGCCAATCCATGGAACATTACACAGAAGTAAAAAGGAATGAATGATTGATATATGCAGTGACATGCATGGATCCAAGGGAATAATGCAGAGTGTAAAAAGCTAATTCCAAAGGGTTACATACTATATGATTCAATTTACATAACATTTGAAATGACAAAATTTTCGAGACGGAAGACTGATGAGTAGTTGCTTGGGGTTAGGGAGAAAGAAAGGGGGAGAAGGAGAGCTGGGTGTGGTTATAAAGGGATGACATGGGGACTTTTGTGGCTTTGGAACTGTTAAGTACCTTAGCTATGGTAATAGATTCATGAACCTATGCAGGTGGTAGATTGTTGGAACTTAATACACACATACACACATAAGAATGAATACAAGTAAAACTGGGAATCTGAATATAAGTGGATTGTATCAAAGTTAATATCTGGTTGTGATGTTAGACCGTTGTTTTGCAAACTGTTATCATTAGGGGAAACTGGGCAAAGTGTACAAGGGATCTTTGTGTTATTTCTTACAACTGCATGTGGATCTACAATTATCCCAAGAAAAATGTTAATGAAAAATAAATTTTAAAATACTCCTGTTAACAATAACTTAACGATACCTGGAAGTGACTGCAAACTACATACATGTATTACTGCTAAGCCCAAACCAATGTACAGTATTCCTATGTCAATTTTTCTCTAGCCAGATCTCCACATTTCCATGGCCACTCCAATACCACTCAACATGGGGGAGATATCAGAGTGGAAACAGACAGTGGTGTTAACCACTTGGGGTTAATTTAACTTATCTTTGTAAAATTTCCAAAAACATATCAGCATGTGACATTCTTAGAGTCTCACCTCTCCCCCCCAGGGCCCGTGTGAGGGAGGCGTCCTGAGGCTTAATTAAGCACCTGTAGTTTCCCCATAAGTCTGACCCTAAACCTGGGCTCATCAGGGAGGGATCTCCATGACTGTGGTCACCCGCCTCCCCTCAGATTGCTGGTGCCTTGTTGGGCTGATTATTAGATGTTTTGAAACAGGGCTGCTAATCTTTACACTTTTTAAATGAAAAATTTTGTTTCTTTATTCTGAAAACATGAAAATTAAATAATTTGGTGAAGCATGGCAGAGTACAAAGTGGTATGAGAGGTTTACTGTGCGGCTTTTTGCTCTCATGTGGACTTGAGGACAAGGTGGGCTCATTTGAGAGCCCTCTTTAAGGAGTTTATTTACTGGAGAGCTTAGAGTCCTAGTGAGGGGCCACTTTCACCTGTAAGGTGGGTCTGCTTTTAGAACTCCAAGGGCAATGTTGTCAAAATCCTTGACAATGCAGTGGGCAAAATCCTTCTGCACTCCTGTAACTTCTTCCTCCTTCTCCTGGGATAAAGTGTGATTTATCTAACCGGTTGGATGAGGAAAGGAAACCAGGTAGCACATCACACTCAGGTCCTTAATGGCTCTTTGCTTCAGAGCTGTGTGCTCAGAGGCCTCCTCTTCTCCCTGGGGAAGGCTCACCATGGCAGAACCTGTTGGGAGTGAGGCAGGCAGGTGTCCAGCTGTTCTGCCTGCCTGTCCCTGGGTCAGCAGGCTCAGCTGGGAGGGTAACAAGAAGGAGGAAGGAGTTTCTTTTGGCCCTGGGCTCAAGCCAAGGCCTCTAATCCAGCTTTACTGGGGATAAAGAGCCATGTTGCCAATGACCTGTGAGGATACTGAACTGATGCCTAGTTAGGAAGACTGGTCAGGTGAGCCCTTGTTCTGGGCCAGCTCCTGATGCTTGGATCATGATCTGACTCTTTTATCTATTTGTCAATTGGTCCAGAATGTATAGGGCTGAGAAATGTGATGAAATGGACCCGTAAACACCACACACATGAAACTCACACTCACTCAACTTGTTATGTGCCTTACACGTAGTCTTATGATACTTGGTGAGCGAACCAGTAATGGTCCCTGCCCTCAAGAGCCTGGCAGACACATTTCAATGCACAGTGGTTATACTGCTAGTCTATGGAGAGGAGTATTCCTTTAGTTCAGTACTGTACATTCCTCCAAGATTTTTTTGAAGCAGCTGGACTCAAGCCCAGCAATCCTGGGGGAGTCACTTGGCCACTCTGTCCCAGTCTCCCTCCCAAACATGCGGCAGTCAAGGAGAATATTCCTTTTAGGATCTCAAGTCAGCTTAAAGTAAAACCAGCTAGGCTGTAAGAGAGGAGGCTGTGGACAGGGTAAATAAATCACCTGCATAGCAGACAGTCGGGCTTCACCTCCTGACACCCCGGTGGGTCCCTGGCCATGACTCCAAACTGCAGAAGGAGAGAACAGATGAGCTGAGCACTGGACAGCCCCCTCAGGTGACAACAAGGTGGCCAGCCTTCTTTGCCCTCTCCCCACCCCCATCCCAAATCCAGGTGGTAAGCTCTTGTTATAGTCTTTCTTCTTCATTTTTTTTCCCTCCTAGTGTCATTTGCTTTTGGAAAGGCATTTACAAACACAGCTGGGAGCTCCGTATTGAGAATGAATTTTACTTTCCTAAGAATAAAATGACGTCTAAAGGTAGCTTCTGAGCCTTGCAATGACCAGTTGCTTGTTGATATGTTTTATTATTAAGTGTTTGGCAGAAGAATGGGTCCCCCAGCCTTTCATTCAAGTCTTCACTTCAGAAGATGACTTCTTCTTGTTGGCACATGTGCTCTGGAGTGGGAGAAGAGCCATGTTGCCAGTGACCTATGAGGACACTGAACTGATGTCTAGTTAGGAAGACTGGTCAGGAGAGCCCTTGTTCTGGGCCAGCTCCTGGTACTGCCCCTGGTGTGCCATAATTATCATGTTTGGGTGGAGTCTCCTTGGACTGTGAAAGACTTGTCCCCCTCTTTGCATCAGCAAACTGGCCCTCTCAGAAGAGACAATGAGATTTCAGGTTCACGATGTGGTAGAACTAGCACTAGGCAGAACTCAGGGAGCCTGGCTCTACTTCTGACTTTGTCACTAGCTGAAGGGCTTTACCTAAGTTAGTTTTCATCTGTGTCTCAGTTTCCCTATTTGAATAATGAACTATGGAACAACTACATCTTTATTTCCTTTCCAGCCTTCAGTCTTTAGAGTTTGAGTGCTCTAGCTTGTAAAGGGGAAGTAAACAAAACTGCATGCCAAGCACTGAGACAGACACTTGACACTGTTGTCTCCTTTACTCTTCAGGAAATATCATTCTAGTTTTACAGATGAACTAACTGCTGTTTGGAGAAGTTAAGTAACCTGTGTAATATATAACTGACATATTAGTGAGCAGTCTTTCTGTTACAAGTGTCAGGAAATCCAAGTTAAGCTGGCTTATGCAAAAAGAGAATGTATTGGCTCTTATAATGAGAGGTTCCAAGGGCTATGCAGGTATGGCTAGATCCAGAGGTTGGAACATGTGACCAGGAACTGATTTCTCTCCGTCTGTCAGCTCCTTTTTCTTTGTGCTGGCTTCATTATCAGGTTTCATGTAGTAACAAAATGGCTGCAACAGCTCCAGCCCTCACACCCAGTGCTCACAACTAGGGTGAACAACCACTCTGGTTTGTCTGGGATGAAGGGGCTTCCCTGGATATTTTTTCCATCTTAAAACAAGGAATATCCCAGGAAAATGTGGCAAGTCAGCTTCAAGTCCAGCAGGAAAGAGTAGCTCTTGCAAACTGCTCTGACTTACTTATGCCCAACTGTCTTAGACCAGGGCCCATCCCTGAACCAGTGGCTGTGGCCAGAGGGATGCAGATGTTTTGATTGGCTTAGGCTCAGGGAGAGCCCTGGACCACAAGCACAATGGTGGGGTAAGGGAGGAGCTCTAAAAGACAACAGGGACTGTGGTCAGAAAAGAGAGAGAAGAGACCTGCGGAGGTGAATAGGCATGATCCTTCTGCTGCTAAGTGGCAGGATCAGGTTTCAAACCCCAGTCTTCCTACTGCAAGTGCTGTGTTCTTCCCCCAGAACCACAGGGAGGCGGATGACGCCAAGAGATGCTGTGACCCCTTGCCAGGTGGAGTCAAGGAAGAACGCACAACGTAGTTACAGAATGGTGATCTGATGCAATAACTTTGGGAGTTCTTGTCTCCACGGCCTTTGAATAGAGAACAGATCTGTTTCCTGGCCCCTACACCATGGTAGGATTTATGGAGGTGGGTGGGCGGGATGTGTGGGAGGGTGCCTCGCCGATTCTCACCATGTAAGCATGCTGGCCACAGAACTGAGTGGGGCTGGACTCTGTGCATCCCTTCAGCATCTGGGAAGATCCTAGTTGATGCCAAGGGTATAACCAAGCCCATTCCTTGTGGAAACAGTCTCCCCAAAGGGAGGGGACATCTGACTGTGAGATGGATACCCAAAGGAATTTAACAGATACTTCTGTGCAGTACCAGCTTGGAGTGTCCTGGCTGCTAATCGTGCCTTTTATTAAAGCTTTCAGAAACACTCACTGGAGAGCTACTAGGCTAAAAGGAAAGATTATTTTTGGCTCTCATACTTCCTGTTTTAGGAGAAAATGGTATTCCAGAAAGACTTATAAAGGCTGAAAAACTGCTAACATAATGACATTGAAGACAGGAGAGAAATTTCACACTGAAATTTTTACTTCAAGTGAGAGAAAAAGTGTGAAAATTATTATAAGGGTGATGATGGAAACATGCTGTAATCAGGAAATAGAAATATGCTCTATTTAAAAAGGCCCAATATCAGAGGTATTTTGTATATTTTAGGGCCAAGTTTATCTTCCTGCATACAGAAAATTGTTAGGAGTGTTACTAACAGGAAAGACTCACAGCAAAATGATTATTCAAAACTATCCTCGTTTTTGAACCTCTAGAAACCTAGATTAAATGTACTGTAATAAACTTCAGTGGACATCTCTTTTTTTTTTTTTTGCAGTACGCGGGCCTCTCACTGTCCCCGGACCGGGGCACGAGCCCATGTCCCCTGCATCGGCAGGTGGACTCTCAACCACTGCGCCACCAGGGAAGCCCGACATCTCTTTTTATTTTATTTTTTTGGCCTGCCCAGCATCTGTCCTCTCTTCTACTAATAGCAATTTGATTTCATCTTATGGAATTAACCTTAATTTTCCCTATTCTCAGTCCGAGTAGTTTTGGATGGATTGAATTCCAGGGTTGGGTACCTGATCAAAGCCTGGCCAATCAATCACTGTGAGTGGTTCAAGCATGGTCATGTGACAGAATCTGGCCAATGAAAATCATTAAGACTTTTGTTCAACTACCAAAAAGAAGGTATGCTATGTAGTTTCTGTTGGGATTGGCAAACTGGTAGTATGTAAAGCCATAGATGCTGGTAGCCGACTTTGTCTGAGATCAAAGGCAACATGGCAGAAAGTAGAGCCAAAGATGTTGAGACATGGAGCTTTGACAATATTATTTAAGCACCTGGATCTGGCCATGCCTGAAGTAGATGGACTTTTCAGCTGTATGAGTCAATACATTCCCTATTTTGCTTAAGCCAATTTGATTTGACCTTGGGTACTTGCAAATGAAAGAGTCCTAACTAACAGATAACGAGAACATAGTCAACCAGACCATTTACTTGGAACTCAGCTGTCTAATCACTTGGCTATATGGAACAAAGAAAACTAAACTGAGCTTGCGAGAACTCTGAAGAGCTAAAAGCAGTGTCATGTAATATATGCTAAAGATTCTGAGATGGACTCAAGCGCAAGTCTTTTATTTAGGATTTCTGTGTAATGTTAAAGTCAAAATGCTCTTAGCAGTTTTGATATTTTGTTTCAAACCAACAGCAGATAATGAGCAAATCTCTAGGCAAGAAAGGAGCCATTCCTGGCAGGAGCAGAGAAGTGAGGAGAGACTGGGACAGCCTTATGTGGGAAGAGCCAGAGAAGCCATAAGGATTCCCAAGCTACCCCAGTCTTGGTCATTAATGTGAGGTGAAGAAGGTCCTGAATTACATGAATGTTCTTGGTAATCCCTGAGTCATCAGGAAAAGAGTGCATGCCGTTCCAAGGCTTTCTGGTTTAAAAGGTATGAAGTACACAACACATGATATTACATGACACGTTTAAAAAATATTGGTTTTCTTCTTTAACAGGTATGAAGTATGTAACAAATTTAGTGTTTTAATTTTTGAAAACAAGTTTTTGATGTAAAAAGGATACAATTCTCTAACTGGAAGAGCTCTCCATCAGGACCGATTTCCTGAGAGCAATGGATAGCCTAGAAATGCTTTTATATTGATTTAGAAGTAATGGTGTCTGAGACCTTTTACAGTTTACCACTAAGTGAGGCAGGCAGCCTGTGTTTCTTAATTTTTCTCTGCTTTAGTTTAACCACAAGAAGATTTTGCTGCTGATGGTAAGGAAGAGAGGGACATAACCAACCTGATAATGAAGCCTGAGCAGGTCAGTCTCAAAGGGGAGGCAACGTATGTGCCTGCTCTTCAAGCATTTGTTCTGGGTGAAATGTTTTGTGTGATAAGGAGATGCTCTCTGGAGTCCCTTTAACTTAAAGAATATAAAATTGCCTGCTTGGTTTAGATGTTTTTTCTTTTTAGTGGCTATTTATTTTTAAGTAGTGTCCCATTGAATAAATCTATTTCCTCAGGTTCAGTATCTTACAAGGCATATGACACTCCTGGCATCCTTTCAAAAGTCATTTCAGCCTTAGATAATGGCTTATCTTTACAAGAATCCCAGAGTTATCTTGGGTCGTGGCCCAGAGAGCTGTCCACCCCAATGTCTGCTCCCCTTCTGTGGTGTGGAGTTTCTGTCCTGGGAAATAATGGTCCAGGTAGGGACCATATTTCACAGCCTCTCTTGCATCTAGGAGTGACCATATGATTAATTCTCATCAAGGGACTGTGAACAGAAGTGATGTTTATTGATCCTGAGCCAGGAGTTTTAGAAAGTGGATGTGCCTTCCCCATGATTGCTCTTTCAGTTGGGTACAGAGGACTCTAGTGGAGCCAAAAGATGGAAGGCACCTGGATCTGGAGTTGCAATTTAGAGACAAGACACCCACTAACCAGTTACACCTTCATCAAAATTTCAGGCAGACGGTTAAGAGATAGCTTCAGGTGGTTCATGGATATAGGGTTAAATAACACTAGCTTGCATAGATGATTTCATTTTAAGTTCTTTTTTATTTTTTCATAGTGTCATTCTATTGCACTAGATTTTAATACTCCTCTGTATTAATCTCTCATTTTAACAAAAAAGATAACAGGTCATGGGCTTAGAGTCTTCTGATAGCAACATTTGGCTCTCTAAAATTTAAAAATATTGATTTATTTTTATTGTGCTTAACAGTCATCTTTTATTTATGGCAAGTGAAACTAGTTTTCTAATTATAATAAGAATATAATTTTTCTTTTAAATATATGTATTTTTAACAGGAAATTTACTTGATTTAAAAGTATATTAAGTAAGTGATAGTAAAATTGGTAGCTAAGATGGATATATTGCTATAGAAATTCACTAAGAAATCATTACTGTAGAATACTACCATATTCTTCTTTCTACAGATTAGGGTGTTGAGAACAAGAATGATCTAACTTATCATCCAAAAACTATTAACAGTATAACCACTTCAATAAAGCCAAATTGCATAAAGATGATGTATTCTACTCTGAAAAATTCTATTTAGATTCTCGGGATAAAAATCTCATGTTTTTTTTTTCAGGCTATCCTCAATTTTTAATTTTTTTTATTTTTAATTATTTATATGTTTACATCTTTATTGGAGTATAATTGCTTTACAATGGTGTGCTAGTTTATGCTTTATGACAAAGTGAATCAGTTATACATATACATATGTTCCCGTATCTCTTCCCTCTTGCGTCTCCCTCCCTCCCTACCCCACCCCTCCAGGCAGTCACAAAGCACCGAGCTGATCTCCCTGTGCTATGTGGTACTTCCCACTGGCTATCTACCTTACGTTTGGTAGTGTATATATGTCCATGCCTCTCTCTCACTTTGTCACAGCTTACACTTCTCCCTCCCCATATCCTCAAGTCCATTCTCTAGTAGGTCGGTGTCTATTCCTGTCTTACCCTAGGTTCTTCATGACATTTTTTTTCTTAAATTCCATACATATGTGTTAGCATACAGTATTTGTCCTTCTCTTTCTGACTTAATTCACTCTGTATGAGAGACTCTAGGTCTACCCACCCACAAATAGCTCAATTTCGTTTCTTTTTATGGCTGAGTAATATCCCATTGTATATATGTGCCACATCTTCTTTATCCATTCATCCGATGATGGACACTTAGGTTGTTTCCATCTCCAGGCTATTGTAAATAGAGCTGCAATGAACATTTTGGTACATGACTCTTTTTGAATTATGGTTTTCTCAGAGTATATGCCCAGTAGTGGGATTGCTGGGTCATATGGTAGTTCTATTTGTAGTTTTATAAGGAACCTCCATACTGTTCTCCACAGTGGCTGTATCAATTTACATTCCCACCAACAGTGCAAGAGGGTTCCCTATTCTCCTCACCCCCTCCAGCATTTATTATTTCTAGATTTTTTGATGATGGCCATTCTGACTGGTGTGAGATGATATCTCATTGTAGTTTTGATTTGCATTTCTCTAATGATTAATGATGTTGAGCATTCTTTCATGTGTTTGTTGGCAGTCTGTATATCTTCTTTGGAGAAATGTCTATTTAGGTCTTCTGCCCATTTTTGGATTGGGTTGTTTGTTTTTTTGTTATTGAGCTGCATGAGTTGCTTATAAATTTTGGAGATTAATCTTTTGTCAGCTGTTTCACTTGCAAATACTTTCTCCCATTCTGAGGGTTGTCTTTTGGTCTTGTTTATGGTTTCCTTTGCTGTGCAAAAGCTTTGAAGTTTCATTAGGTCCCACTTGTTTATTTTTATTTCCATTTCTCTAGGAGGTGGGTCAGAAAGGATCTTGCTGTGATTTATGTCATAGAGTGTCCTACCTATGATTTCCTCTAAGAGTTTGATAGTTTCTGGCCTTACATTTAGGTCTTCAATCCATTTTGAGCTTATTTTTGTGTATGGTGTTAGGGAGTGATCTAATCTCATACTTTTACATGTACCTGTCCAGTTTTTCCAGCACCACTTATTGAAGAGGCTGTCCTTTCTCCACTGTACATTCCTGCCTCCTTTATCAAAGATAAGGTGACCATATGTGCGTGGGTTTATCTCTGGGCTTTCTATCCTGCTCCATTGATCTATCTTTCTGTTTTTGTGCCAGTATCATACTGTCTTGATTACTGTAGCTTTGTAGTATAGTCTGAAGTCAGGGAGCCTGATTCCTCCAGCTCCATTTTTCGTTCTCAAGATTGCTTTGGCTATTCGGGGTCTTTTGTGTTTCCATACAAATTGTGAAATTTTTTGTTCTAGTTCTGTGAAAAATGCCAGTGGTACTTTGATAGGGATTGCAATGAATCTGTAGATTGCTTTGGGTAGTAGAGTCATTTCCACAATGTTGATTCTTCCAATCCAAGAACATGGTATGTCTCTCCATCTATTTGTATCACCTTTAATTTCTTTCATCAGTGTCTTATAATTTTCTGCATACAGGTCTTTTGTCTCCTTAGGTAGGTTTATTTCTAGATATTTTATTCTTTTTGTTGCAATGGTAAATGGGAGTGTTTTCTTGATTTCACTTTCAGATTTTTCATCATTAGTGTATAGGAATGCCAGAGATTTCTGTGCATTAATTTTGTATCCTGCTACTTCACCAAATTCATTGATTAGCTCTAGTAGTTTTCTGGTAGCATCTTTAGGATTCTCTATGTATAGTATCATGTCATCTGCAAACAGTGACAGCTTTACTTCTTTTCCGATTTGGATTCCTTTTATTTCCTTTTCTTCTCTGATTGCTGTGGCTAAAACTTCCAAAACTATGTTGAATAAGCGTGGTGAGAGTGGACAACCTTGTCTTGTTCCTGATCTTAGTAGAAATGCTTTCCGTTTTTCAACATTGAGGACGATGTTGGCTGTGGGTTTGTCATATATGGCCTTTATTATGTTGAGGAAAGTTCCCTCTATGCCTACTTTCTGCAGGGTTTTTATCATAAATGGGTGTTGCATTTTGTCAAAAGCTTTCTTTGCATCTATTGAGATGATCATGTGGTTTTTCTCCTTTAATTTTTTAATATGGTTTATCACATTGATTGATTTGCGTATATTAAAGAACCCTTGCATTCCTGGAATAAACCCCAGTTAATCATGGTGTATGATCCTTTTAATGTGCTGTTGGATTCTGTTCGCTCATATTTTGTTGAGGATTTTTGCATCTATGTTCATCAGTGATATTGGTCTGTAGTTTTCTTTGTGACATCCTTGTCTGGTTTTGGTATCAAGGTGATGGTGGCCTCATAGAATGAGTTTGGGAGTGTTCCTCCCTCTGCTATATTTGGGAAGAGTTTGAGAAGGATAGATGTTAGCTCTTCTCTAAATGTTTGATAGAATTCGCCTGTGAAGCCATCTGGTCCTAGGTTTTTGTTTGTTGGAAGATTTTTAATCACAGTTTCAACTTAAGTGCTTGTGATTGGTCTGTTTATATTTGCTATTTCTTCCTGATTCAGTCTTGGCAGCTTGTACATTTCTAAGAATTTGTCCATTTCTTCCAGGGTGTCCATTTTATTGAAATAAAGTTGCTTGTAGTAGTCTCTCATGATCTTTTGTATTTCTTCAGTGTCAGTTGTTACTTCTCCTTTTTCATTTCTAATTCTATTGATTTGAGTCTTCTCCATTTTTTTCTTGGTGAGTCTGGCTAATGGTTTATCAATTTTGTTTATCTTCTCAAAGAACCAGCTTTTAGTTTTATTGGTCTTTGCTATCGTTTCCTTCATTTCTTTTTCATTTATTTCTGATCTGATTTTTATGATTTCTTTCCTTCTGCTAACTTTGGGGTTTTTTTTGTTCTTCTTTCTCTAATTGCTTTAGCTGCAAGGTTAGGCTGTTTATTCGAGATGTTTCCTGTTTCTTAAGGTAGGCTTGTATTGCTATTAACTTCGCTCCTAGAACTGCTTTTGCTGCATCCCATAGGTTGTGGGTCGTCATGTCTCCATTGTCATTTGTTTCTAGGTATTCTTTAATTTCCTCTTTGATTTCTTCAGTGATCACTTCATTATTAAGTAGTGTATTGTTTAGCCTCCATGTGTTTGTATTTTTTACAGATCTTTTCCTGTAATTGATATCTAGTCTCATAGTATTGTGGTCAGAAAAGATACTTGATACAATTTCAATTTTCTTAAATTTACCAAGGCTTGACTTGTGACCTAAGATATGATCTATCCTGGAGAATGTTCCATGAGCACTTGAGAAAAATGTGTATTCTGTTGTTTTTGGATGGAATGTCCTATTAATATCAATTAAGTCCATTTTGTTTAATGTATCATTTAAAGTTTGTGTTTCCTTATTTATTTTCATTTTGGATGATCTGTCCATGGGTGAAAGTGGGGTGTTAAATTCCCGTACTATGTATGTGTTACTGTTGATTTCCCCTTTTACGGCTGTTAGTATTTGCCTTATGTATTGAGGTGCTCCTATGTTGGGTGCATAAATATTTACAATTGTTATATCTCCTTCTTGGATCAATCCCTTGATCAATATGTAGTGTCCTTCTTGGTCTCTTGTAATATTCTTTATTTTAAAATCTATTTTGTCTGATATGAGAATTGATGCTCCAGCTTTCTTTGGGTTTCGATTTGCATGAAATATCTTTTTCCATCCCCTTACTTTCAGTCTGTACGTGTCTGTAGGTCTGATGTGGGTCTCTTGTAGACAACAAATATAAGGGTCTTGTTTTTGTATCCATTCAGCTAATCTGTGTCTTTTCGTGGGAGCATTTAGTCCATTTACATTTAAGGTAATTATCGATATGTATGTTCCTATTCCCATTTTCTTAATTGTTTTGGGGTCGTTATTGTAGGTCCTTTCCTTCTCTTGTGTTTCTTGCCTAGAGAAGTTCCTTTAGCAGTTGTTGTAAAGCTGGTTTGGTGGTGCTGAACTCTCTCAGCTTTTGCTTGTCTGGAAATGTTTTAAATTCTCCATCAAATCTGAATGAGATCCTTGCTGGGTAGAGTAATCTTGGTTGCAGGTTTTTCTCCTTCATCACTTTAAATATGTCCTGCCAGTCCCTTCTGGTTGCAGAGTTTCTGCTGAAAGATCAGCTGTTAACTTTAGGGGGATTCCCTTGTGTGTTATTTGTTGTTCTTCCCTTGCTGCTTTTAATATATTTTCTTTGTATTTAATTTTTGACAGTTTGATTAATATGTGTCTTGGCATATTTCTCCTTGGATTTATCCTGTATGGGACTCTCTGTGCTTCCTGGACTTGATTAACTATTTCCTTTCCCATATTAGGGAAGTTTTCAACTATAATCTCTTCAAATATTTTCTTAGTCCCTTTCTTTTTCTCTTCTTCTTCTGGAACTGCTATAATTCGGATGTTGGTGCGTTTAATGTTGTCCCAGAGGTCTCTGAGACTGTCCTCGGTTCTTTTCATTCTTTCTTCTTTATTCTGCTCTGCAGTAGTTATTTCCACTAGTTTATCTTCTAGGTCACTTATCCGTTCTTCTACCTCAGTTATTCTGCTATTGATCCCATCTAGAGTATTTTTAATTTCATTTATTGTGTTGTTCATCGTTGTTTGTTTCATCTTTAGTTCTTCTAGGTCTTTGTTAAATGTTTCTTGCATTTTGTCTATTCTATTTCCAAGATTTTGGATCATCTTTACTATCATTATTCTGAATTCTTTTTCAGGTAGACTGCCTATTTCCTCTTCACTTTTTAGGTCTGGTGGGATTTTTTCTTGCTCCTTCATCTGCTGTGTGTTTTTCTGTCTTCTCATTTTGCTTATCTTACTGTGTTTGGAGTCTCCTTTTTGCAGGCTGCAGGTTCATAGTTCCCGTTGTTTTTGGTGTCTGTTCCCAGTGGCTAAGGTTGGTTCAGTGGGTTGTGTAGGTTTCCTGGTGGAGGGGACTAGTGCCTGTGTTCTGGTGGATGAGGCTGGATCTTGTCATTTTGGTGGGCAGGTCCACGTTTGGTGGTGTGTTTTGGGGTGTCTGTGGGCTTATTATGACTTTAGGCAGCCTGTCTGCTAATGGGTGGGGTTGTGTTCCTGTCTTGCTAGTTGTTTGGCATAGGATGTCCAGCACTGTAGCTTGCTGGTCATTGAGTGAAGGTGGGTGCTGGTGTTGAGATGGAGATCTCTGGGAGATTTTCACCGTTTGATATTATGTGGAGCTGGGATGTCTCTTGTGGACCAGTGACCTGACGTTGGCTCTCCCACCTCAGAGGCAGAGCACTGACTCCTGGCTGGAGCACCAAGAGCCTTTCATCCACATGGCTCCGAATAAAAGGGAGAAAAAGTAGAAAGAAAGAATTAGTAGAAGTAGAAAGAAAGAAAGAAAGAAAGAAAGAAAGGAGGGAGGGAGGGAGGGAGGAAGGAGGGAAAGAAGGAAAAAAGGAAGAAGATAAAGTAAAATAAAATAAAGATAAAATATAATAAAGTTATTAAAATAAAAAATAATTATTAAGAAAAAAATTTGAAAAACAAAAACAGAACAGTACAAAAAAACGGACGGATAGAACCCTAGGACAAATGGTGGAAGCAAAGCTATACAGACAAAATCTCACACAGAAGCATACACATACACACTCACAAAAAGAGGAAAAGGGGAAAAAATCATAAATCTTGCTCTCAAAGTCCACCTCCTCAATTTGGGATGAATTGTAGTCTATTCAGGTATTCCACAGATGCAGGTACATCAAGTTGATTGTGGAGCTTTAATCCGCTGCTTCTGAGGCTGCTTGGGGAGATTTCCCTTTCTCTTCTTTGTTCACACAGCTCCCTGGGGCTTAGCTTTGGATTTGGCCCCGCCTCTGCGTGTAGGTCGCCAGAGGGCGTCTGTTCTTCGCTCAGACAGGACAGGGTCAAAGGAGCCGCTGATTCGGGGGCTCTGGCTCACTGAGGCTGGGAGGAGGGAGGGGCACGGAGTGCGGGGCAGGCCTGCGGCGGCAGAGGCCGGCGTGACGTTGCACCAGCGTGAGGCGCGCCGTGCGTTCTTCCGGGGGAGTTGTCCCTGGATCCCGGGACCCTGGCAGTGGCGGGCTGCACAGGCTCCCCGGAACGGGGTGTGGGCACTGACCTGTGCTCGCACATAGGCTTCTTGGTGGCGGCAGCAGCAACTGTCTCATGCCCGTCTCTGGGGTCCGCGCTTTTAGCCGCGCCTGCGCCTGTCTCTGGAGCTCCTTTAAGCAGCGCTCTTAATCCCCTCCCCTCGCGCACCAGGAAACAAAGAGGGAAGAAAAAGCCTCTTGCCTCTTCGGCAGGTCCAGACATTTTCCCTCCCGGCTAGCCGTGGCGCACTAACCCCCTGCAGGCTGTGTTCACGCCGCCAACCCCAGTCCTCTCCCTGCGCTCCGACTGAAGCCCGAGCCTCAACTCCCAGCCCCGCCCGGCCCGGCGGGTGAGCTGACAAGCCTCTCGGCCTGGTGAGTGCCGGTCGGCCCTGATCCTCTGTGCGGGAATCTCTCCGCTTTGCTCTCCGCACCCCTGTTGCTGCGCTCTCCTCCGCGGCTCCGAAGCTTCCCCCCTCCGCCACTCCAGTCTCCGCCCGTGAAGGGGCGTCCTAGTGTGTGAAAACCTTTTCTCCTTCACGGCTCCCTCCCACTGGTGCAGGTACCGTCCCTATTCTTTTGTCTCTTTTTTTTCTTTTGCCCTACCCAGGTACGTGGGGAGTTTCTTGTCTTTTGGGAGGTCTGAGGTCTTCTGCCAGCGTTCAGTAGGTGTTCTGTAGGAGATGTTACACGTGTAGATGTATTTCTGGTGTATCTGTGGGGAGGAAGGTGATCTCCGCGTCTCACTCTTCCGCCATCTTACCGGAAGGCTCCCAAATTGTACCCTTGAAATGAGTGTAGCTTATTGTATATAAACTATTCCTTAAGGAAGCTTCCTTCCCCACCCCTCAGTATCCAAACCCTCGGCCTGAAGGCGGGAAGCCGAGGGCTGCACGAGCCTAAGGCCGTCAGAGACCCACCGCCTGGGACAGACGAACCCGAGTCGAGCTGGTGGGAGGCTGCCTTACCGAGCCTGGGTGACCCGAAGCAGCAGAGGCCCAGCAGCCTGGCAGCTCTATCCTCAATTTTTTAAATGACTTTTTAAATAAAACAACTTAATCCAGACCTAATTCATATACCATAAAATTTATTTATTTAAATGTTTTTTAGTATATTCACAGAGCTGTACAACCAATTATCATAATCAATCTTACAACAGTTTCATTACTCCCCTGCAAAAAAAATCCCTATATCGATTACTAGTCGCTCCCCATTTCTCCCCAAACCTCTGGTCTCAAGCCCTAGGCAACCACTAATTTATTCTGTTAATATAGATTAACCTATTCTGGGCATTTTGTGTCTATGGAGTCATACATTGTGTAGTCTTTCGTGACTGGCTTCTTTCACTTAGCATAATGTTTTCAAGGTTCATCCTTGTAGCAAGTATTAGTGCTTTATTCCTTTGATTGACAAATAATATTCAATTATATAGATATATCACATGTTATTTATCCATTCATCATTTGATGGACATTTGGGCTGTTTCCCCTTTTTAGCTATTATGAATAATGCTGCTCTGAACCTTTGTGTATTTTGGTGCAGGCATGTGTATTCGTTCCTCTTGGTAAGTATTTAGGAGTGAAATTGCTGGTAATTCTGTGTTTAATATTTTGGGAACCTGCCAAACTGTTTTCCAAAATGGCTACCCTATTTTACATTCTTACCAGCAGTGTCTGAGAGTTCCAGTTTCTCTGCATATTCACTGACACTTGTTATTGGCCCTTTGATCATGGCCATCCTAGCTGGATGTGAAGTGATATCTCATGGCAGTTTTGATTTTCACTTCCTTACTGGCCAGTCACATTGAATGTGTTTTAATGTGCTTACTGGACATTCAGATTTCTTCTGTAGAGAAATCCCTGGTCAGATGATTTGCTCATTCGTTTTTTTTTAACATCTTTATTGGAGTATAATTGCTTTACAATGGTGTGTTAGTTTCTGCTGTATGACAAAGTGAATCAGCTATACATATACCCCCATATCTCCTCCCCCTTGCATCTCCCTCCCACCCTCCCTATCCCACCCCTCTAGGTGGCTATAAAGCACCCAGCTGATCTCCCTGTGCTATGTGGCTGCTTCCCCCTAGCTATCTATTTTACTGAAACTCATTCATTTTTAATTGGGTTATTTATCTTTTTGTTGTTGAGTTTCAAGGGTTCTTTATATATTCTAGATACAAGCCCTTATCAGGTCTATAATTTGCAAATATTTTCTCTCATTCTGAGGACTGTCTTTTTGCTTTTCTGGTGCTATTTTTTGGGCAGCATTCCGTGAAGTAGCCTCCACGACTTGAGAATTTCATTCATCCATCCATTTCATTCAACAGCTCACTGAGGTAAGAGCCAAGTCTTGATTGATTTACTTTCTCAGCTTGTGAGCAGAGGAATTTTCTGTGGTATGAACCGACTTGACTGGAGACCTACTAGGGAATATGCTTTTTTCATTGGCTAATTCATTTAATTCTTATTTAATAGGGCCTTATGTTTTGAGGCATGGGGCCATGCCTGACGATTCTCCTTGAAAGAGAATGTGGCTTTGGAAAACAGGTCAAGAAATCAATATCCTTTTAAATAGAGACTTCAGTGTCGCTTCTATTCAATGGCAGATTTACATACTTTCAGAAAAGAATTTTATTTAAAATGTTTATATTCACTTTCCACTCCACACACACATCACTCCTTACATGTTAAAAACTACAACAACCACAACAAAAACCCCTCAAAACTAACTTGCCCCATTTGCTTTGGAAAAGTCTGGATACTTCAGAATACTCTGAGTTAAACTGCATTATAGTCTGTTCAGCTAGTAAGTACAAATAGTTATCTTATGATTAGTTTGTTCAATCAGTGAGAAAACCAAGGTGTTGTGACCACACTTAAATAACTTTGCCTTTTTCTTTGACTTGAAATCTGTTCCCTGAATTACACCTGGTTTCAATTTCCTCATTTATATCATGGCTATAACGATACTTCATAAAGTTTGAAGGGAGATTAAATATGTATATGTGCCTTGTTCAGTGCCTGGCTTAGGGTAGGTGCTCAGTTAAGACTGATTAGCTTTTATCTTTCTTAACTTGGGGTACAGAGGGTCAAGACTTGAGAGTCTGTCTAGATTAACTTCATGGAGAAAACCATTTATACAAAATGCCTTGTGGATCAGTCTACTGCATACATACCAAGAGAACACATTGCAAGTGTATTTCTCCTTAAGGATTGGGGGTGGGGGGAGATGCCGTAAGATATTAGGCGTATGGAATGCTTGGAAATGCCAGATTCTGACTCACAGAGGCCACAGTTTGCCTGGTGACCCATGGGTGGCCAGTGGAGACACATGCAGATCAGAGGGCTGGCTCCGGTGCCTGGCTCCCTGTGCGATCTCTCCAGGAACATCTGCTTTATGAAAAGAAGCAGATCAAATGCCTCAAGAACAGATCAGGATCAGATGGGAAAAAATGAAGTCTCTTAAGCCCTAGGCTTAAATTCATTTCCCAAAAAAGGCCTGTGGTGTACTTAGTAGCATTTTTTTTTAAACCTCTTTATTGGGGTATACTTAGTAGCATTTTTTAGTGGGATCTAATTCCTTGACATTGGTGATGGTCTGGGATGTGCTCCTGAGTAAGATGGGGTGTGTGACTCCAAAGAGAGTCTTTAGATCAGACTGAGTGGATGGGGTTGGGCGTGGTTGCCTTTGCTTTCTGGTTTATGATCTTGCTTCAATTCTGGGTGATCCTCTTCGATGTGAACTTCCCTTCTCATTCATAGACGTGCAGACAGAGCATGTGGCATAAAATTGAGCTTAAGGAACTCAATGGCACATGTTTCTTGAACATCTGCTAGCTGCAAAGCACTGTGTGAAGTTCTGTGGGGTTTACAGACTGAGAGGTATATGACGTAACCTTTTTTTCAAGAAGCTGGCCTTGAGATAAACAAGGCATCTGTGATGATTGGTTCGATGTATAAACTTCGCTAGAATATAGTGCCCAGTTATTTAAACAAACACTAATCCAGATGTTGCTGTAAAGGTATTTTGTAAATGTAGTTAACATGTACAATAAGTTGATTTTAAGGAGATCAACCTTGATAATGTGGGTGGGTCTCATCCAATTGGTTGAAAGCCCTAAGAGCAAACACTGAGGTTTCCCAAATAAGAAAAAATTCTGCCTAAAAACTGCACCAACTCTTACCTGAGTTTCCAGCCTGCTGGTCTGCTCTACAGATTTCAGATTTGCCAGTCCCCACAATTGAGTGAGCCAGTTTCTTAAAATCTATCTATCTATCTATCTATCTATCTATCTATCTATCTATCTATCATCTCTCTATCATCTATCTATCTATCTATGTATCTATCAACTACCTATCATCTATCTATCTGTCTCCTGTTGGTCCTGTTTCTCTGGAGAACTGTGACTGATACAGTACCAAAACAACTCTAATACAAGTCAGAAGAATGTGTGCTCCATGAGAGCAGGGACTCTGTCTTGTTCACTTCTGTATCTCAGCAATTAGGGCAATGCCTGGCACATGCTTGACACTCAATAAACACTTCTTGAATGGCTGGCTGGCTGAAAAAAATGTGGTAAGGACAATAAGAATAGTACAGAATGCTATAATTCTAGAGGAAAAATCACAGAATTCTTAAAATCAAGCTTTAATGTCAATTTTTATTCTCATTTGTTCCCTTCTAACCTAGAATTTAGCAAGTGTAAGATGATGCTGAGTGTAAACCAAAGGCAGCTCATTCCACTTGCCAGTGGTTAGTTTAAGAATGGGTGAGTGCCTCTATTCCGGACTGTGAGATGTTAAGAAGAAGTCTGTTAGGTGCCACTGGGAAAGATTTTCTTCTCATGAAACAAAAATCCCTTCTCTGGTTACAAAATTAATTGTATAAGATGCTTTAAGTCCCTGCAGCCATCTTCACCAGTTGGAGAAGGGCTGAGCCAAGCGAATTACAGAGAAATAGAGGTAGAGTCCTGATGTAGCACATCTGGAGCTCACCTTAACTCTGGACTTTGTGTGTGTGTGAGATAAGAAGTTTTCCTGTTCCTTAAGACAGTTTGAATCATGGTATTTTGTTACCTGAGCTAAAAGCATCTTGATTCATTAAATGAATTCAAAACTATGCTAGAATGGCCAGTAGTGGCTAGTAATTAAGAAAAAAACTCTGTTTCATATCACCAAAGAGAAACTGCTTGCTAGGATACTTTAGTTTTTGGTATACATTCATTTAGTTATTCTTTAATTGTGAGGGTTTTTAAAAGTCATGGAAAAGCTCTTGAAGAATCTGAAAGAACATAAAAGTACCCGTGTGTCAAGAGTGGAACAAGTTTTAAGAAAATGCAAGCTCGTGTTTTTCACTCTAAAACCAGTGGAGGTTATTTTCAAGGGTTCTGCAGATAGCAAACTGCAATTCTCAGCAGCTCTTTATTTTTCTTGAATGAATTATCTTCTTTTACCTACTGGGCCACTGTACCCAGATACCCCTCCTAAGAGCCTTCAGGAGTTATAGGAAGCTAGGGTAAAGATGGAAAGCTTATGTTTGTGTCTGTCTTGTTACTTTGTTCTTTAGAGGCTGTCAGGACTATGTAGGGTCTGCGGTTTTAACCCCACTTGTAAATTAACAAGCTTGTCTGCCACAACATCATGGATGATGGCAGAAGACGTGAAACTTCTAGGTCAGAGACAGAGCACTTTATTATCCACTCACAGCACAGCAAGCATCATGAGTGTCATGTTTACTTTGGTCACCTCTCCCCCAGGTCCCACGGGGGTTAAATAGGGAAGGACCCAAGTCGGTACTGAGCATGTAGTGGGCTTGCATCACACCTGAGGAGCCCAAAGTTTGGAACCTGAATCTTTTAAAATGAGCTGCAAGTAACTTGTTCTTTGCTCTAGAGGGAGATATTATCTTTATTAACTGGAAAGTTGGCAAATCTGCCCTTTGCTCTGGAGGGCATCACTATCTCTCTGTTCCAAAGCTATTTACTATACAAACATACTTGACAAGATAGTCCAGAACAAAAGAGCTGTTAGTGCCACACTCCAAGATATTCAGAAATGCGAGAGTCTGTTTCCCTGAAGGGGCCTGGGGAATGGATTTAGGGAATCATGGTGGACCTCAGGGGGCTTCCAGGATGATAAGGTTGAGACCTACTGGTCTACCTATATGGGCACAGAGTAGCGATTAGGAGGATGGCTCTGTGACCAGATGATATGAGCCTCACAGACAGTTTCAGATGATTGTAGAATAAGAAGGGAAATTGCTGTACCTCTCCCTTCAGGGCGATGATGCGTTACACCAAGCTACTTAGAAATAAAGTGTTCTTTTTCATTAACACCAAGAAGAGCAGCTAACATTTTAGGTATATGTCATGTATCAATGCTGGTTCCAAATCCTTTGCTTAGATGATCTTACATAACTTCACTATCCCATCATGAGGTAGGACTCATAATTTTCCTCACCATATGGAGAAGAAGAATGAGGCACAGAGCACGATTATGATTATAAAACATTAATTGTAGGAGAGATTAAGGGTCTGCTTGAAGAACTTCAGGGAAGGTGCTTCCTGTCCAGAACATTGCTTGGCCAGCTTGTCAGGATCAGAGTGCGGCTCTGGCGCTACCTGGAGTTAAACTGGAATATTCTTCCCTCTCCTTACCTTAAGCACCACCAAAAAGTTTGATAATTAAAGTTTTTTGCCCATGCGGAGGAGGACAATTTATTGTTGAGTAACAAGAGTCAGTGCTCTGCATTCGCCTATTTACTATCTATCAACCCAAAGACTGAAAATCAGGAACTAACAAGAAATGGTGACGTGGTCTGTAGACATGCCTGTCTTAATGGGTGTCTTTAGTCAGTTTGGGCTGCTGTAATAACTCACCATAGATTGGTGGCTTAAACAACAAACATTTATTTCTCACAGTTTTGAGGCTGGAGCCTGAGATCAGGGTACCAGCTTGGTTGAGTTCTTGGTAAGGGCCCTTATCCTGGTTTATAGATGGCCACTTTCTTTGCTGTATCCTCACATGGTAGAGAGAGAAAAAGCTCTGGTCTCTGCATCTTATGAAGGGCACCAATCCTGTTATGGGGGCTTCACACTCATGACCTCATCTAAGGCCCACCTCCAAATACCACTACATTGGGGATGAGGGCTTCAACACAGGAATTCTTGGGGGGACACAACATTCAGTCCGTAGAAATGGGTGACCATGGCCAAACATTTTACCCTCAATTTTCAGATAAGAAAATAAAACATTAGAAAAGTTAGCCACACCTACCTCACAAGATTAAAAGAGATAACATTTTGTATAGTGTCTGGCATAACGCGTGCTCAGTAACTATCAGCTCCCTCTCTTCCCCGTGTAGCTCAGTTACCTAGTCAGTGTAGTGACATTAGCTATATATATAAACTCCATGAGTGCTTCTCATTGACGTATAGTATCAAGATTTATAGGTGAAGGATAGTGCATTTCTCTAATTCTGCCCCTGAAGTTTGTTCTGTACTTCAGTGACAACATGTAGGGAAGTGTAATGGACCTGCAGGGAGTTCAGAAAGGAGTATATGATTTGGCCATGAGCGAGGGGTGGGGTTTGTGACAAAGGACCTTCTTCTCTGAAAGCAGCTGCCTGTGGTAAAATAGGGACTTGAACCTGGGGAGTCTGGCTTCTGTCTGTATTCTATCTACTTGCTACTGATAGGGGGGTCACCTTGGTTATAGAGTCTTTCCACTTTGTAGTTCTAGTCCTTCCCTGATGTTTAGGATCAGTACCCTTACAGAGTATGTAATATCCCCACATCCTTGTAACAAATTCTTTGTGAAGGTGGCTGAAGTTGGTTTCTGTTACTTGCCTACAGAAGGAATTTAACTAAGACAGTTGTCTTATGAAAGAAAAGGCAGTGAAGACTTCATGATTGTTTTCTCAGATATAAAAAGTTAACACTATTCCCAAACTGTATAGAATCCAACAGAACATGGCTTTAATTTTCTGGAAAGAGTGTTTTGTTAGACCATTGGAGCCCATAAAAAGCCTAATCCGCAAGAGAAAATTATGGATTAAGTTCTTGAGGTCTCCCAAAACTAAGTTACAAACCTTTGTGAAGCAGGATACCAGAGCTGAAGATTTCTTGAGGGCCTTTCCAGTTACATATTTCTAAAAATAAAAGACTGTAGAATTCCAACATTTAGAGAGCAGGGAATAGATGGGTCAACCAGAAGAGGCTCTCTGGGGACTTAATTTGAACTGAATAGGATCTCTTAAATATGGTCTCTATGATGGTTAATTTTTTGTGTCAACTAGACTGGGCTAAGGGATGCCCAGGTAGCTGATAAAACATAATTTCTGAGTGTGTCTGTGAGGATGTTTCTGGAAGAGAATAGCACTTGAATCTGTAGACTGAATAAAGATCACCTTCACCAACGTGGGTGGGCATCATCCAATCTATTGAGGACTCCAATGGAAAAAGGTGGAGGAAGGGCAAACTCACTTTTTAAGCTGGGATGTCCATCTCTCCTTCCCTTGGACATCAGAGCTCCTGGTTCTCAGACCTTCAGACTCTAGGACTGACACCAGCAGACCCTTGGTTCTCAAGCCTTTGCCCTCGGGCTGAACTACACCCCAGGCTTTCCTGGTTCTATGAGTGCAGATGGTAGTTCGAGGGACTTCTTAGCCTCCATAAGAGCATAAGCTAATTCCTATAATAAAACTCCTCTTATATATATCTATATGTATCCAGTTGGTTCTGTTTCTCTGGAGACCCCTGACAGCAGGGTTGTCAACTCTGAGAACAATCTCCAATCCAAACTTCTGATTTGGGGAAAACCTCTCAGGTAGGGAAAATGAGGTAGAAGGAATAGTGTCTGCTGTAGTCTGAGTTCTCTGAGGTCAGGTACTTTATCTTCATTTTCCCACTTTTCCCAGCACTGCGGGAAGCTGTGATTTGGTTCTGTTGATGATGACAACTGCAAAATTAATAGGAGGTTGATAAGCTAATAAATTGTGTTTAACTTGGTTTTTTTTTAGACCTTATCAGTGTTTCACATTTTGGGTTGGGGGGGGGCGGATGCTTCCTGATAATTTTAAATCATTAAATAAATGATTTGTGACTCAGATGCTCATTGGAAATCTTTTATCTAAATCACATGGCAGCCTTCAGCCCGCCTCACCAGAACACGGCATTCTTTCCTGGCTAGTGCATTTCAGAAGGGACGTCATTTCTCTGAGCAACTGCAAAGAGTAACTGGAATGTTATCAGGTCCCCATTATATGATTTATGTAAAACATAAACCACATGGATCTTGTGCTGTCTTGAAGAATTTACTTAATCAAAGACTTAAAACCTCTGAGGAGAGATTACCAAAAATTCTTCCCACTTGAGACAGCTGCTGGAATGCAAGACATGGCTTCCGATGCCTGCTGGGCTCCTAAGACACTGCTTGGTTCTCTACACTTATTTCCAGTGCATGAAAACCTACAGGGGAGATTTGGGCAGCTCAGATGCCAAAGAGTAGCGGTCATTGCAAGAGAGGTAGATGGAGGAAATGAATGCCCATTAATTAAGAAAAAATATCATCAAGCTGCAACTGTGGTTCTCTTTGCTTTGGTTCATGTGATCATCTTGAAGGTCAACATTTTCTGGAAGCTTAGGCCTTCCCGAAATTTTGTGACAGAAAGATGACACATACTTGTCATTTGAGAGGCACTGTGCTGTAGTAAAAAGATGTCAGGATTTGGTGTCTCCAGGTACATATTCTGTAGTTTTGAGAAGTTCCTTGAACTTTCTGTGCGTTCATTTTCTCATCTATAAGCTGATGACATAAATGATACCTCCCAAGTTGTTAGGAAGCTCAGTGGAGCTCTGGAAGTGACAGCACCGACCAGCTGTAGAGCCCAGTGCAAGCCTTGGTTATCACTACCTGCAGCGGTAGAAGGTGAGCCCTGATGTCTGACCACCTGTGTTCAGATCCGGGCCCAGCCCACTCAGTGACCACAGCACCTTGAGTAAGTTAAACTTGACAAATTAGCTTCCATAACCTTTAACAGTTACCCATTCTGATCCTCCACTTAAAAAAAACAATCTAAAATTCTGATAATAAATTAATAACAGCTGTTTCATGGGGTGGTTGGGAGCAGTAAATGAATAGGGAAAAGTTCTTGGTTTGGTTCTTGTTAAGCCCAGTATGTATTTTTTATTTTTATTTTTAAAATTTATTTTTTATTGAAGTATAGTTGAATTACAATGTTATATTAATTACTGCTGTATAGCAAAGCGATTCAGTTATACATATATATACATCCTTTTTCATATTCTTTTCCATTATGGTTTATCCCAGGATATTGAATATAATTCCCTGTGCTATACAGTAGGACCTAGTTGTTTATCCATTCTATATATACCAGTTTGCATCTGCTAATCCCAACCTCCCAATCCAACCTCCTCCTTCCCCTTGACAACCACCAGTCTATTCTCTATGTCCCTGATTCTGTTTCTGTTCATTTGTGTTATATTTTAGATTCCACATATAAGTGATATCATACGGTATCTGTCTTTCTCTTTCTGTCTTATTTCACTTAGTATAATCTTTAGCTGCATCCATGTGGCTACAAATAAGCCCAGTAAGTGTTAACTCCTACCATTACTGGTAGTATTTCAGATTATACAGCTAAAGATTATTCCTCCGATTAGAAGTTCCCATTTCTGCACTTTTCTCATCTCTAGTGTCCTAGGCACAGCCAGCTTCTCAGTTTTAAACTGGAAGTTGGAGAAATATTTATTTTTCCTCATAAGTATTCTGTTAAAAATAAAACCATGGAATGTAGGTACTTCGTCATGTATAGTTTTCCCTGGTTAAGTGTTTAAAATGGAAGGACAGAAGAGTTTACTGTCTTTCTTATTGCATTTCATGGGTGTATGGGGTCCATAGCTAGAGAGTATTGCCTTGAGGACAAGGACCAATCTTTTGACTTTATTTTATGCATAATTTTCACATGATCTCAGTGTCTGGTAGATGCATTGTTGGAAGGTTTGATTCATTTGGATTGAGAATATTTCTGTTTCCAGTGCTATATTGAAATATATGAAGGAAGTAGGTAGTATTTTCATCTACTTGGACCCTCTTCTGTAGATCTACCCACTTACTAATTCAGAAAGACATTAATTTGCTTAACAAATACTGAGACCCCCCTATAAGCCAGGTGCTATGCTGAAAGCTGGAAAGAGGAGTAAGCAAGACAAACACGGTCCCTGCCTTCACAGGACTTAAATCCCAGTCTAATATCACAGGGACAGAAAGGTTCACATATTAAGAAGCACCTTTTAGATCTACAATTGTAAGGCACTCTCTAATTTTGATTATATTTTGAGTTGATTATATACTTTCCCCTTTGTACCTTGCTCATCTTTGGGACGGCAAATTACTTCCCCAAGATACTCAACCTGAATTTTCTTTTACACATTGTCAACATTTAAATAAAATTGTGCATTTTCATAAATAGGCAACGTATTCTGTCAAAACATTTTCTATTGAATTTTAGTACAATACTGCAATGGTAGATAATCACCAGACAAATGAACGTTATTTAAAACATGGAGCATAGCTCTCTATTTTTTTCTTAGGGCTTCCTGTAAAAATCAGGAATGCTAGGCAAACTTTACTTTCATGGGCCAGAGGAAAGAAGTCCAAAGGGAAACATAATTTGTAGAAGGAAAAACACCATGGAGATTCAAAAAAAACAAGTATCGAGATACTTGAAAAGAAGGAATGGGTCACAGCATGCAGAACAGCTTTGGCTGAAGACCGGAAAGCACCAGGGGTTAGCTGAAAATACATATAAAAATATTTTAGTTTTGAGAAATGGCTCATAGGAGATTTAATGGCTGTGAAAGCCTTCTTTTATTTCACATAGGAAGGGGACTTAAAATAGCCTATTTGCAGCACTGGGAAATCCCATCCTCAAGGGTCTCAATTCATTTGAGCTCAACTAACAGCTGCAGAGAACCTGCTTTGTGCCAGGCACAGAGCTCTGCACGGAGACACAGGAAGAAGGAGACACAGACCCCAGCCTGGAGAGGCTTCCAGTCCATTGTGGAAAAGGATATCTAAGCAGGAAATTTCTCTACACTGTGGTGAGGTCTGTGACGCAGGAAAACCCAGGTTACCATGGGCTGCTGGGAGTGTAAGCGTGGAAATTTGGGAGGGGGGAGAAGTGAGGGGTTATCAGAAGAATTTTTGGAGCAGGTGATGCCTGAGCTGATCTCCAAGGCCTAGGTAAGGAATGGTGTTATATCAGTGATGTAGTATGATCATTTTGAAACACTTTCTAAAAAAATAAATGAGGGCTTCCATGAGATGATACACACAATGTTGAAACTTTCCAAGTTGAATATAAAAGGCAGTAGCCACATTCCAGTTCTGCTGATTCCTCCCATGTCAAAGAGCAGAGGCAAAACCATTGAACAATGCATAGAGTAAATCACCTGCAAATACGTTCATACAGACTCTGCCCACTGGATTCCCTGAATAGCACGCTCTCCCCAGATGACATTCTGGTAATTGGCAAACTCAGGCAGTTTCCTCACTAAAGAGTCTTGTCGCGAGAGCTCTTTCTTGTTGACAAGTAGCCAAGATCATTCTTGCAGGGGGAACTGGGCTTTGACTTTCTTCACTTGGTGACCTGCACCAGGTTCACAACATTCCCACGGGGTTATTTCAGGATAGCTATAAAAATAGATGATGTTTGCATTAATCCTTTCTCCGATGGTATTAATCACTCAAGTCTCATCAAGAGGCACATGCTTTAGCACAGGGGGATCATCTCTGTGCTTTGTGACCACCCAGAGGTGTGGGATAGGGAGGGTGGGAAGGAGACGCAAGAGGGAGAGGATATGGGGATATATGTATACGTATAGCCGACTCACTTGGTTATACAACAGAAACTAACACACCGTTGTAAAGCAATTATATTCCAATAAAGATGTTAAAAAAAAAGAGGCACATGCTTGATTCATTCACAAACTCTGTTGCTGATAAGGTGGATGAATTGCTTTTCATTCATTCCCAGGAAATCAATTCAGGCATGTCTAAGTCAACCATGGTATAAACTCATGACCTCTTTCCTCCTTGGGATAATTTCCCCCACAGGAAAATACATTAGTGGCACACAGCAGTTTTGAAGATGGGAAGTAATGATCTCTTGATTCTCTGAAAGTGTGTTTGTTCTGAGAAATGCTCAAAAATGATTCAATTTCTAAGTAAGTCTCTTTCACAACATTTAAACAGAAGAATTTGGGGATTTTCTTCATAATGTTCTTTTTTTAAACATCTTTACTGGAGTATAATTGCTTTACAATGGTGGGTTAGTTTCTGCTGTATAACAAAGTGAATCAGCTATACATATACATATATCCCCATATCTTCTCCCTCTTGTGTCTCCCTCCCACTCTCCCTATCCCACCCCTCTAGGTGGTCACAAAGCACTGAGCTGATCTCCGTGTGCTATGCGGCTGCTTCCCACTAGCTATCTATTTTACATTTGGTAATATGTATATGTCCATGCCACTCTCTCATTTCATCCCAGCTTCCCTTTCCCCCTCCCTGTGTCTGCAAGTCCATTATCTACGTCTGTGTCTTTATTCCTTTCCTGCCCCTAGGTTCTTCAGAACCAGTTTGTTTTCTTTTTAGATTCCATGTATATGTGTTAGCATATGGTGTTTGTTTTTCTCTTTCTGACTTACTTCACTCTGTATGAGAGACTCTAGGTCCATCCACCTCACTACAAATAACTCAATTTCATTTCTTTTTATGGCTGAGTAATATTCCATTGTATATATGTGCCACATCTTCTTTATCCATTCATCTGTCAATGGACACTTAGGTTGCTTCCATGTCCTGGCTATTGTAAATAGAGCTGCAGTGAACACTGTGGTACATGACTCTTTTCGAATTATGGTTTTCTCAGGGTATATGCCCAGTAGTGGGATTGCTGGGTAATATGGTAGTTCTATTTTTCGTTTTTTAAGGAACCTCCATACCGTTCTCCATAGTGGCTGTATCAATTTACATTCCCACCAACAGTGCAAGAGGGTTCCCTTTTCTCCACACCCTCTCCAGCATTTATTGTTTGTAGATTTCTTGATGATGGCCATTCTGACCGGTGTGTGGTGATACCTTATTGTAGTTTTGATTTGCATTTCTCTAATGATTAGTGATGTTGAGCATCCTTACATGTGTATGTTGGCAATCTGTGTATCTTTTTTGGAGAAATGTCTATGTAGGTCTTCTGCCCATTTTTGGATTCGGTTTTTTAATTTTCTGATATTGAGCTGCACGAGCTGCTTGTAGATTTTGGAGATTAATCCTTGGTCAGTTGCTTGGTTTGCAAATATTTTCTCTCATTCTAAGGGTTGTCTTTTCATCTTGTTTACGGATTCCTTTGCTGTGCAAAAACTTTTAAGTTTCATTAGGTCCCATTTGTTTATTTTTGTTTTTATTTCCATTTCTCTAGGAGGTAGGTCAAAAAGGATCTTGCTGTGATTTATGTCATAGAGTGTTCTGCCTATGTTTTCCTCTAAGAGATTTATAGTATCTAGCCTTACATTTAGATCTTTAATCCACTTTGAGTTTATTTTTGTGTATGGTGTTAAAGAGTGTTCTAATTTCATTCTTTTACACATAGCTGTCCAGTTTTCCCAGCACCACTTATTGAAGAGGCTGTCTTTTCTTCATTGTATATTCTTGCCTCCTTTATCAAAGATAAGGTGACCATATATACTTGGGTTTATCCCTGGGCTTTCTGTACTGTTCCCTTGATCTATATTTCTGTTTTTGTGCCAGTACCATACTGTCTTGATTACTGTAACTTTGTAGTATAGTCTGAAGCCAGGGAGCCTGATTCCTCCAGCTCCATTTTTCTTTCTCAAGATTGCTTTGGAAATTTGGGGTCTTTTGTGTTTCCATACAAATGGTGAAATTTTTTGTTCTAGGTCTGTGAAAAATGACATTGGTGGTTTGATAGGGATTGCACTGAATCTGTAGATTACTTTGGGTAGATAGTCATTTTCACAATGTTAATTCTTCCAATCCAATAACATGGTATATCTCTCCAACTGTTTGTATCATCTTTACTTTCTTTCAACAGTGTCTTATAGTTTTCTGCATACAGGTCTTTTGTCTCCTTAGGGAGGTTTATTCCTAGATATTTTATTCTTTTTTGTTGCAATGGTAAATGGGAGTGTTTCCTTAATCTTTCAGATTTTTCATCATTAGTGTATAGAAATGCAAGAGATTTCTGTGCATTAATTTCGTATCCTTCTATTTTACCAAATTCATTGATTAGTCCTAACAGTTTTCTGGTAGCATCTTTAGGATTCTTTATGTATAGTATCATGTCATCTGCAAACAGTGACAGCTTTACTTCTACTTTTCCAGTTTGGATTCCTTTTATTTCTTTTTCTTCCCTAATTGCTGTGGCTGAAACTTCCAAAACTATATTGAACAATAGTGGTGAGAGTGGGAAACCTTGTCTTGTTCCTGATCTTAGTGGAAATGGTTTCAGTTTTTCACCATTGAGAATGATGTTGGCTGTGGGTTTGTCATATATGGCCTTTCTTATACTGAGGTAAGTTCCCTCTATGCCTACTTTCTGGAGAGTGTTTTTTTTTTTTTTTTTTTTTTTTTTTTTTGCGGTACGTGGGCCTCTCACTGTTGTGGCCTCTCCTGTTGCGGAGCACAGGCTCCGGACGCGCAGGCTCAGCGGCCATGGCTCACGGGCCCAGCCGCTCCGCGGCATGTGTGATCTTCCCGGACCGGGGCACGAACCCGCGTCCCCTGCATCGGCAGGCGGACTCTCAACCACTGCACCACCAGGGAAGCCCTCTGGAGAGTTTTTATCATAAATGGGTGTTGAATTTTGTTGCAAGATTTTTCTGCATTTATTGAGATGATTGTATAGTTTTTCTCCTTCAGTTTGTTAATATGGTGTATCACATTGATTGATTTCTATATATTGAAGAATCCTTGCATATCTTGGATGAACCCCACTTGATCATGGTGTATATCCTTTGAGTGTGCTGTTGGATTCTGTTTGCTAGCATTTTGTTGAGGATATTTGCACCTACGTTCATCAGTGATATTGTTCTGTAGTCTTCTTTTTTTGTGACATCTTTTTCTGGTTTTGGTATCAGGGTGATGGTGGCCTCATAGAATGAGTTTGGGAATGTTCCTCCCTTTGCTCTATTTTGGAAGAGTTTGAGAAGGATAGGTGTTAGCTCTTCTCTAAATGTTTGATATAATTCACCTGTGAAGCCATCTGGTCCTTGGCTTTTGTTTGTTGGAAGATTTTTAATCCCAGTTTCAACTTCAGTGCTTTTGATTGGTCTGTTTATATTTTCTATTTCTTCCTGGCTTCAGTCTTGGAAGGTTCTGCTTTTCTAAGAAATTTTCCATTTCTTCTAGGTTGTCCTTTTTATTGGCATAGAGTTGCTTGTAGTAATGTCTCATGATCCTTTGTATTTCTGCAGTGTCAGTTGTTATTTCTTCTTTTTTCATTTCTAATTCTATTGATTGAGTCTTCTCCCCTTTTTTCGTGAAGAGTCTGGCTAATGTCTTATCAATTTTGTTTATCTTCTCAAAGTGCCAGCTTTTAGTTTTTTTGATCTTTGCTATCATTTTCTTCATTTCATTTCATTTATTTCCGATCTGATCTTTATGATTTCTTTCCTTCTGCTAACTTTGAGGTTTTTTTGTTCTTCTTTCTCTAATTGCTTTAGGTGTAAGGTTAGGTTGTTTATTTGAGATGTTTCTTGTTTCTTGAGGTAGGATTGTATTGTGATAAACTTCCCTCTTAGAACTGCTTTTGCTGCATCCCATAGGTTTTGGGTCGTCGTGTTTTCATTGTCATTTGTTTCTAGGTATTTTTTTGATTTCCACTTTGATATCTTCAGTGATCTCTTGGTTATTTAGTAGTGTATTGTCTAGCCTCCATGTGTTTGTATTTTTTACAGAATTTTTCCTGTAATTGATATCTTGTCTTATAATGTTGTGGTCGGAAAAGATACTTGATATGATTTCCATTTTCTTAAATTTATGAAGGCTTGATTTGTGACCCAAGATACGAGTTATCCTGGAGAATGTTCCATGAGCACTTGAGAAGAAAGTGCATTCTGTTGTTTTTGGATGGAATGCCCTATAAATATCAATTAAGTCCATCTTGTTTAATGTGTCATTTAAAGCTTGTGTTTCCTTATTTATTTTTATTTTGGATTATCTTTGCATCGGTGAAAGTGGGGTGTTAAAGTCCCCTGATATGATTGGGTTACTGTCAATTTCCCCTTTTATGGCTGTTAGCATTTGCGTTATGTATTGAGGTGCTCCTATGTTGGGTGCATAAATATTTACAACTGTTATATCTTCTTTTTGGATCGATCCCTTGATCATTATGTAGTGATCTTCTTTGTCTCTTATAATAGTATTTATCTTAAAGTCTATTTTGTCTGATAAGAGAAATGCTACTCCAGCTTTCTTTTGATGTCCATTTGCATGGAATATCTTTTTCCATCCCCTCACTTTCAGTGTATGTGTCCCTTAGTCTGAAGGGGGTCTCTTGTAGACAGCATATATGTGGGTCTTGTTTTTGTATCCATTCCGCCATTCTACGTCTTTTGGTTGGAGCATTTATTCCATTTACATTTAAGGTAATTATCAATATGTTTGTTCCTATTACAGTTTTCTTAGTTGTTTGCATTTGCTTTTATAGGTCTTTTCCTTCTCTTGTGTTTCCTGCCTAGAGAAGTTCTTTAGCATTTGTTGTAAAGCTGGTTTGGTGGTGCTGAATTCTCATAGCTTTTGCTTGTCTGTAAATATTTTAATTTCTCGAATCTGAGTGAGATCCTTGCTGTGTAGAGTAATCTTGGTTGAAGTTTCTTCCCTTTCATCACTTTAAATACGTCCTGCCACTCCTTTCTGGCCTGCAGATTTTCTGCTGAAAGATCAGCTGTTAACCTTATTGGGATTCCCTTTTATGTTATTTGTTGCTTTTCCCTTGCTGCTTTTAATATTTTTCTTTGTAATTAATTTTTGTTAGCCTGATTAATATGTGTTTTGGCATGTTTCTCCTTGGGTTTATTCTGTATGGGACTCTCAGTGCTTCCTGGGCTTGACTATTTCCTTTCCATATTAAGGAAGTTTTCAACTATAATCTCTTCAGATATTTTCTCAGACCCTTTCTTTTTCTCTTCTTCTTCTGGGACCCCTATAATTCAAATGTTGGTGTGTTTAGTGTTGTCCCAGAGGTCTCTGAGACTCTCCTCAACTCTTTTTGTTCTTTTTTCTTTATTCTGCTCTGCCATAGTTATTTCCACTATTTTATCTTCCTGGTCACTTATCAGTTCTTCTTCCTCAGTGATTCTGCTATTGAGCACTTCTAGAGAATTTTCAGTTTCATTTATTGGGTTGTCCATCATTGTTTGTTTGCTGTTTAGTTCTTCTAGGTCCCTGTTAAACATTTCTTGTATTTTCTCCATTCTATTTCCAAGATTTGGGATCATCTTTACTATCATTACTCTTACTTCTTTTTCAGGTAGACTGCGTATTTCCTCTTCATTTGTTTGGTCTGGTGGGTTTTTACCTTGCTCCTTCATCTGCTGTGTGTTTTTATGTCTTTACATTTTGCTTCTCTCACTGTGTTTGGGGTCTCTTTTTCACAGGCTGCAGATTTGTGGTTCTCGTTGTTCTTGGTGTCTGCCCCTAGTGGGTAAATTTGGTTCTGCGGGTTGTGTAGGCTTCCTGGTGGAGGGGTCTGGTGCGTGTGTTCTGGTGGATGAGGCTGGATCTTGTCTTTCTGGTGGGCAGGACCGCATCCGGTGGTGTGTTTTGCGGTGTCTGTGGCCTTATTGTGATTTTAGGCAGCCTCTCTGCTAATGGGTGGGTTTGTGTTCCTGTCTGGCTTTTTGTTTGGCATAGGGTGTCCAGCACTGTAGCTTGCTGGTCATTGAGTGGAGCTGGGTCTTAGCGTTGAGACGGAGATCTCTTGTAGAGCTCTCGCCGACTGATATTACGTGGGGCTGGGAGGTCTCTGGTGGACCAATGTCCTGAACTTGGCTCTGCCACCTCAGAGGCTCAGGCTTGACACCTGGCCAGAGCACCAAGACCCTGTCAGCCACACAGTTCAGAAGAAAAGGGGGAGAAAACAAACAAATAAATAAAATAAAGTTATTAAAATAAAAAAATTATTAAAATTATAAATATAAAAACGTAATTAAAAAAAAGAAGAGAGCAACCAAACCAATAAAGAAATGCACCAATGATAACAAGCACTAAAAACTATACAAAGAAAAAATTGACAGACAGAAACTTCGGACAAATAGTAAAAGCAAACCTATACAGACAAAAATCACACAAAGAAGCATACACATATACACCCACAAAAAGAGATAAGGAAAAAAATATATATATATAAAGGAAGAGAGCAATAAACAAATCTACCAATGATAATAAGCTCTCAATACTAAACTAAGATAAACAAACCAGAAACCGATTAGATGCAGAAAGGAAACCCCAAGTCTACAGCTGTTCCTAAAGTCTAATGCCTGAATTTTGGGATGTATTCAGGTGTTTGGGATGTATTCAGGTGTTCCAGATATTCAGGGTACATCAAGTTGACTGTGGAGATTTAATCCACTGCTCCTGAGGCTGCTGGGAGAGATTTCCCCTTCTCTTCTTCGTTCACACAGCTCCTGGGGTTCAGCTTTGGATTTGGCCCCACCTCTGCATGTAGGTCGCCTGAGGGCATCTGTTCCAGCTCAGACAGGACGGGGTTAAAGTAGCAGCTGATTCCAGGGCTCTGACTCTCTCAGGCTGGGGTGGGGGGGGAGGGAGGGGCACCGAGTGGCGGGCCTGCGGCGGCAGAGGCCGGCGTGATGTTGCACCAGCCTGAGGCGCGCCGTTTGTTCTCCCGGGGAAGTTGTCCCTGGATCACGGGACCCTGGCAGTGGTGAGCTGCACAGGCTCCCGGAGGGGAGGTGTGGAGAGTGACCTGTGCTCGCACATAGGCTTCTTGGTGGCGGCAGCAGCAGCCTTAGCGTCTCATGCCCGTCTCTGGGATCCACGCTGATAGCCATGGCTTGCGCCTGTGTCTGGGAGCTCATTTAGGTGGTGCTTCTGAATCCTCTCTCATCACGCACCCCATAACCATGGTCTCTTGCCTCTTCGGCAGGTCCAGACTTTTACCTGGACTCCCCTCCCGGCTAGCCGTGGTGCACTAGCCCCCTTCAGGCTGTGTTCACGCAGCCAACCCCAGTCCTCTCCCTGCGAATCTGACCGAAGCCCGAGCCTCAGCTCCTAGCCCCGCCCGCCCCGGCGGGTGAGCAGACAAGCGTCTCGGGCTGGCGAGTGCTGGTCGGCACCGATCCTCTGTGCGGGAATCTCTCCGTTTTGCCCTCTGCACCCCTGTTGCTGTGCTCTCCTCCGCGGCTCCGAAGCTTCCCCCCTCTGCCACCTGCAGTCTCCGCCCGCGAAGGGGCTTCCTAGTGTGTGGAAACCTTTCCTCATTCACAGCTCCTCCCAGAGGTGCAAGGCCCCATCCCTATTCTTTGTCTGTTTTTTTTCTTTTTTCTTTTGCCCTACCCAGGTACGTGGAGAGTTTCTTGCCTTTTGGGAGGTCTGAGGTCTTCTGCCAGCGTTCAGTAGGTGTTCTGTAGGAGTTGTTCCACGTGTAGATGTATTTTTGATGTATTTGTGGGGAGGAAGGTGATCTTCACATCTTACTCCTCCACCATCTTGAAGGACCCCCCCCCCCCCATAATGTTCTTATAATAGGTTATTCCTGATTCTCCTGTTTATCTTTTACTTCTGCCAAAAAAGAGAAAAAAAAAAAAAAGAAAGGAAAAGGAAAATAACAGAAAAAGAAACATCCCACAATGTCATAGAGCATATAGAGTATGTTGGACTGCCTATCACCTAGCCATTCAAGTTCTTGTTCATTTCAGATACACAAGTGTTGGAGCAAAGGTATGGCTTGAAAAGGCTTTAGCCCCATTTGAATTCCATCAGCCCCACTGCAAAGAAAATACAATCTAAATAAAAACTGGGCACTTACCATGCACAGGCAAATTCAAAAGGAGAACCTCTTGCTACCAGATTGCCCCCCGTCTGTGTGCCAGCCAATTCTTTAGAAATTTTAGGACATATGGGGGAAGCAGCTGTGACCTATGTCTTTGAAGTTCAGGTGCGGTGACTTAAATAACACACAACTGTTTTAGTCACCTGGCATGATGCTTGAATTCATATATTGCAGGCTTCCCTTGCAAAGTTAAGGAGATAGAGTTGTCTAAATCCTATTAACCTGTCATGGCTATGTTTTCAGGTTCCTTTTCTCAATTTTATTCATTCTGAGAGAGTTGGCACAGAGCTGAAGTTCAGACAAATGGGTCCAATTCATAATCCTGCTGTTCTCTCTCAACTCATCAGGGTCTGTGGAAATCAGCTCTCTTTTCCTGTCCCTGTAGGATGACAATGTCCAGCAGTTTGTAGGTATGGTTTGGACATGCTGAGGGTAAATCCCATCCACATCTTTTAGACGGCTTCCTAAAGCCATGAGCTGGTAGAATTCGAGGTCAACATCAATGCCATTTCAGTCCACAGTGCTGACTACCCAAACGTAACTTAGAATCACTTCTTCATTGTGTCTATGTGAAAAGTAATTAGCTTTTCTTCTCACTGGGTGCTATGAACAGAATGTTTGTTTACCCGCCAAATTAATATATGGAACCCCTAGCCCCTAAAGTGATAGTATTTGGGGGTGAGACCTTTGGGATGTAATGAGATTAAGATGAAGTCATGAGGGTAGGGCTCCCATGATGAGATCATTGTCCTTATAAGAAGAATAAGAGACCTGAGATCTCCCTCCCCTGCCCCCACCCTCTCTATCTTCCCCCATCCCTCCCTCCCATGTGAAGATACAGTAAGAAAGTGGCCATCTGTAAGCCGTAAACCAGGAAGAGGGCTTCATCAAGACTTGAATTTGTCAGCACCTTGATCTTGGACTTCCAGCCTCCAGAACTATGAGAAAATAGGTTTCGGTTGTTCAGGCCATCCACTATGGTATTTTGTTATAACAGCCTGAGCGAAGTAAAACAGGCTGCCATTATTATTACATATATGCCTCACCAAAACCTACAGGATAGAAATAACTGTATAGCGGATAAGTGTATAAACTGAGGCTCAGAGAGGTTATGTAACATTCCTGCTTCAGGATTCAAAACCTTGGAAAGAGCAGATTGATCACAAAATCCAGGGCTGAGACCAGAGCACGAACTTATCCAGAGTGGCATTTTCTGATACGATAGCCACTGGTCACATATAAAATTAAATTTCAATTTCAACTTAAATAGTAACTTCAGTCTTTTCATGGCTTCATTTCAAGCGCTTGATAGCCACTTGTAGCGAGTGGCTACCAAATTGGACAATGCAGATATGGAACATTTCCATCATCAGGGAAAGTTCTATTGAACTGAGTGCTGAGATCTTTTTGCCAAGCAACTTGATGGGGCTACGGATGGACAGTGTCTCTGCTCCCCAAGGTGGGAAGGGGAAATGACACTCAACACTGGTGCCTGGGTGCCATTCCTTTCTCCATGTGTTGTGTGGGGAGACAGCACATGCGAGAAGCATTAAGGGGAAAAGATTTGGGTTACCATCTGGAGCATAAATAACTACTGAGCTACGCGTGACTTAAAAGTGTACAAGGTTAGGGCTTCCCTGGTGGCGCAGTGGTTGAGAGTCTACCTGCCGATGCAGGGGACACAGGTTCGTGCCCCGGTCTGGGAAGATCCCACGTGCCGTGGAGCTTCTGGGCCCGTGAGCCATGGCCGCTGAGCCTGCGGCCTGCGCTCCGCAACGGGAGAGGCCACAGCGGGGATAGGCCCGCGTACCGCCAAAAAAAAAAAAAAAAAAAAAGTGTACAAGGTTAGAGAGAGAAAGTGCAATGGTGGTTGACAGGGGCTGGGGGGACTGAAGAATAGGGAATTACTATTCAATGGATATAGAGTCACAGTATTACAAGGTAAAAATAGTTATGGCTCTGGAGGATGGTGATGATTGCATAACAATGTGAGTGTATATAATAACCACCAAACTGCACATGTAAGAATGGTTAAGATGGTAAACGTTTTATGTTATGTATATTTTATCACAATAAAAAAGACAAAAAAAAGGGACAAAAAAATACCATGCAAATATTTGCATGTCAATAAATACTGAAGCATCAGAACAAGTGTATGAGGGCTTCAACATGTTAATTCTGGGGAGACCCAAACATTCCGTTCATAACACCCAGTGAGATTAAAAGCTTTTACATTAGAGACAATGAAGAAGTGATTCCAAGTTATGTTTGGGTAGGTAGCAAAAAAGTCCATCCCTGTGGACTGAAATGATAATGATATCAATAAATATTGAAACATCAAAAAAGAGTCTAATTTCACTGCACCCCTCACCCCCATATCCATATTCTCCCTTCTCCCTAAATTTGGAGTTTGAGACAATCCCAGGAAGCACTATGTGGTCCTAACTAAAATTCCATGGCAGGGCAGGGCAATGAGACCTCTGAAAGAAGCTGACTTTGAGGGGTGGTCCCTGGGCAAGTTTGGGCTGGCAAGGTTACCCCAGGAACAGACAAGCTGCACCCATAGAGCATTGCAGTGACACCCTATGGCAATGAGACATGATGGCAGCAGTGGACTGTTATGGGTCTTTCTCACTCTCTCTGACATTTGAAAGTAATACTGACTCTCAACTACTCCCAAAGCGGGACCAAATGTGTTCCCAATTACTTTCATAATTTGTGGGGCGCATGTCTCAAGAAGAAACTATTAAATTTCCTGCTAATAGACCAGGTCTTAAGTGGTGGACCAAAGCTGCCATGACTGTATTTGTGCCCTGTTTTTGGAATAGGTCAGACTATTTACTCTCACTACCTTGGCTGCACCTTGGAATCATCTGGGGTGCTTTACGAAGTGCTGATGGCTGGATCCACCCCCAGAGAGTCTATTTAGTTGTCCTGGGCATTTGGTGTTTAAAAAAAACCCTCACTAGGTGATTCTCATATTCTCCCAAGGTTGAAAACCATGGGTCACGGCACAGAGGTTGAATCAAATGTTTAAGTACATGTAAAGTGCTGGGAAGTTTACCTGGCACATAGAAGAGACACAGTAAGTGTTATTGTTTTTGTTGTTATTATTGGCATAGAGCTAAAAACCAAACCAAACATTGAATACATAAATAAACAGAGTATCTTGATACTTACACACTAACCATAGCCTGACCAAAGACTTAGTTAGGTCTCTAACTATTGGGGGGCAGTTATCCACTCATGAATTTCTCTTTCTACATAGAGAAGTATCACAGGGAAGGTGGACCTTTGATGTCTGCCTCTTAAAAGGAGGTTTAGTGGCCCTGCCCCTAATGAGAAAGGCAAGTTTCGTGAAATTGAAACGTTTCTTTGTTTGTTAACACCTTCAAATTTTTGGAAGAAAGACGTGAGATGAATAAATAATGAGCCTTAAGAACCGACTAAATGGAAGAACATTTGCCGACTTTCCATCCCTTGTGGGGACATTACTGCTGATGAATTTGCACTGATCATCTGTTATTTTAGGGCTGCATTGGAGACCCAATGTATAATATACACAACACAAGACCTAAACTTCCCAATTTAGAAGCTTCTAATGTTTAGCCATAACATACATAAAATTTTAATGAGAGTAAAGCTCATTTCACATGCTTAAATAAAAATCACTGGGCTACTCATTTTTAGAATTGTAGAAAGTTGATTCCCTTGCTGTAACAAATTTCTGCCCACTTTGTTACATATTGCTTATGTATTACTGCACCAACTGTAACAGGTTACAAAATACTTCAGTGGGTTTCTCATCCTCCTTCAGAAGATGGAGAGACATTCACATGGAAATCAAAGAATATCTTTTCCCACCCAATTTTTTTTTTTACTATTTTAAAGCTTTAAATCTGTCTTCATGAGTTGAAATTGCCCAAATAAAGAAGACATTTCAGAATGAGCTGAAAAATAGCTCTCAGGCCCTTTTGTATTTTACGTATCTTCACCAAAAAAGTATCTGGACAAATTAGCTTCGTAAAATCTTGTTTTCATTTTACTTGGTACTGTAGCAAGATGATAGGGTTGTCCTCAGTCAACTGGGGAGTATAGTGTACATTGGACATGTCACTTAAGATTTTTCTTACAAATTGTTAAACTCTGTTTGAGCTGTCACAGAAAGGCCGGCTGGAAATATTACCCAGTAGCTCAATCTCTCACAATGGAAAAGTACACAGAGTCTTGATGCATGCTACTGCAATAGCTTTTTGGCTCCAGTTCAGAATGTAAGCTGGCCAGCCTCCCTGGTGCCTCTTTTTAACTATAAAAATGGAACCTCTGAATGTTGACACCGTTTCTTTGGCTTATTTGTATTGACAGTTTTGCCAGCGATGACTTGTCCTCATGAGAACTGCGGAAGGTGACATAGAGAGTTACTTTGTAAAAGACCTTTCTCAATGAAAGCCAATAGGTCTTTTCCATAAATTAGCATTGCTAAGGTAAAACCTGGGCAGAATTGAGTCTCCACAGTCATTTAGTAACTCATTCACTTTTTTGTTCACTTAATTCATTCAGACGGGTATTTATTGGATGTGGCTGCTTGGTGCCAGGCACTGTGCTGAGCAGGGGAGAATACACTGCAGTAGCAAGAGGTCTGATAAAGATTTTGGTAGAATCCCCACTCTGCCACTTACTATTTGGGTGGTCTGACCACGTGACTTTTGGTGTCCCTGCCTACGGGAGGGGAGGGTTATATTTCCCCATCCTGCTGAGCTCAGATGTCACCATGTGATTTACTTTGACCAATGAAGTGGACAAAGTGACACGCATCACTTCATGTGAAAGCTCTAAGAGACAGCTCTTGGTTAGCCATCTCCCTCTGTCTTCCCTCTTTTGTGAGCCTAACAACGTCCTCAGTATGGGCTGCTCCTTCTCTTTATATCCAGGAGTAAAGGCAGATGGGAACTGACACCTGATGCCCAGGGATCATATGAGAAGAAAATATTCTTGAGATTTTGGGTTCATTTGTTACCGCAGCATAATTTAGCTTGTTCCTGATTGATGCAATGTGGTAATCCTGCAGGTGTGCACTGTAGCTATAGGATTACCACTCTATGATGACAGGAGTCTGAAAGGTCACTTCCTGGTGAACTCCCACCCTGTTCAGGACCCATCTGAGCCTGCATCATCCCTTCAGCCAGGTTCTTTCCTTCCTGAAACTTTCCCAAGTGAAATTTGTCTCCTGCGCAATTACATCATTTACATATGGGAGGGAAAGGGGATGCAGCGTGTGCTGGGGAGGTTTAGGATGGAACAGCAAAGAACTAAGGGATTTGCTTCAAGGGCTGCATCTTCAGGAACTTCTGTTTTATTCTTACCCCAGATGTCACAGCCCACAGCTGCTTCCAATCATTAGAGGCACGCATTTCCTGTCCAAACCAAATAATAAAAAAGAAGAGACACACACCACCAGAACCCTCATCTCCCTTCCTCCTCCCCTTTGTCCTCCTCCCCTCCAAACCTCTAGATGTATATTTCCAAATTTAAACAAATACATTTAGAAAGATCTAGTATTTTGATTTGGGAAAGCAAAATGCTTTCTTTAGATTATTTCATTTAATGAAAAAGAGCTCCTTCTGGAGTTAGAAGTGACTCCCAAGTTGGTGGTGCAATTGTTCTATCAGCAGTGTTGGCCTCAGGATTAAACTATGATTTGACCTAGTCCCCTGAGGGAGGGAGGGATTGAGGAGCCCTTGGAGGGAAGTTAAAAGCTTTTGGCCAAGGCCCTCTGGTTTTAACCTCAGCTTATCCTTTAGCCAGTGATTTGGTGAAAGCAGTATTGATTCAATTATTCTACAGTTATTTACTGAGCACTTACTATGTGCTGAGGTCTTTCTAGATCCTGGATATAATACATTTTCTGATTCCTCTTTGGCTTTTAAATGAACTTATGTATAAAGCACACTGCCAGTATTTTTTAAAATAATGCTGTCAGTGAAATTATATTGAGGATCCTTGTGAATCCGGTTCTTCTTTAGATGACCACCAACCTGCTTTGGACGGTGTTCTAGTTGAGTTTTCAAGGAAACTGATTTTTTTTTTTTCCACTTTAAAAAAAAATCTTTATTGGAGTATAATTGCTTTAAAATATTCTGTTAGTTTTTGCTGTACAACAAAGTAAGTCAGCTATATGTATACATATATCCCCACATCCCCTCCCTATCCTACCCCCTCTAGGTCGTCACAAAGCATCGACCTGATCTCCCTGTGCTATGCAGCAGCTTCCCACTAGCCGTCCGTTTTACGTTTGGTAGTGTATATACACCAATGCTACCCTCTCACTTCGTCCCAGCTTCCCCTTCCCCCCTTGTGTCCTCACGTCCGTTCTTTACACCTGCGTCTTTATTCCTGCCCTGCCACTAGGTTCGTCTGCTGTTTTTAGGTTCCATATATGTGCCTTAGCATACGATATTTGTTTTTCTCTGAGATTGAATTTTGCAGACACAAAATTTATTGGAGAGTGTGTTCTGAAGCAACACCTGTGAGAGTGTGAGGGAAGCAGGATTGGGCAGAGGGAGAAGCTGGGCTTAGATGCAGCATAAACAGAGGCTGAGCCAAGCCCACTGGAGCCAAGGGGCTGAGATGGCTCTTTGTTATTCCAATTTGGGGCTGTCCCACTACTGACTGAACAGTGCAGAGCTAGAACAGAGCTCAGAATCCTGAAATCCTGACTGCTATGCCAATGTTCTTCCTAATATCCACAGTGCACACGCTGGTCTTTGAAAACTAGTAGGGAAATGGAGCCTTAATTTAGCCTAAAGAAAACTGATCAAGGAATTCCTTCTCTATGTAACTATTAGAAAAGTGATTTATTTATACCTACATACATATGTTTATGTGTATATATGTATATGTATGTATATAAACACACACACACATATATATATGACTTTCTGATATATTATAAAATTATTTGCTTGATGAGGAAACCTTGAAAATTCAAATTATAGAGAATGCTACGCACAGAAAATCGGCAGATTATCAAGCCCTGAAAATCCTTTTTTATTCTTCTTTTACATCATCTCCAAATGCTTGGCTTTGATGTTTTAAGATGTCACTGCATATTTATATTGCTGCATAATGGTATTTGGATCCTTTGATATTCAAACTTAACCAAACATGGTTAAATCTTATTCTTGAGGATTTAGATACTGACCTAGACAAACATCCTGACTGTGTAAACGGGATTTTGGCCCACAATTCAACCAGAATTAGGTGAGTTCTTCCTATTAGAATGTGTTTATTTAGTGGAACAGCTAGCTTGAAACTGATGATAGTATTGCGATGTCTCATTCCTCTAATCTTCCGAGAGTCTATAATATGAGCTTACTGACTGCAGGAGTAAACTAAGATAGTTTTTGAAGAACTTATTGGAAAGAAGCATGTGTTCTGACACATAGAAAGTAATCTCTGTGCCTTCAAATTTATTTTGTAAATGGGACTACAGAGAGAGATGGTTTTACTGAATGAGATCTATGACATCACTACCTCTTATTCCTTAGAGTCACAGTTTTTTCTTATCTTAACCTAAGAATATGGATGGGCTCTTTTGAATGGTGGGATGCCTAGACTCATTCTTCCCATCAAAATAATAATAGTAAGAGACCCCACTCTTCAGATCCTTTCTCTCCCACTCTCATTTGGGCTCAGAATGGTCAAATCTTCCCACCACCCCAGCTAGATCTCAGGATCTTGGGGAAGAAGAATCTACAGATATCCTCAGCAAATTTTTCCAGATGAAGCAGATCATAGAACTATTAACCACAGGCATGTCTTTCTAAGACTGAGTCTGACTCTTTCCTATAGAAAATATCTACCTTCCATGAAGCTCCCTGAGTAGTCAGAGATTCTGAGAATGTCCTAAAATCGAGGAGTGCTCTCATTGTGAGCCATGTGATGAATGTGTGTCCTAGTCCTAGAGATATGTATTGAAAACACTAGTGAAATATAGTCTGTTAACTAAAACAAGGTGAGATTTTAGTAATAGGCCTAGAAAAGCTTATCAACTTTATTTGTCAAAATGTTCATTTTTGTTGGTCTGGTGATTATTGCCTAGTGAACTGAGACTGCTGATATTAAATAGTTCTTGAGAGGTGGACTATGTATTCATGTAACATGCATCTCCATCCTAATTCCAAGCTTAAATCTCAGATGATGACTCTTTAGTTTTTAACTCAGCAGTTTCATGAAAGCGAAGGTACTTTCAAGAAACCCAGGTATCCTAAGCATTGTTTAGAAGATAGCCATGTGGAAGAAGAAATTACAAGAGATAAGCATTTTCTTGATCAGTGAAACACTTCGTTGTTGCCTTCTCATTTACATCTTGATCTCTTTTTCATCCACATCAAGGGATTGTTACCACCCATAGCTTAGGTTCAGGGGTGGACTCTGAATGGGTAAAGCACAGGGCACTTCCCTTGCCACAGTGACTGGCATGGGGTGGGTTTGCAGCAGTCCAGAGGCAGTTAAGCCCCTGGTGGTTGAGGGAGAATGAATCCTTTTCTCCCAGGCTTTCCCCTCATCCTCTTTCACTTGCAAAATAATGAGTCCTGACTGACACATGAGCAGAAGTGTTTTTCCCAGTAAAATGAATTTTTCTTGAAACTGAGCAATAATGATAGGACAGACACTTGAAAATTTGGGCACATCCTGAGATATGCTCATGGAATTTTCCCATAGAAAATTAAAGCCTGATTCACAGTGACATGTTCAACAAGTATTTTTTTAGTGCAACCTCTTCTAAAATTGTGAGATAGACCTGCAATGCTTCAAATCCAGGATTCTCCATTGAGCTTAGGGTAGTTTAGCATAGTAAATGTATTGATATGTTGTATGGCTGCTTAGAGGCCAACGGAATGAGCTACTGGAGGGGCTGACATGGTGGGTCTTCAGAGGTATTTATTTCCAAAGTCTTTGAGGCCAAAGGGCTCTTGATCTAAGGAAGTATGTGGTGCAATGAATCGCTTTGAAATTTGAGAATGAGCCATCTGATTGAATTAACACAGGCTAAAATTTTGTGCTCCAACTTCATCGAAAATGTTCTATACGTTGGCACTAGTGACTAAGGATATGACCATGAAGAAATCTCACCATCTTGGTTTCTTCCTTACACACAATGCAATGAACCAGATTTGCAGAGTTCATTGCATACACCCTTCAGCTGAGTGACACAATAGCTATGCGTACAAATCTCCTCTGATCACTGAAATTCCCCATTCCCTTTTATTGCCTACCTAGCATATATGCTAATTAACTATGCTTACAAACGCTTGTGTTTAAAAATTTTAGTAGATCTCATTTTACCCACTGGCAGTGGTCATAAACCATCATAAAAAAGATTCTTAGAGTTATTCCGAATCCCTCTCTTTCAAGAAGATATGATAGACTATATCAGCTCTTACCATGTAGGCCTTGTAACTGATTAAAAAAAAATCCACAAACTTGCTTGAACCTCTGAATATAAATAAGCATTCCTTTAAGGTAGGAGGCTTATACCTATGATCCAAAATCAGTTTTCAAACTGGAAAACACTTTTGAGTTTTTCTTTGGAATCGTCATCCTAAAACACTCGAAATAGTGGTAGATTTTTATTTTTTGAGGATGGATTAGACTTTTAGAATTTATGCTGGATTTGATTCTTTTCTTTTTTTTTTTTTTTTGCGGTACGTGGGCCTCTCACTGTTGTGGCCTCTCCCGTTGCGGAGCACAGGCTCTGGACGCGCAGGCTCAGCGGCCACTGCTCACGGACCTAGCCGCTCTGCGGCACATGGGACCCTCCTGGACCGGGGCACGAACCCGTGTCCTCTGCATCGGCAGGCGGACTCTCAACCACTGCGCCACCAGGGAAGCCCTGGATTTGATTCTTGGTTCTAACCTGGATAATCAAGCTAGCTAATAATCTTTTGGACAAAAGGGAGATAGCACTATAAGAAATGGGTTAGATGTATGTGTGTGTATGTGAGTCTGTGCACCACCACACAACCATGCCTGAAAGCAGTTTGAAAAGCAGAGTGCTTTGAGCTATAGCAGTATCGCTGGAATAAGTATATATATTCCCAAGTTGGAAGAGGACAACAGTCATTTTTACTTATTAAATTTCTTATGCCTGTCCATCCTCCTGACCTCTAAGGAGGAAAGTGGAGGTGGAAATGAAGCCTCCCTAAAAACCCAAAAGGATGGGGTTCAGAAAGCTTCCAGGTCCCACTCTGAGGAAGAAGTTCCACAGACTAATGAAAATTGTGCTCAGCTTTTCAACTTTTCATTCAGTGCTTTTTGTGGAATCCATAGTCACCCAGCAGCCATGTGGCTGAAAGGTTCTTGGTGCTCCGGCTGGGTGTCAGGCCTGTGCCTCTGAGGTGGGAGAACCAAGTTCAGGACATTGGTCCACCAGAGATCTCCAAGCTCCATGTAATATCAAACAGCGAAAGCTCTCCCAGAGATTGCCATCTCAACACTAAGACCCAGTTCCACTCAATGACCAGCAATCTACAGTGCTGGACACCCTATGCCAAACAAAAAGCCAGACAGGAACACAACCCCACCCATTAGTAGAGAGGCTGCCTAAAATCACAATAAGGCCACAGACACCCCAAAACACACCACCAGACACGGTCCTGCCCACCAGAAAGACAAGATCCAGCTTCATCCACCAGAACACAGGCACCAGATCCCTCCACCAGGAAGCCTACATAACCCATAGAAACAAATTTACCAGTTGGGGGCAGGCACCAAAAACAACGAGAACCATGAGCCTGCAGCCTGCGAAAAAGAGACCCAAACACAGTAAGTGAAGTAAAATGAAAAGACACAAAAACACACAGCAGATGAAGGAGCAAGGTAAATCCCCACCAGACCAAACAAATGAAGAGGAAACAGACAGTCTACCAGAAAAAGAATTCAGAGTAATGATAGTAAAGATGATCCCAAATCTTGGAAATAGAATGGAGAAAATACAAGAAATGTTTAACAGGGACCTAGAAGAACTGAACAGCAAATAAACAATGATGAAAAACCCAATAAATGAAATTAAAAATTTTCTAGAAGGAATCAATAGCAGAATCACTGAGGAAGAAGAATGGATAAGTGACAAGGAAGTTAAAATAGTGGAAATAATTATGGCAGAGCAGAATAAAGAAAAAAGAACAAAAAGTTGAGGAGAGTCTCAGAGACCTCTGGGACAACATTAACTCACCAATATTCTAGCTATAGGGGTCCCAGAAGAAGAAGAGAAAAAGAAAGGGAGTGAGAAAATATTTAGAAGAGATTGTAGTTGAAAACTTCCTTAATATGGAAAGGAAACAGTCAAGTCCAAGAAGAACAGAGAGTCCCATACAGAATATATCCAAGGAAAAACATGCAAAAACACATATAAATCAGACTATCAAAAATTAAATACAAAGAAAAAATATTAAAAGCAGCAAGGGAAAATCAACAAATAATATAAAAGGGAATTCCCATAAGGTTAACAGCTCATCTTTTAGCCGAAACTCTGCAAGCCAGAAGGGAGTGGCAGGACATATTGAAAGTGATGAAAGGGAAAAACCTGCAACCAAGATTACTCTACACAGCAAGGATCTCATTCAGATACGATGGAGATATTAAGACCTTTACAGGCAAGCAAAAGCTAAGAGAATTCAGCACCACCAAACCAGCTTTACAACAAATGCTAAAGGAACTTCTCTAGGCAGGAAACACAAGAGAAGGAAAAGACCTACAATGATAAACCCAAAACAGTTAAGAAAATGGTAATAGGAACATACATATCGATAACTAGCTTAAATGTAAATGGATTAAATGCTCCAACTAAAAGACATAGACTGGCTGAATGGATACAAAAACAAGACCTATATATATGCTGTCTACAGAGACACACTTCAGACCTAGGGACACATACAGACTGAAAGTGAGGGGATGGAAAAAATATTCCATGCAAATGGAGATGAAAAGAAAGCTGGAGTAGCAATTCTCATATCAGACAAAATAGACTAAAATAAAGACTACTAGAAGAGACAAAGAAGGACACTACATAATGGTCAAAGGATCAATCCAAGAAAAAGATATAACAATTGCAAATATTTATGCACCCAACTTAGGAGCACCTCAATACATAGGCAAATGCTAACAGCCATAAAATGGGAAATAGAGAGTAACACAATCATAGTAGGGGACTTCAACACCCCACTTTCACCAATGGACAGATCAACCAAAATGGAAATAAATAAGGAAACACAAGCTTTAAATGATACATTAAACACAATGGACTTAATTGATATTTATAGGACATTCCATCCAAAAACAACAGAATACACTTTCTTCTCAAGGGCTCATGGAACATTCTCCAGGTTAGATCATATCTTGGGTCACAAATCAAGCCTTGGTAAATTTCAGAAAATTGAAATCATATCAAGTATCTTTTCCAACCACATCACTATGAGACTAGATATCAATTACAGGAAAAAAACCTGTAAAAAATCACATGCATGGAGGCTAAACAATATACTACTAAATAATCAAGAGATCAGTGAAGAATTCAAAGTGGAAATCAAATAATACCTAGGAAAAAATGACAATGAAAACACGATGACCCAAAACCTATGGGATGCAACAAAAGCAGTTCGAAGAGGGAAGCTGATAGCAATACAATCCTACCTAAAGAAACAAGAAATATCTCAAATAAACAACCTAACCTTATACCTAAAGCAATTAAAGAAAGAAGAAGAAAAAACCCCAAAAGTTAGCAGAAGGAAAGGAATCATAAAAATCAGATCAGAAATAAATGAAAAAGAAATGAAGGAAACAGTAACAAAGATGATTAAACTAAAAGCTGGTTCTTTGAGGAGATAAACAAAATTGATAAACCGTTAGCCAACTCATCAAGAAAATAAGGGAGAACTCAAATCAATAGAACTAGAAATGAAAAAGGAGAAGTAACAACTGACACTGCAGAAATACAAAGGATCATGAGACATTACTACAAGCAACTCTATGCCAATAAAATGGACAACCTGGAAGAAATGGACAAATTCTCAGAAAAGCACAACCTTCCGAGACTGAACCAGGAAGAAATAGAAAATATAAACAGACCAATTACCAACACTGAAATTGAGGCTGTGCTTAAAAATCTTCCAGCAAACAAAAGCTGACGACCAGATGGCTTTACAGGTGAATTCTATCAAACATTCAGAGAAGAGGTAATACATATCCTTCTCAAACTCTTCCAAAATAGCAGAGGGAGAAACACTCCCAAACTCATTTTGCGAGGCCACCATCACCCTGATACCAAAAGCATACAAAGATGTCACAAAGAAAGAAGACTACAGGCCAATATCACTGATGAACATAGGTGCAAAAATCCTCAAGAAAATACTAGCAAACAGAATCCAAAAACACATTCAAAGGATCATACACCATGATCAAGTGGGGTTTATCCCAGGAATGCAAGGATTCTTCAATATATGCAAATCAATCAGTGTGATAAACCATATTAACAAATTGAAGGAGAAAATCTATCAATAGATGCAGAAAAATCTTTCAACAAAATTCAACACCCATTCATGACAAAAACCCTCCAGAAAGTAGGCAGAGAGGAAACTTACCTCAACATAATAAAGAACATGTATGACAAACCCACAGCCAACATCATTCTCAATGGTGAAAAAGTGAAACCATTTCCTCTAAGATCAGGAATAAGACAAGGTTGTCCACTCCCACCACTATTATTCAACCTAGCTTTGGAAGTTCTAGCCACAGCAATCAGAGAAGAAAAATAAATAAAAGGAATCCAAATCAGAAAAGAAGTAAAGCTGTCACTGTTTGCAGATGACATGATACTATACATAGAGAATCCTAAGATGCTACCAGAAAAATACTAGATACAATCAATGAATTTGGTAAAGTAGCAGGATACAAAATTAATGCACAGAAATCTGTTGCATTCTTATACACTAATGATGAAAAGTCTGAAAGAGAAATTAAGGAACAAAAAGAGTAAAATACCTAGGAATAAACCTCCTTAAGGAGACAAAAAACCTGTTTGCAGAAAACTATAAGACACTGATGAAAGAAATTAAGGATGGTACAAACAGATGGAGAGATGTACCATGTTCTTCGATTGGAAGAATCAACTTTGTGAAAATGATTATACTACCCAAAGCAATCTACAGTATTAATGCAAACCCTATCAAACTACCAATGGCATTTTCCACAGAACTAGAACAAAGAATTGCACAATTTGTATGGAAACACAAAAGACCCCGAATAGCCAAAGCAATCTGGAGAAAGAAAAAAGGAGCTGAAGGAATCAGGCTCCCTGACTTCAGACTATACTACAAAGCTACAGTAATCAAGACAGTATGGTACTGGCACAAAAACAGATATATAGATCAGTGGAACAGGATAGAAAGCCCAGAGATAAACCCACGCACATATGGTCACCTTATTTTTGATAAAGGAGGCAAGAACATACAATTGAGAAAAGACAGCCTCTTCAATAAGTGGTGCTGGGAAAACTGGACAGCTATGTGTAAAAGAGTGAAATTAGAACACTCCTTAATACCATACAGAAAAAGAAACTCAAAATGGATTAAAGACCTAAATGTAAGGCTAGACACTATAAAGCTCTTAGAGGAAAACATAGGCAAACACTCTGTGACATAAATCACAGCAACATCCTTTTTGACCCACCTCCTAGAGAAATGGAAATAAAGACAAAAATAAACAAATGGGATCTAATGAAACTTAGAAGCCTTTCCACAGCAAAGGAAACCATAAACAAGACGAAAAGACAACCCCCAGAATGAGAGAAAATATTTGCAAACGAAGCAACCTTCAAAGGATTAATCTCCGAAATCTACAAGCAGTTCATGCAGCTCAATATTAAAAAAACAAACAACCCAATCCAAAAATGGGCAGAAGACCTAAATAGACATTTCTCCAAAGAAGATATACAGATTGCCAACAAACACATGAAAGGATGCTCAACCTCACTAATCATTAGAGAAATGCAAATCAAAACTACAATGAGGTGTCACCTCACACCAGTCAGAATGGCCATCATCAAAAGCTCTACAAACAATAAATGCTGGCGAGGGTGTGGAGAAAAGCGAACCCTCTTGCACTGCTGGTGGGAATGTGAATTGGTACAGCCACTATGGAGCACAGTATGGAGGTTCCTTAAAAAAACTAAAAATAGAACTACCATATGACTCAGCAGTCCCACTACTGGACATATACCCTGAGAAAACCATAATTCAAAAAGAGTCACGTACCACAATGTTCATTGCAGCTCTATTTACAATAGCCCGGAGATGGAAACAACCTAAGTGTCCATCGACAGATGATTGGATAAAGTAGATGTGGCACATATATACAATGGAATATTACTCAGCCATAAAATGAAACGATATTGAGTTATTTGTAGTGAGTTGGGTGGACCTAGAGTCTGTCATACAGAGTGAAGAAAGTCAGAAAGAGAAAAACAAATACTGTATGCTGACACATATATATGGAATCCAAAACAAAAAAAAAAATGGTTCTGAGGAACCTAGGGGCAAGAGAGGAATAAAGTTACACATGTAGAGAATGGACTTGAGGACACGGGGTCAGGGAAGGGTAAGCTGGGACGAAGTGAGAGAGTGGCCTGGACATATATACAGTATCAAATGTAAAATAGATATCTAGTGGAAAGAAGTCTCATAGCACAGGGAAGTCAGCTCGACGCTTTGTAACCACTGGGAGGGGTGGGATGGGGAAGATGGGAGGGAAACATAAGAGGGAGGAGATATGGGGATATATGTATACATATAGCTGATTCACTTTGTTATAAAGCAGAAACTAACACACCATTGTAAAGCAATTATACTCCAATAAAGATGTTAAAAAAAAGTTCTTACAGCTAAAAAGTCCATTTTATCATTATAAGGTCATATTTTGTATGTAAGAAAAGTACTGCAATTATGAATTGATTAGATTGTTCACTTGATTATTTTTATTACCTTCATTACCTCTGCATTTCAGCCTGCCCTTTCTATTTTAGGGCCCTGAGGCAGGCCCATGTGCATATAAATCTTTGTTTAGGCTGTGCTATGGCAGAATGTGGGACTAGCCAATCAGTTTTCTTGATAATCCTTTTGATGGATCTGCGCAGAATTTTAATTTCATTCCTAATTGTGGATTAATTAAGATAAATACTTATCAACAAGCCATAAATCTTCAATTATTTAAGATTTAAAATTAACCTCTGGTGTCTGATATTTTCTGGTACAGAGTCTATATTTAGATACCTAACTACTCACATGGAGGGTTTTAGGCTAGTGTGTGAAATATCAAAGTTTAGAGTTTTTTTATTTAAAAAACAAGATTCCAATGGTCTCATCAACCTTGTATCAAATTTGAGCAAAGGAACCATCCAGCTGTCAGAAGTTCTGGCAGGAAATTCTCTAGATTCTTATTTCCAGAAACCAATAAATGAAAATCTTACATAAAGAACAAAAGCATTAAAACATAGGTCCAAATATTAAAACAGTGAAATATATGAGAATGATCTTCATGCAATTGGAGTTACAACTGCAATTTCTGAGAAAATGGATTCCAGTGTCTTAACTGGAACACTCATATCACTTACATTTATAGCAGAAATTATTTCTGGGAAAAAAGGCCTACAAAACAAAATTTGAAAATCAATTGTTATAAAAACGACATAATTTTCCCAAGTTTTTCCTCAGCTTCTTAAAAGACGGTTTCTGAATTCTTTTGCATTGATAAATATATTTTTCCATTTTTTGGTCTCTTTTGGAGTAAAAATAAAATAAGAATTACAAAGTATGATTAAAACCCTGTGCATTCTTATACAAGGCTAGAACCGTGTAGCATGTTAGATATAGCCTTAATCTACTTACTGCTCTGTTATCTCATTTATCTGATTTTGGTGTACTTTAGAAAACGTTTATTATAAAATATGTAATTCTAACATTTATAATTGATTAAATGAGCTGCCTGAGGTCATTACTTTAAAATTGAGCATCTGAGACTTGATCAAAACTTAGAAATACACACACACACACACACACACACACACACACACACACAAACCCATGCAAAATATCTGATCAAAGATGTCTTCACATCCTAATTTATTTTTCTGTGTTTGCTGTCTGCAGTGATATTAACCAGAAAAAATTGAATTCTAGTTTTCTTCTCATAAAGAATTTCTTATTTCTTATAACTTAAGTTCTAAGATAAAAAGAAAAATTTGGATGTTAGCATCTTTACCATAACAATATCAATTCATTTTACAAACATCATCTGTAATGTATTAAGGATTTTCTGTAGAAGGAAACATGGTAAAAGGATGATCTTTAGTGTTACAGCCAGTGTGATAGTGACAAGAAATCACTGACTACCACTGACCTTGAGAGGTTCTTAATCTCTTTGAGTATCGTTTCCTTTCCTGTTAAAATGGGGTTTTCTACATCTCACAAGGATGTATGAGGATTGCCTTCAATAATGCAAGTAAACCATTGGCTCATGAAGCATAGTTGGTGCTTACTAAACTTTAGTTTCCATCTTTTTCTTTTTTAAGCATCTCATCTCTTTTGCTCTTATTTAACCTGTTGCTGCTGTATCTGAGAAGTTACCAGAAAATGCATGTAGTAATCTGCAGTCCACAGAATTTAAATCTCACAACATTATTTCTGTTAATGAATAAGGCAAGATTAGAACCACAATGAACTATTCCTCACCTGCCAAGTGTGGTTAAGTGATTTGCCCAGATCACCCAAGAGAATGTAGAAAAACAGGAACTTCTTCACTGATGATGGGAGTGAAACTGATACAATAATTTTGGAAGTATCTCAGAACAATCTTTTGTTTTCTTTTTTCTTTTGAGGTCTTGCTTTCTCTAATGTCAATATTTTCAACTTTAGTAAAAATTAGCTTTTTAAAAATAGAAGTAGATTTCCTTTGCTGTGCAAAAACTTCTAAGTTTCATTAGGTCCCATTTGTTTATTTTTGTTCCTATTTTCATTACTCTAGGAAGTGGATCCAAAAAGATATTGCTGCGATGTATGTCAAACAGTGTTCTGCCTATGTTTGCTTCTAAGAGTTTTATAGTATCCAGTCTTACATTTAAGGCTTTGATCTATTTTGAGTTTGTTTTTGTATATGGTGTTAGAGAATGTCCTAACTTCATTCTTTTACATGTAGCTGTCCAGTTTCCCCAGCACCACATATTGAAGAGTCTGTCTTTTCTCCATTGTATATTCTGGCCTCCTTTGTCATAGATTAATTAACCATAGGTGTATGGGTTTATTTCTTTCTATCCCGTTCCACTGATCTATATTTCTGTTTTTGTTCTGGTACCATAGTGTTTTGATTACTGTAGCTTTATAATATAGTCTGAAGTCAGGGAGCCTGATTCCTCTAGCTCCATTTTTCTTTCTCAGGATAGATATGGAAGCAGTCTAAATGACAATTGACAGAGGTATGGGTAAAGAAGATGTGGTACATATACACAATGGAATACTACTCAGCCATAAAAAAGAATAAAATAATGCCATTTGCAACAACATGGATGGACCTAGAGATTATCATACTAAGTGGAGTCAATGACAAATACCATATAACTTACATGTGGAAGCTAAAAAAATGATACAAATGAACTTATTTATAAAACAGAAACAAACTCACAGACTTCAAAAGTAAAATTATGGTTACCAAAGGGAAATGTGGGGAGGGGGATAAATTAGGAGTTTGGGATTAACATATATACACTACTATATACAAAACAGATAATCAGCAAGGACCTACTGTATAGCACAGGGAACTCTACTCAATATTCTGTGATAACCTATATGAGAAAAGAATCTGAAAAAGAATGGATATATGTGTATGTATAGCTAAATCACTTTTCTGTACACCTGAAACTAATACAATGTTGTAAATCAACTCTACTCCCATCAAATTAAAATATTTAAAAAAGTTAAATTAAAAAAATCATCTTTAACAAAAGCTAAATAAATAAAATAAAACATAGGTAAGGAGTTGAAGCAATTAACATGCAATGAAGATCTTGTTAAACACATGGAAGACAGGGTCATTTCAGAATCAACCATTTTGTTTTTCCACTATACAATCCAGAATGTTGGTAATAAATAAATTTACATATACATAAATAAATACATAAATACAAAAAAATAGAAGTAGTGGAATATAAATGTTTTTGAGAATAAAATGCTACTAAATAGAATTTGAACTGGTAGAAAATGTAAGCTTTCCTGGTATAGATAATGTTAATTCTGCAAAGTATAATTTTTTCATAAATATGACAGGGTTTTGCATTGGGAAATAGATGTCTTCATGTTAAACTACTTCCCATGATGTATAGACACAAGCTCAAGTTTCATCTGTTAAACCTGACCTCAAGCTTCTCCACACAATCTTCTTGTAAGACCATGGCAGAAAGTGCATTTTGTTTTTCAGACACTGATGGCACCAAGGCCTGCTTGATTGTTTTGTTTGTTGTTCAGAGTCAGGAAGTATCCTCAGAAAGACTTCCCTCGGCTGGTTGGTTTCTGCACTAGCTCTTGGGGTTGGCACTTGGGGCCTATATTTTGAGAAGGTTCTGTAGGAGGGGGAAGTAGGGTTTCTGGAGAAGCCTTGTCTTGGAGGAGCTCCCTGAATCTTTGCTGGAGGCCAGAGACTTTTGCTAAAGTGTGAGTTGAATGTGCCCTAGCTTGGCAGGACACTGAGGAGTGGTTGCTCATTACTACGGAAGATTTCTTTCTAGAGAAATTCTTCTAAACGATGTTTTGGCATCTATTAATGACAAGAAAACATATGAAGAATGTGCCAACCTTGTTAGTTATCAGGGAAAAGCCAATAACATTACAATTTTGTTTTAGTGAACATCAGGGTCACAAAAATTAAAACATCTAATGTTAAAGAGCAGGAACTCATGAAATGCTGGTTAGAACATAAATTGGTAAAACTATTTAGAAACAATTTAGTATTGTTTTGTAAAAACTGAAATTTACATGATTTTTGACACAGAACTTCATCTTTCAGGTCTATGCCTATGATAAACTTGCACATATGCACTTCTGGATGATATAAAATAATTTTTCATAGCCGGTTGTTCCAAACACCCTAAAAACTGGAAGCATGCCAAATATTCCTCAAAATTAAAACGTATAAATAACTTGTAGAATATTTAGACAATGGAATATTCTACAGCAATGAAAATGGAAGAAACATAACTACCAATATAGTTATATTCAAAAACATAATGCTTGAAAAAGCAAGATGGAGATTCAATTTATATGAAGTTGAAAGATGTGAAAACGTTATCAACATAGTGTTTTGGGAGAATGGTAAACTATAGTAAAAAGCATGATATGATAAGCAGAAAATTCAGATAGATGGGGAAGTAGAGAAGTTTAAGAAACACAGGTCCCTTGTAAGATATTGGCATTTTTTTCTTAAAAGTTAATAGTATGTACACCGTATGTTTATATTATATACACACATATGAATATACATATGTACATATTATTTCATATGCATTAAGTATTTTATAATTTAGAATAATAGATTATTTTTCCTGTAAGTTCATTGGACCTTGACAACTCTACTTTAGCAATGTAAGGAATAATTCAAAAAGGGGAGAGGGAGTCTTACTATTTCTAATCAGTACATTACATTTTATAACCTGAATAAATCTTCCTGGCCCTCCAACCAGTCAGTTTCTTTATATAGTCACTTTTCCCCCCAGATTTATTGAGATACAGTTGACATAAAATTATATGAGTTTAAGATGTACAAAGTGTCAATTTGATACATTTGTATATTGCAAAATGATTACCACAATAGCATTAGCTAACATCTCCATCATGTCACATAATTACCATTTCTTTTTTGTAGTGAGAACATTCAAGTATATGATACAATATTATTAGCTATAATCACAATACTGTACATTAGATCTCTAGAACTTGTTAATCTTATAAATGGAAGTTTGTACTCTTTGACCAATAGCTCCCCATTTCCCTTACCACCTCCTATGCCCCTAACAATTACTTCTACTCCCTGTTTTTCTGAGTTGGGCTTTTTTAGATTCTACATGTAAGTGATGTCATACGGTATTTGGTTTTCTCAGTCTGACTTGTTTCACTTAGTATTTACAGTCATTTTTTAAAAAACAAATTTCAGTAGCCCAAAGTTATTAAGAAGGAATTGAATATTTTACTTGACGCTCTCAGAAAAACATTAAAAGGGAATCCAGACTGTAACTAAGAGGAAAAAATTCCCTTTTCCTACCTTCTCTGTTGTCTCACAACCATTGGCAGTCAACTGGTGAACCGCGTCCCCTCCCCACAGGGTCCCACTAACAGATCAGACCCTGCATTTGATATTCCCTCCTCCTACTCCTTCCCTCTCTCTTTTTCCTCTCTTTCTCTTTCTCCTCTCTGTATTGAGGAATATACTAGCTGCATGAAATGTGTTTTGTATATCACCCTCTTTTTCTCTTTGTTGGTATGGTTTGTATAAGGTTGAAAATTTCTCTTCCTTGTGGAAAATCTTCTCTCAAGCCTTTAGACTTAGAGCCTCTTGGGAGGTGGTTTCTGACTACCAATCCAATTTATTTATTTCTGGTTCCTTTGGGTTCTCTAATTCTTCTTAAGTCAATTTTGTTAGTTTATATTTTTAAATTATTTTTATTTCATTTAAGATTTGTAAATCACTGAACTATATAGTCTTTCACAGTAATATCTTTATTTTAAAGGTGTCTACTGTGTCTGAGTTTTGACATATTTTCATTCCAATATTGCTATTTGTGTCTCTTTCTTCTTGTGCACTTTTACCACAGGATTTTCTATGTTATATCTTTCAAAACAACCACCTGGTTTAAAAAATAAATACTATTTTTTTAACAAAAAATGTTTCTATTTTATTTATGCTACTGTGTTTATCTCTTCTCTTCTACTTTATTTTGAATTACTTTGCTGTTCTTTTTCTAGTTTCTTGACTCAATTGTTTAGGTCAATTATCTTCCAAACTTTAAAAGGTCCGTACGGAAGAAAAAGTCTCCGAGTTCTGATTTTAGGTTTAGAATTGTCAGAGGCACTTTTATTTAATTCGACCTGGTTGTAAACAATTGTGGCAAGGATACAGGAAATTATCAACCAATATTTTAAAATATTAGAAGTTGTACTGAATTTTTTTTTTTTTTTTTTTTTTTTTTGCGCTATGCGGGCCTCTCACTGCTGTGGCCTCTCCCGTTGCGGAGCACAGGCTCCGGACGCGCAGGCTCAGCAGCCATGGCTCACGGGCCAGCCACTCCGCGGCACGCGGGATCCTCCCGGACCGGGGCACGAACCCGCGTCCCCTGCATCGGCAGGCGGACTCTCAACCACTGCGCCACCAGGGAAGCCCCTGTACTGAATTTTTATAGTGGGTTATAAACAAAAAATTCAACCTAAGATGGGAAAAGAGAAAAAAATCATGTTTTTGCCTTCAGTTATATCTGAAGTGATTACCAATATGTATCGTTTATGAATTATCATATATTTTATGACTTCTCACAATTATTCAAATATGCTTCAAAATCAAATATGCTTCATATATGCTCAACAAGCATTTTGCTAACAAAATAATTGTATTATTACTATTTTGATAACAAAATAATTTTTATCTCCTTATGTTAAATGGCAATGAAGGAGGAACTGTGATATTCAGGAAGAGAGGCAGGAAAACTCAACAGGAATCTATCCTGTGTTATAAACACCAGGGTATAATCAGATTAAATACTACTTGCGAACTAAGCCTTAGTTGGTTAGCTAACCATGAAGTTGTTTGTTTAAGTCACTAGGTCATGAATTCAGCTTCACTTGTATAACAGTTTAAGATACTTTATAGCACAGCATCTGAATAAACAAAGGACTTCAACTGTTAGGTCATTTTTTTCATTCATACACACAAGATAGCCTTTATTAAACTCTATGATCAGGTTTATAGTTCTGCTCACGTTATGAAAAGGGAATTTAGAAAATCTGCATTTCTGGAATATTGCTTGCTAATAGATCTCTTTGAAACTTTGTCACTGATCTCTTTGAAAATTGCCCCCTTGGTTGCAGGATGTACATACTTGCTCTCACCCTGAGGCAATTAATGCCAGTGATTCAGTGTTTGGAGTAGTCCTAGGAAATCAGCAGGGAAGGCTGATAAGGGATGGAGTATTATCAACATTGTAAGTGTTTAAGTGAACCAACCATGCTCATGTTTCTGACAGCGGCACCTAGTGCACCTGATGGTCAGCAGTGTGAGCATGGATTATGGGTCTGACAGCTTTGGGGACAAAGGAAGATAGCTCTGTTAGCATGGACACCCTTGATGACAAGCCTGGAGAACAGAAGAACAGATACGTTAAAAGAGTCTGAACAGGAGAAGAAAAATAGCAGATGTTGTATTACAACTGAAAATACTTATTCATGAGAATCCCCTGGGGATTCTGTGACATAATTGAGAGGGAATAGGCAGTCCTTTTATTTTTAAGTTATTGTGGCAGGGAAACATAGGCAACATATTTTGTAGGTCAGGATGCCTGGGTTATGAGTAGAAGGAGAACATGGATTAAGTAGAAGCAATAATAGTAATTATTATAATATCCAGCTTCTACTGAGAATAAAGCTTTACATGCCTTAAACTGTTTATTGTATTCTTTCAATAGTTGAGCAAAACAAGGTAGGTAAAATTGTTAACCTTGTCATTACAGACTATGAAAACTATAAAAGTCATTTAGCTTGCTCAGGGCCACATAGTAAAATGCAGAATCATCATTTGATACTGAAGATTTCTGACTTTGGAATTTGAGGACTCCCTCTGCCTTTGTAGGCAGTACTGAGCCTTAGGACCAGGAGGGAGACAGGAGTCCAGGAAATCTTAGGGCTTCTCACTGCTGCTTCAAGGGGAGTTTTTGAATATAGGACATTGGATGATCCCACGAGACTGGTCTAGGCTCCTGATCTCCTCTTCTTATAAGGACACCAGTCGTGTTGGATTAGGGTCCACTCTAATGACTTCATTTTCACTTAATTACCTCTTTAAAGACATTGCCAAATACAGTTACATTCTGAGTTACTGGGGGTTAGAACTTCAGCATATTAATTTTGGAGGGACACAATCCAGCTCGTAACAGAGATACACTGACATATTTTAGGATTTCATAAAAAGGGTTGCTGTGAAAAAATATCAATCATAATATTATAAAATATGTGGTAAAATATAATGTGCAAATGGAAAACTTTGAACTAAGGGAAGAAATTGGTTAATAGTAGAGTCTAAGGACATTTTATAATGATCAAAAAGTTAATCCATCAAGAAGATGTAACAGTCATAACCATATATGCTCTTAACAACAGAGTCTGAAAATACACAAAACAACTGACAGAATTAAAGGGAGAAATAGGCAATTCAACAATAATACTTGGAGATTTCAGTACCTCACTTTAAATAATAGATAGAGCAATGAGACAGAAGACCAATAAGTAAATAGAAGATTGAACAACACTATAAACCAAGTAGACATAACAGACATCTATGGAACACAAACCCAACAATGCTTGAATACATATTCTTCTCAAGTGCACACTAAACATTCTCCAGGATAGACCATATGCTGTATTATAAAACAATCATAGATAAATGTAAAATGATCAAAACCATACAAAATATGTTTTCCAACCACAAAATGAAATTAGAAATTAATAACAGAAAAAATTTGATATATTTACAAAAAGTTGAAATTAAACAAAATATACCTAAATAACCAATGGGTGAAAGAAGAAACCACAAAGAAAATTAAAAAATACTCTGAGATGAATGAAAATAAAAACACAACATAACAAAACTTACGAGATGCAGCTAAAGCAGTGTTTAGAGGGAAATTTATTGCTGTAAATATCTCAAATCAATAACTTAAACTTCCACTTTAAAACACTGGAGAAAGAAAGGAAAACAAAATCTAAAGTAAGCAGACAAAGAGAATAGTAAATATTAGAGTGAAAATGAATAAAGTGGAGAATGGAATGGAATAAAATTAATAAAATAGAATCAACAAAACCAAAAGTTAGTTTTTTGAAAAGATCAACAAAATCTTTAGCCAGAATGACCAAGAGAAAAAAAAAAAAAAAAAGAGAAGACTTAAATTACTTACATCAGGAAAGAAAAGGGAGCATTACTGCCAACCTCACAATAAGTAAAAGGAATTATAGTGGAAAACTATGAACATCTGCATATTAACAATTAAATAATTTAGATGAAAAGAAGAAATTTCCTAAAAGATACAAACTACTGAAACTAACTGAAGAAGAAATAGAAAATCTGTATAGATCCAAAACAAGTGTTTGAATGAATCCCCTGAGAGAAATGTTGATGTCCTAACTCCTAGTAACTCAGAATGTGACCTTATTTGGAAATGGGGTCATTATAGATGTAATTAATTAAATTAAGATAAGGTCATACTGAAATAGGGTGAGCTTTACTCCAATATGACTGGTGTTTTAAGCTACCCAATTTGTGATACTTTGTTATAGTAGCTCTAGGAACTAATGTAATAAATAAAGAGATTGAGTCAATAATCAAAAAGCTTCCCACAAAGAAAAGCTCAGGCCCACATGGCTTCACTGGTGTATTCTACCAAATGTTTAAAGAATAATTAAAACCAATCCTTCCAAAACGTCTCTAAAAAATAGAAGAGGAGAGAATCGTTCATGTCTCATTCTACGAGGCCAGTCAAAACATCACAATAAATTTACAGACGAGTATCTTTTATGATCATAGATAAAAAATCCTCAGTAAAATACTAGAAAATGGAATTCTTCAACTAAAAAGAATTATACACCATGATCAAGTGAGCTTTGTCCCAGAAGTGCAAGGTTAGTTTAACATTTGATGATCAATGAATGCATTGAACCATATTGATAGAATAAAGGGCAAAAACCACACTATAATCTCAATAGACACAGAGGAGCATTTGAAAAAGTCCGACACCTTTTCATGATAAAAACACTGAACACACTAGAAATGGAAGGGAGCTTCCTCAACTTAATAAGGAACATCTATGAAAAACCCACAACTAGCATCATACTTAATGGTGAGAGACTGAATGCTTTCTCCCTAGGATAAGGAATAATACAAGGATTCACTATTGCTACTTCTATTCAACATTGTACTGGAGATTCTAGCCAGGACAATTGACAATAAAAAGCTATAAAAGGCATCCAGATTGGAAAGGAAGAAATAAAATAATTTCTGTTTGCAGACGACATTATCTAATACATAAAAAAGTATAAGAAAACCAGTAAAAATTAACTAAAACTAGTAAATGAGTTACACAAGGTATAAAATATATATAAAAATCAATTGCATTTCCATAGACTAGCAGTGAAAAATGAAATTAAGAAAACAAATTCATTTTTAATGGCATTGGAGGGAAAATGGTACTTAGGACTAAATTTAACAAAAATGCAAAATTCATACTCTAAAAACTACAAAACATCTTTGAAATAAAGAAATAAATGGAAATAGATATCCTATGCTCATAGATGGATAGGTTAAATATTGTTAAGGTGACAGTACTTTTAAATACAATTTGATCTAAAGAGTCAACACAATCCTTTTCAAAATACCAGCTGAGATTTTTTTTGTTACAGAAATTGACAAGATGATTATAAAATTCCTGTGGAAATACAAATAACCCAGGATAGAAACAATCTCAAAACCAGAAAAACAAATTTGGAGGACTCACGCTTTCTGACTTCAAAACTTATTACAAAGCTACAGTAATCAAGACAATATGGTACTGGAAAAAAGATAGCCATGTGGATCAATGGAACATTAGGAATTCCAAAATTCTTAGATTTATGGTCAATTGATTTTGACAGGGATGTCAAGAAAATTCAATGGAGGAAAATAATCTTTCAAATGCTGGAATAACTGGATATATACTTGCAAAAGAACAAAGGCAGATCTCTTCCGTATACAGTGCACAAATATTAACTCAAGATGAATCACAGACTAAATGTAAAGGCTAAACTGTAAAACACTTTAAAAGAGAGTATAGGAGTAAATCTTCATGGTCTTGGGTTAGGCAAAGCCTTCTTAAATATGACACCAACAGTACACACAGCAAAAGAAAAAGAAGATAAATTGGATTTCATCAAAATTAAAAACTTTGGTGCTTCAAAATATACCATGAAGAAAGTGAAAAGAAAACCCACAGAATAGAAGAAAATAATTGAAAATCATATATCTGATATATGAGAGCTGTATATAGAATATATAAAGAGCTCTTACAATTCAAAAATAAAAACATGAGAAACTAAATTTAAAAATGGGTAAAGGATCTAAATAGACATTTACCCAAAGAAGGTATATAAATGACTAATAAATCCATGAAAAAATGCCCAACATCATTACTTGTTAGAAAAGTGCAAATCAAACCCACATGAAATACAACTTTTCACTCACTACAATGGTTATAATAAAAAGACAGATAGTAAATGTTGTGTTGAAAAGAATGTAGAAAAATTTGAACACTTGTACTCTTTTGATAGGAATGTAAAATAGTACAGCTGTTTTTAAAAACAGTGGCTGTTCCTAAAAAAGTTAAAATAAGAGTTATATGTCCTAGGTATTCCACTCTTAAGTATATACCCAAGAGAAATGAAAAATATGTTCATACAAAATATTGTACATGAATGTTCAGAGTAGCATTGTTCATAATAGCCAAAATGTTGAAACAACTCAATGTGCATCAACTCATGAATGGATAAACAAAATGTGGTATATCCATACAATCGAATATTATTGGGTAATAAAAAGTAATGAAGTACTGATACATGCTTCCACTTGGATGAACCTTGAAACATTATGGTAAATGAAAGAAACTAGTTAGAAAAGACCACATATTGTATGATTCCATATAGGAATGTTCATAATAGGTAAATCTATAGAGACGGAAAGTAGATTAATGGTTGTCTAGGAAAAGGAGACTGGGGAAGAAATGAGGAATGACTGATAAAGGTTTCTTTTTGAAACGATACAAATATTCAAAAATTGACTACTGTGATGGTTGCACATGTCTTTGAATATGCTAGAAAACATTGAATGGTACATGTTAAATGGTTGAATTGTATGGTATGTATCTCAATAAAGTTGTTACATGTATTTTAAAAAAAGATTAGAATATGGAAGGGACTCACCTAGGCTCCAAGAAGAAAAGGAGAAGATCTAAAAGGAGGACATAGAAAAATACAGGCTACTGGGTGGACCTAACTCATAGTGAAGAGGGCTCCTGATGCCCAAAGAAGCTACTGGTATCAGTAGAAAGAAGTGGGGAATAAAAGGGAAGAAAACTGTCCAAGAACCTACTATAAGCTCAGCACTGTGATAACTGCTTCAAGTGTATTAACTCACGGGGTCACCTTAGCATCTTATGAGATGGGCATTTTTATCCGTAGTTTACAAATGAGGATGAGTCTCAGAGAAGTCAGTTTGGCTCATCCAGAATTATACAGCCACCAATAAATAAGAACTAGAACTCAAGACAAGCTGGGTCACTCCAAACCCTAGTTCTTTTTCCTGTACCTGTGTGCCCCGGAAGCCCCGCGAGGACCAGACTCCAGTGACTGCTGTCAGACCTGCTCTTGGACCCTCCTTATTAAGGGGGCAAATCTCTAGGAAAGAGGGGAAGCAGTGAGAGGGTGGGATTTCATCAGGTGACTGAGGTGCGGAGGGGAGGAAATCAACAATGAGGCTCAAATACCACCCGGAGTCCCCAAGTCGGCTTTCATTTCCTGCACCTCTTTTCTGGCCTCAGTCTCATAACCAAAGGAGAGTGCTTAAAGATGGGCACAGTGGATACTAATTAGAAAGCAGAGTATCTGTGGGAGTTACATGCAGAACATGTCTAAAGTCAGTTTGACAAAGAGTTAAATGTCACAATTTGGAATGTACTATAGGAGAAACTGAGATTAAGATCAAAAGAACTTCAAGAGCTGGAAGAGCTCATTAGTGTCTAAGAGCCTTGTTTTTCCTACTTTGACATCACCAAGCTGGTTACTTTGTATGGCTAGAGTTTATACAACTACTGCAAAGAAAGACATAGCAGAATGTAAATGTTTGTTAAATCTCTTCATTATGGGTCTTTTGGCCTGTTTTCTGGTGTAGATTCAGTGTTTATCACATTGCCCAGAAACTAACACAATGCCTGGTGCCTAATATAGTGACTGGATCTTGGTAGAAGCTTAATAAATATTTACAGATTGAATGTGTTGGAAAAAAATTTGTATTCACCTGTTAACGTCTTTCTCTCGCTGCCTTTGAAATTCCACTTAGCCCTTTTATGTTCAAAATGATTTTGTAAGACCTCAAATTGAAATCATTCATCTTTTATTTTGCTGATTAAAATTCATTTCTTTAGAAAGTCCCAACAACAAGAACAGAAAGATGCAGAGTTGTGAAATGAGTACAAAAACTGTAATTGGATGGCTGCCTCTGGAAACTGTAGTAGACAGATTGTTTTGGCTTCCTAATGTTCAAACTTTTTAGGAGCTGTTTTTATTATGTTTAAGCATTTCCATCAGCGTGGCAGTGACTTTCAAAAAGTATACCTCCTCCAGCACTTTTCACCAGCCAGTTCTGTCAGCAAATCCAACTTGCAGAGTTTTCTGGCATTTCAGCCAGCTGGGAAGGACAGTTGCCTACCCTAGTGGTTAACATTAATGACACTATGCAAGGCCCAGAGGCATACAAAGATTAAAAAAGGGGGTGATTTCTATCCTCAGTGTGGCATGACCTGGAATGGGGAGACCCTCATTTTTATATTTATTTTCTAATCTAGCCAGTTGAATTTATATTCATCTAAAATTTTAACTGAGAATCGTGACAAAGGTCAATTACAAAGCTATTTTCCTATCGAATTCAATTAACATCATGAAGATTTGTAACAGACTGAACTCAACTTCCTGTCCTTCGAGATGGTGAAGAGTTTTCAAATTAAAGGAGGGGTCAGGGGTTTTTCCCAAGGGGACACAGTGTCTCCGGACAGCTCCCTCAGATGGGTTGATCTACTCAGGGGCCCCTTGACTGATGGTAACCCGTCCTTCTTCTGCAAAGAGGGGCTTTGTCAGTACATGGAAGGGCATGCTTTGGGACATTTCCTGCTGTCTAGATTGGCCAAGTAACAAAGTTCTAGCTAGCACCCTTCTCCCAGTTGAAATTTTTGTTTTGTTGGCAGAAGGATGTGGACTGATTGTACTGGAGAATCTGGGAGAGAGTGGCCTCTGTGCGTGAGCCAGGACTTTTATTCCCAGTGCTCAAAAAATCAGATCTGTTTCCTGATCACAAATATTTGATTTCTGGTTATACCAATTAATGAAATTCTCAAAATCTCTGAATAGGATAGGCTTAGGGGCAAAGTTTTTGAAAGAAAGGAGTAGAGGACTTGTCTTGAAGGTATAGACGGCATAGATTTTAAGGTTTGTTTGCAGATGGTTATTCGGATGTTTATCTAGGATGACTTGGAGAGAGACTGTGGTGAAGGGGCTTAAGCCTCAGTCCCCACCAGCCTACTCTGTGATGTAACCCTCGTTATAACATTGCACAAGGGTCAGTCGACACAAAACCAGTTTCAGAAGAGAGAGGAGAATTCTAATTGTAAGGTTTCCTTTTACGCGCTGCTCAAGACCTCCGTTCCCTCTTTCTTCACTTTCATCCCCGTCTTCATATTCACATGGGGATTCCTTCGATTTCTGCCATCTAAGCAGCATCCATATCCAGCCACCTCCATTTTCATTCATGACCATTAAAGTTGTGCTCATTTTTTTTTTTTTGTCAAAAGCAAACCTTCTGCCTATGCCCTCTCCTTCATCTCCTCTGACACCTCTTTTTACTTTTTCCTTGACCTAGAGCCCCTGGTGCTCCGTGTGGCCTATGAATGTGTTTTAGGTTCTTTGTAAACCCCTTAAAATTATATGCAGAGCTTTCTTGATATGCATTTTTGTTTTAATTAATTTTAGTTTACTTAATTTGTATATAGGTGATATCTGTACATAGTTAAATAATGAAATAATGCTAGTAAACTCATCTGCTTCACTAAGATTTTTTTTCTCACCTAACTTAACTTTTTGAGTTCCTGCAGTTCCACTCTGACATTTGATCAATAGTTGAAATATAGAATTTTAATTGAAAATCATTTGAAGGCCTAGTTCAATTATTTTTCAGCAAGCAGTTTTGCTGCTGAGAATTTCAACTCTATTTTGAATTTTGCTCTGTGTTACCTATCTTTCCTTTCTGGACATTTTAGTATTTTTAGAGTACTTGAATTTCACAGTGTTTAGCGTGGATTTTTTCATTCTTTTTTTTCTGAACCTGCTTACTTTGAAAGTCCATGTCCTTCCGTTCTAGAAGTTTCTTTTTTTTTGTTTTCTGTATTATCTATTTGCTAATTTCTTCCTCTTGATTTCTCTCTGCTTCCTGTCTCAAATTCCTATTAGTTAGATGTTGGGTTTGCCTGTAATTTTAATGTTTTACACTTTAAAATTTTCATTATCCTTATTTTTCTTTATGAAAGATTATATTTACCTTATATTCCAATCCTTCTATTTAATTTAAAATGTTGTCTACTACATTTTTTAAATTTCTGGATTTTTTATTTTGTAATTGTTTATTTAAAAAAAATCTGACACACGAAGAGGTATAGAGAAAAACATAACGAATACGACATGCCACCTGATTTTAAAAAATCACTACAAATAGAGTCGTAGCCCCTTGTGAATAATTTCCCAATTACAGTGCCTCCTTTTCCTTTCCAGAGGTATCTGTATTGGTGTTTATCACTGCTATGTAGACTTTTATGGTTTTACTACAATTTTCCCTTACATATTGTTTTATATTCTTAAATGTTTTATATAAATGGCATCATACTGTAAGAATTGCCACATAACTTGCTTTTTTTGCTCAAAATTGTTTGTGAGGTTAATTCATGGAACTCATTTATTCATTTTCATAGTTCCCATTGTATGACTATACTACATTTTACTAATCCACATTCCTCTTAATGGATATTTTGGGTTTTTCCAGTTTTTCTTTTCTGTTATTTCAAACAATTCTACCATGAACATTCTTGCACAAGGCTCCTTGTGTACATGTTTACGAGTTTTTCTGGGCTTCATACCTAAGAGTAGAATTGCTAGTCATAAGATGTGCTTAGCTGCAACTTGGCAAGATACTGCTTTCAAAGACAGTTTACATATTTACTCTCCCTCTTCCAGAGCTTCTGTCACTTCACGTCCTTGTCAACACTTTAAAAATTTCCCCAATTTAATGATTGTGACATTGTATTACAGAGTGGTTTTAATTCTCATTTCTCTCACTACTAATGATATTAGCCGTTTATATAGTCCTCTTTTTATAATTTGCTAATTTATCATCTATGCTTTCTCTTCTGCTGGGTTGAATATATTTTTCATACTATTTGGTATGATTATTTCTTTTATATAGCACCCTGGTTTTGCTTTATGGATGCAATGTCTTCTGTTATCACTCTATACTTTTGAAGTGCTCTTCTAGTTGGAATACTGACTGTTTTTTCCAGGTCTTTATATTTTTCTTTCACATTTTTGCATTTCAAGTACTTGGTAATCTGTGATTTTTCACATTTAAGAGTGAGGCCTATCACACTGATTTGTAGCTCTGTACACTTGAGAGATGTTAGCTGACTGCAATGTTCTTCATTGTCCAGTTTTCCCTTCTACAGGGGACTTTTATTTAGGGCCATTCAGATTTTTCAGAGAAGGGTCACCCATTATGTGCCTTGGATATTCTGGGATATACTGGGAACAGGGTGATTATCCTGGTATATACTCAGAGCAGGGTAGAGAGAACAGTTCCTCCACGCAGTGTGTAGAGTTATGCTTAGTTCTTGAGGGTACAGTCTCCAGAGTTTGCCTGGACTTGCAAACCTATCACTATTATTTGTGGGGCCATGGGAAAGTGAATTAACTCTATGTGTCGCAGTCTCCTCACCTGTAAAATGGGAAGGACTACCTGGAAAGTTGTTATGAGATTAAGAGATATTCAGGAGAAGTTGTAAAACGTAAGCATTGAGGACCATCGGGGGAAAAATCTCAGATTTTCAGAAAAATCCCCCAAGAGCTAAAGACCAAATCCTCACACTTTATAGAAGGCACTTGCCTCAGTCCCTCTGCAGGACCACAATCATGAAAATATAACTGTGGTACACACACACACACACACACACACACACACACACACACACTCCTGGCAACTTGGAAAGTGAGTGCTCAAACATACCCCAGAAAATTCCATAGTTTGTGTCTATACTTAAAATCACCCCTGTACCAAGCTCTCATGAGCACAAATCTCTCTCCTTTGGGGTGGCAAGGAGTCATGGATCAGATTGCCTCAGTATCAGATTAAGCTCTCAGGGCATTATCTCTAAAGTCTCTTGAGTCCTGAGCATGGCTCTCCTAGAAATAATGACCAGTGGGGGCTGCCAACCTATAGTAAATGGACCAAAAATTTCTTTCCAGAAAAAGTCTTTTTACTGAAATTAACTCCTCCACTTTCCTATCCTTAACCTTTGAGCTGTTGGAAATTAGATCAAAATGGAATAACTCTTTCTTCACAGTAAGCTTAGATTACAAAGAGCCCAGAGGTGGAAGAATTATTGCTGTTTTAAACAAAGAACCTTAATTTAGCAAGAGACCTTGAATAGATGCTGAAATTTAGGCAGCTCCATTTTAACTTGTACTGGTTTGCAGGTGAAAGGATTTTATTATCTGAAAAGAAAAAGCTAGCTTGGGGTGCCTCAAATGTATAATCTTCAAACCTATGGCTTTGAAAATGTGCCTTCCAAACAAGCAATTAAGATACGTATGGCAAAAAAAAATATAAGATGTGACTAATTTGCATTTGGAGATTGTGATGGTTTGTTTATTTATTTTTTTGCTAGAAGACAGGGTGACACCATTCGGTTTGTGTCTAAACTGAATAATGAAATATGTATCAAACTGTTTTAACGCAATTCTTCTTCTTATTATTTTTCCACCCAGCTGAACATTAAGCTCAAAGACAGAAATTTAACTTAGGGTAAGAAGCCACACCCCAATAACTGGAAAGAGGCTTGTGCCAGAGGTTGGATTAATTTTTTTAAAAAGGTTAAAGTCTTGTATAATATCAAAACCCCAGGTTCTAGAAAGATGGGGGATTGAACTTTTTTTTTATGCCAAAACATATTCTAGATTGGTGGATTTCTGGAGTGAGTGGGTGGGTAGATAGAAGCATGTATTTAAATTTCAAAAGCTAATAGTAAAAAAATACAGCAAAAGAGAACTGGAATATTAGTGTTTACTAATATCAACTGAAGAATATATTTGTGTGTGTGTATGTGTGTGTGTGTGTGTGTTTTATTCTGAGTGGCAATTACAGTTACTATGATATAAAAATTGAGATTTATGGGCATAATATATTTAATTCCATGTCAGATTTTGGATTTCTGCACTGAAGCTAGTTAATGGAAATGTTTTGCAAAACAGGATTTCAAAGAAAATATATTACTATTAAAATGTTAGAGTTGAAATAAACTAGTATCTTTTATGATATGGTCCTAGAAGTAGTCAATCTGGAAATTGTATGAATCTATAGAAGAGTTTCCACTTATACATTCTGGGTATGGTGTAAAGGAATGCCATCTGACGTACATTCCAGGTTTTAAAAAATTTAACTACTCTGTTTTCATATATTGAATCGTAATTCATAAGCATTCTATTTTGAAAAGTTCTGATTATAAAATTTAATTGTCTTTATTTATTTTATTTTTTTACATCTTTATTGGAGTATAATTGCTTTACAATGGTGTGTTAGTTTCTGCTTTATAACAAAGTGAATCAGTTATACATATACATATGTTCCCATATCTTTTCCCTCTGGGGTCTCCCTCTCTCCCACCCTCCCTATCCCACCCCTCTAGGTGGTCACAAAGCACCGAGCTGATCTCCCTGTGCTACGCGGCTGCTTCCCACTAGCTATCTATTTTACGTTTGGTAGTATATATATGTCCATGCCACTCTCTCACTTTGTCACAGCTTACCCTTCCCCCTCCCCATATCCTCAAGTCAATTCTCTAGTAGGTCGGTGTCTTTATTCCTGTCTTACCCCTAGGTTCTTCATGACATTTTTTTCCTTCAATTCCACATATATGTGTTAGCATACGGTATTTGTCTTTCTCTATCTGACTTACTTCACTTTGTATGACAGACTCTAGGTCCATCCACCTCATTACAAATAGCTCAGTTTCGTTTCTTTTTATAGCTGAGTAATATTCCATTGCATATATGTGCCACATCTTCTTTATCCATTCATCCAGTGATGGGCACATAGGTTGTTTCCATCTCCGGGCTATTGTAAATAGAGCTGCAATGAACATTTTGGTACATGACTCTCTTTGAATTATGGTTTTCTCAGGGAATATGCCCAGTAGTGGGATTGCTAGATCATATGGTAGTTCTATTTTTAGTTTTTTAAGGAACGTCCATACTGTGCTCCATAGTGGCTGTATCAATTTAAATTCCCACCAGCAGTGCAAGAGGGTTCCCTTTTCTCCACACCCTCGCCAGCATTTATTGTTTGTAGATTTTTTGATGATGGCCATTCTGACTGGTGTGAGGTGACACCTCATTGTAGTTTTGATCTGCATTTCTCTAATGATTAGTGAGGTTGAGCATCCTTTCATGTGTTTGTTGGCAATCTGTATATCTTCTTTGGAGAAATGTCTATTTAGGTCTTCTGCCCATTTTTGGATTGGGTTGTTTGTTTTTTTGATATTGAGCTGCATGAGCTGCTTGTAGATTTTGGAGATTAATCCTTTGTCAGTTGCTTCATTTAGAAATATTTTCTCTCATTCGGAGGGTTGTCTTTTCGTCTTGTTTATGTTTTCCTTTGCTGTGCAAAAGCTTTGAAGTTTCATTAGGTCCCATTTGTTTATTTTTGTTTTTATTTCCATTTCTCTAGGATGTGGGTCAAAAAGGATCTTGCTGTGGTTTATGTCATAGAGTGTTCTGCCTGTGTTTTCCTCTAAGAGTTTTATAGTTTCTGGCCTTACATTTAGGTCTTTAATCCACTTTGACTTAATTTTTGTGTATGGTTTTAAGGAGTGTTCTAATTTTATTCTTTTACATGTAGCTGTCCAGTTTTCCCAGCACCACTTATTGAAGAGGCTGTCTTTTCTTCATTGTATATTCTTGCCTCCTTTATCAAAGATAAGGTGACCATATGAGCATGGGTTTATCTCTGGGCTTTCTATCCTGTTCCATTGAGCTATCTTTCTGTTTTTGTGCCAGTACCATACTGTCTTGATTACTGTAAATTTGTAGTATAGTCTGAAGTACAGGAGCCTGATTGCTCCAACTCCGTTTTTCTTTCTCAAGATCGCTTTGGCTATTCGAGGTCTTTTGTGTTTCCATACAAATTGTGAAATTTTTTGTTCTAGTTCTGTGAAAAATGCCACTGGTGGCTTAATAGGGATTGCATTGAATCTGTTGTTTTTTTGGGTAGTATAGTCATTTTGACAATGTTGATTCTTCCAATCCAAGAACATGGTATATCTCTCCATCTGTTTGTATCATCTTTAATTTCTTTCATCAGTGTCTTATAGTTTTTTGCATGCAGGTTTTTGTCTCCTTAGGTAGGTTTATTCCAAGGTATTTTATTCTTTTTGTTACAATGGTATATGGGAATGTTTCCTTAATTTCTCTTTCAGATTTTTCATCATTAGTGTATAGGAATGCAAGAGATTTCTGTGTATTAATTTTGTATCCTGCTACTTTACCGAATTTATTGATTAGCTGTAGTAGTTTTCCGGTAGCATCTTTAGGATTCTCTATGTATAGTATCATGTCATCTGCAAACAGTGAGAGCTTTACTTCCTCTTGTCCGATTTGGATTCCTCTTATTTCTTTTTCTTCTCTGATTGCTGAGACTAAAACTTCCAAAACTATGTTGAATAATAGTGGTGAGAATGGACCAACCTTGCCTTGTTTGTGATCTTAGAGGAAATGGTTTCAGTTTTTAACCATTGAGAATGATGTTGGCTGTGGGTTTGTCATATATGGCCCTTATTATGTTGAGGTAAGTTCTCTCTATGCCTACTTTCTGGAGGGTTTTAATCATAAATGTGTGTTGAATTTTGTCAAAAGCTTTTTCTGCGTGTATTGAGATAATCATCTGGGTTTTCTCCTTCAATTTGTGAATATGGTGTATCATGTTGATTGACTTGCATATATTGAAGAATCCTTGCATTCCTGGGGTAAACCCCACTTGATCATGGTGTATGATCCTTTGAATGTGCTGTTGGATTCTGTTTGCTACTATTTTCTTGAGGATATTTGCACCTATGTTCATCAGTGATATTGGCCTGTAGTTTTCTTTCTTTGTGACATCTTTGTCTCATTTTGGTGTCAGGGTGATGGTGGCCTCATAGTATGCATTGAGGAGTGTTCTTGCCTCTGCTATATTTTGGAAGAGTTTGAGAAGGATAGGTGTTAGCTCTTCTCTAAATGTTTGATAGAATTCGCTTGTGAAGCCATCTGGTCTTGGGCTTTTGTTTGTTGGAAGATTTTTAATCACAGTCTCAATTTCAGTGCTTGTGATTGGTCTGTTTATATTTTCTATTTCTTCCTGGTTCAGTCTTGGAAGGTTGTGCTTTTCTAAGAATTTGTCTATTTCTTCCAGGGTGTCCATTTTATTGGCATAGAGTTACTTATAGTATTCTTTCATTGTCCTGTGTATTTCTGCAGTGCCAGTTTTTACTTCTCCTTTTTCATTTCTAATTGTATTGATTTGACTCTTTCCCCCTTTTTTCTTGATGAGTCTGGCTAATGGTTTATCAATTTTGTTTATCTTCTCAAAGAACCAGCTTTTAGTTTTATTGATCTTTGCTATTGTTTCCTTCATTTCTTTTTCACTTATTTCTGATCTGATCTTTATGATTTCTTTCCTTCTGCTACCTTTGCGGTTTTTCTTTTTGCTGTTGTTCTTCTTGATCTAATTGCTTTAGGTGTAAGGTTAGGTTGTTTATTTCTTGTTTCTTGAGGGAGGATTGTATTGTGATAAACTTCCCTCTTAGAACTGCTTTTGCTGCATCCCGTAGGTTTTGGGTCATCGTGTTTTCATTGTCATTTGTTTCTAGGTATTTTTTTATTTCCTCTTGATTTCTTCACCGATCTTTTGGTTATTTAGTAGTGTATTTTTATACCTCCATTTGTCTGTGTTTTTTACAGATTTTTCCCTGTAATTGATATCTAGTCTCATAGAGTTGTGGTCAGAAAAGACACTTGATTCTATTTCAATTTTCTTAAATTTACCAAGGCTTGATATGTGACCCAAGATACAATCTATCCTGGAGAATGTTCCATGAACCCTTGAGAAGAAAGTGTATTCTGTTGTTTTTGGATGGAATGTCCATAAATATCAATTAAGTCCATCCTGTTTAACGTATCATTTATAGCTTGTGTTTCCTTATTTTTTTTTTATCTTGGATGATCTGTCCATTGGTGAAAGTGGGGTGTTAAATTCTCCTAGTATGATTGTGTTACTGTCAATTTCCCCTTTTATGGCTGTTAGTATTTGCCTTATATATTGAGGTGCTCCTATGTTGGGTGCAGAAATATTTACAATTGTTATGTCTTCTTCTTGGATTGATCCCTTGATCATTATGTAGTGTTCTTCTTTGTCTTTTGTAATAGTCTTTATTTTAAAGTCTATATTTTCTGATATGAGAATTGCTACTCCAGCTTTCTTTTTATTTCCTTTTGCATGGAGTATCTTTTTCTATCCTGTCACTTTAAATACGTATGTGTCCCTAGGTTTGAAGTGTGTCTCTTGTAGACAGCATATATACAGGTCTCGTTTTTGTATCCATTCAGCAAGTCTATGTCTTTTGGTTGGAGCATTTAATCCATTTACATTTAAGGTAGTTACTGACATGTGTGTTCCTGTTACCATTTTCTTAATTGTTTTGTGTTTGTTACTGTAGTTCTTTTCCTTCTCTTGTGCTTCCTGACTAGAGAAGCTCCTTTAGCACTTGTTGTACAGATGGTTTGGTGTTGTTGAATTCTCTTAGCTTTTGCTTGTCTGTAAAGGTTTTAATTTCTCCATTGTATCTGAATGAGATCCTGCTGGGTAGAGTAATCTTGGTTGTCGTTTCCCTTTCATCACTTTAAATATGTCCTGCCACTCCCTTCTGGCTTGCAGAGTTTCTGCTGAAAGATCAGCTGTTAACCTAATGGGGATTCCCTTGTATGTTATTTGTTGCTTTTCCCTTGTTGCTTTTAATATATTTTCTTTGTATTTAATTTTGATAGTTTGATTAATATGTGTCTTTGCATGTTTATCCTTGGATTTATCCTGTATGGGACTCTCTGTGCTTCCTGGGCTTGATTGACTATTTCCTTTCCCATATTAGGGAAGTTTTCAAGTATAATTTCTTCAGATATTTTCTCACTCCCTTTCTTTTTCTCTTCTTCTGGGACCCCTATAATTTGAATGTTGGTGTGTTAATGTTGTCCCAGAGGTCTCTGAGACTGTCCTCAACTCTTTTCGTTCTGTTTTCTTTATTCTGCTCTGCCATCGTTATTTCCACTATTTTATCTTCCTGGTTGCTTATCCGTTCTTCTGCCTCCGTGATTCTGCTATTGATTCCTTCTAGAGAATTTTAAATTCATTTATTGTGTTGTTCATCATTGTTTGTTTGCTCTTTAGTTCTTCTAGGTCCTCGTTGTTTCTTGTATTTTCTCCATTCCATTTCCAAGATTTTGCATCATCTTTACTATCATTACTCTGAATTCATTTTCAGGTAGACTGCCTATTTCCTCTTCATTTGGTCTGGTGGGTTTCTACCTTGCTCCTTCATCTGCTGTTTGTTTCTCTGTCTTCTCATTTTGCTTCACTTACTGTGTTTGGGGTCTCTTTTTCGCAAGCTGCAGGTTTGTGGCTCTCGTTGTTTTTGGTGTCTGCCCCCAATGGGTAAATTTTGTTCTATGGGTTGTGTAGGCTTTCTGGTGGAGGGGTCTGGTGCATGTGTTCTGGTGGATGAAGCTGGATCTTGTCTTTCTGGTGGGCAGGACCGTGTCTGGTGGTGTGTTTTGGGGTGTCTGTGGCCTTATTGTGATTTTAGGCAGCCTCTCTGCTAATGGGTGGGGTTGTGTTCCTGTCTTGCTAGTTGTTTGGCATAGGGTGTCGAGCACTGTAGCTAGCTGGTCATTGAGTGGAGCTGGGCCTTAGTATTGAGATGGAGATCTCTGGGAGAGTTTTCACTGTTTGATATTACATGGGGCCCAGAGGTCTCTGGTGGTCCAATGTCCTGAACTCAGCTCTCCCACCTTAGAGGTACCAGAATGACACCTGGCTGGAGTGCCAAGCCCCTGTCAGTCACATGGCTCAGAAGAAAAGGGAGAAAAAAAGAAAGAAAGAAAAAAGTAAAATAAAATAAAGTTATTAAAATAAAAAATTATTAAAAATTAAAATATTTAAAAGTAATAAAAAAAGAAAAAGAAAGAAAGAAGGAAAGAAAGAAAGAAGAGAGCCACCAAACCAAAAAGAATGTCCACCAATGAAAACAAGTGCTAAAAACTATCCCCCCCCAAAAAAAGAACAGACAGATCCCTAGGACAAATGGTAAAAGCAAAGCTATACAGACAAAATCACACAAAGAACTACACATACATACTCAGAAAAAAAAAATCTGTATATTAAAAAAAAGGAAGAGAGCAAATAAATCAATAAAGAAATCTACCAATGATAATAAACTCTGAATACGACACTAAGATAAACATAAGACCAGAAATAAACTAGATGCAGAAAGCCAACCCAATTCTACAGTTGCTGCCAAAGTTCACTGCCTCAGTTTTGGGATGATTCATTGTGTATTCAGTTATTCCAGAGATGCAGGGTACATCAAGTTGATTGTGGAGCTTTAATCCGCTGCTCCTGAGGCTGCTGGGGGAGATTTCCCTTTCTCTTCTTCTCACAGCTCCCAGGGTTCAGCTTTGAATTTGGCCCCGCCTCTGTGTGTAGGTCGCCTGAGGGCATCTATTCTTCCCTCAGACAGGACGGGGTTAAAGGCGCTGCTGCTTCGGGGACTCTGGCTCACTCAGGCCGGGGGGGAGGGAGGAGCACGGAGTGCGGGGCGGGCCTGCGGCGGCAGAGGCCAGCGTGACGTTGCACCAGCCTGAGGTGCGCCGTGCGTTCTCCCGGGGAAGTTGTCCCTGGATCATGGGGTCCTGGCAGTGGCGGGCTGCACAGGCTCCCCGGAAGCGGGGTGTGGACAGTGACCTGTGCTCGCACACAGGCTTCTTGGTGGCGGCAGCAGCAGCCCGTCTCTGGGGTTCGCGCTTTTAGCCGCGGCTCGCGCCCGTCTCTGGAGCTCCTTTAAGCAGCGCTCTTAATCCCCTCCCCTCGCGCACCAGGAAACAAAGAGGGAAGAAAAAGTCTCCTGCCTCTTCGGCAGGTCCAGACCTTTTCCCGGACTCCCTCCCGGCTAGCCGTGGTGCACTAACCCCTGCAGGCTGTGTTCACGTCGCCAACCCCAGTCCTCTCCCGGTGCTCCGACCGAAGCCCGAGCCTCAGCTCCCAGCCCCGCCCGCCCCGGCAGGTGAGCAGACAATCCTCTCGGCCTGGTGAGTGCCGGTCAGCCCGATCCTCTGCGCTGGAATCTCTCCGCTTTGCCCTCCGCACCCCTGTTGCTGTGCTCTCCTCCGCGGCTTCGAAGCTCCCCCACTCCGCCACCCACAGTCTCCGCCCGCGAAGGGGCTCCTAGTGTGTGAAAACCTTTCCTCCTTCACAGCTCCCTCCTAGAGGTGCAAGTCCTGTCCCTATTCTTTTGTTTCTTTTTCCCTACCCAGGTACGTGGGGGAGTTTCTTGATATCTGGGGAGTCTGAGGTCTTCTGCCAGCGTTCAGTAGGTGTTCTGTAGGTGGTGTTCCACATGTAGATGTATTTCTGATGTATTTTTGGTGAGAAAGGTGATCTCCACGTCTTAATCCTCCGCCATCTTGAAGGTCTGCCTTAATTGTCCTTAGAAAGTTTGATTTTGAAAGCACTGCTTTACCATTAGTGTCTACAAACTTGGGATTCTACCCTAGGATTATCTTTAATTAAAATAAAGTTATTAATACCATGTGTGAACTTTTATTTACATATTAATGTAAATTTTAATAATATATGATGCCTATCACCCAATACTCTATGGTAAATTTTATCACAGCACTAACGCCTCTGTACGACAGGTGTCTGCTTACTTACCTTCCCCTGTGGGGCTATAGGCTGTTTGAGGTTGGCACTGAATGTATTTTCTAAGTCAGGATGTTTGCATCATGCCTGACATGAAACAGAGATTCAATAAACATTTGTTTGATAGACTGAAAGCCAGAATGGACTCCCCCATTTTATGATAAAGAACTTGAAGCCAGCAGGTTAGAACACAATCAGGGCTAGAATTTCTGGATTTCTGTTCTAGATCTCTTGCCATCACCGTTTCATGTTGTTTTATATTTCAACAGTATTACAGTGTAAGGGAAAAATCCTATCTTGGATAACAACAAAAAGCTTATTCCCCCTCCGTCTCCACCTCAGATGTTGATAACTATTACAGAAAGCAAAGGACTTTGTCAGAGCCTTTGCAGGCATACAGATGGGGCGTTTCCAGCATGTCTCTGCTCACCTTTCCTCCATGACTACTATTTTCTCCCCCATAGCAGTAAAAAGGATTTATCGCTTGGCTCATAAAGATCTGAGGGAAGGTTAGAGGTTGCAGAGAGACTGAGAAAAATGCCCATTACTGAGACCTGCTTGATGACCAGTTAGTGGCTGTGTTCAAAGAAAAATTTGTGTTATTGAAAATAGAACTGAACAAGCCAAAGCCCTTTGTGATCAGGGGTAAGAAAACTTGTATTCATTAGGGATGAACAGATTGAATTATGTACACCTTGAAATCTAAAAGCAGCTGTGGCACAGTGGGACTCACACAGGGTCGGGGGTTGTCACTTCCCACGAAAGCGAGACAACACGCTTGCCCTTCTAAGGATGAGCAACTGACAAGCCTCAGTGTCCTTCCATTCTGGGATCTCATTCTGAGCCTTCATTCTGAGCCAGCATTTGGATAATGCAAGCATTCGGGAAAGGTATGACAAACTTTTTATAATTCCTCATATTTCAAAGTCCAACAAGAACTCCAGGCAGTCCTCAGTAACATCCTTTGTTAATGTAGAAATGAAAGAGCTTTCCTGGTAAGTGGACCAGAGCCAAGGTTAGAAGAGAAGTTCCACTTGACACAAGAGTTGTTCTGAAAAGGTTTTATGAGCTGTGTGGGTCAAAGAAATGTATTTTCTCCCATATATAACTGACCAAAGCACTTTATTCTCCCTCATGTTAGTGGAAAGAAAGGAGGATGGAGAAAACACAAAGAGAATGCTGTATTGATCTCAGAACCACTCATGAACATTACTTCCTCAGATGACAGTTTAAAAGATGCTTCATGTCTTGTTGCATAGTATAGAGCTTTTTTTTTAAAAAAAAATTTCCCTTAATTGTGCTTTATGGGTGAGGTTACTTTTTTTCTTCTAACATTTTATATGGCTTAAAAAAATTTTTTTGGGCACTGCTGGGGTAAACAGTCCTCCTTTCTCCATTCATAAGCCCGTTTCTCTCCGAGCTTTCTGAAACTAGGAGAAGAAGTAGAAGATGCTTCTCCACACTGGAGAGGTGGTGCAAGGTGTGGAGGACACTAGACTATGGAGTGAGGCAAACCTGGGTTGAAAAACTGTTGCTGACTCAATATGGGTCTGGGAAAGATACTCAGTCTTGAGCTGCAGTGCTCAGCGTCTGTGTCTCCTCTTTCTGGAAACTGTACCCAGTGTAAATTTCACTGGGGAACCACTCAGGGGAAACTATTCTTATGCCTTGATTTGGGTGAAATTGACTTTACCTGTGCTCTAGAAGTGGGCCTTGAGTAGCCAAGGCAAATGGATCTATTCTATCCCTTAAATAACTAATCAGAACTAATATAATATAATGGAGATGTTTGCTGTTGTTCTTGGGAAAAGATATTTCTTTTCTTTTGCAGCAGCTATAAGAAAAGTCTCTCTCTTTCTTTGTGTATTAGATTGCTAGGGCTGCCATGACACAATACCATAGCCCAGGTGGCTTAAGTAACAGGAATTTATTTTCTCACAGTTATGGAGGTTAGAAGTTCCAGATCATGTGTCAGCAGGTTTGGTTTCTCCTGAGGCCTCTTACCTTGGCTTGCAGATGGCCACCTTCTTGCTATGTCCCCACATGGTCTTTCCTCTTTGCACATTAACCCCTGGTATCTCTTGTGTGTCCAACTTTCCTCTTCTTTTAAGGACAACAGTCAGTTTGGATAAGGGCTCACCATAAACAGCTTTATTTTAAACTAATTACCTCTTTAAAGGACCTGTCTCACACTCTGAGGTACTGGGAGTTAGGGGTTTTGAAATATGTATTTTGGAGGGACACCGTTCACCCCATAACACTTTGATTAGTGCTTATGAAGATGTAAAGTCTGGAATTAATTCATCCATTTCATTACTGTGAGGAGAGCCAAGCTGAGGATGAAACTCACCCCACAGCTGATACAGTAGAATGATGGGAGGAAATCAGACCTTTGAATTACATTAACTGCTGGATTAAACCTTGGTAGAAGCCCAGGACTTCTTCTGGACTTTTGAATTTGGGAGACTAATCTTTCTGAAAGAAGAAACTTTTTGGTGACTGTTCTTTAATTTTTGGCACTTAAAGATCATCACTTTAAAAGAGCAAATTATCATTTGGCTTGAAAAGGTCAACATTTAAGATAGAACTCTTCATTCACGTTAAGCTTCACTTATAGTTGGAGCTGGAGTTTAGCTACACATTTGAGAAATGTCAGGGAAAGTTCTGCTCCAAATGTCACTGCCATGTATTTGCTTCAAGCCTGAAATTTCATCTTTAGACTCATTCCTTTGGGCTAAAGTATAATCCCTCTTTTGTATCTTTCATTAGAATGTTCTTGGTATCAGATGATTAGGTCAAAAAAGCAAATTTTGTGGATTTTCCAGATCTCATAATACAGGTTCTGGGAAAATTTTGAAAAAATATTTTTAAGCTTAAAAAATTTATTCTTGGTTATGCACGTATTCTGAGTGTATTTGTAGATACAGTGAATGACAAATTAGAAGGTTAGAGATTGAGGCAAATGTCAGCCAGAAACAACATTATTAGATTATATTTCTAATCTCATATACAATGTGGCATATGTAAATCGTGCATAAAATGTTAACCCAATGCGTTCAACCAAGTATAAATTGAGGCATGGCAGGGGCAGGTGGGCTCAGCTGGATACTATTGTAACATTGGGGTTAGACAAGGGCAAACTGACTGCTGAGCATCCCCAAACCTGGAAGGACAGGAAAGGACTCATGCTCAGGGAGTCAAGTAGCACAAGCTCAGCCCTAGAACAGCTCCTTAGTCATCATAGAACCAGCCTAGTAGCTTTCCCTTCGGCTCAGTACTGTGGACTCCCGTCTGGGTCCTGGGGAATGAGAAAACTGAGAGTAAATACCCAGAGAAGTATTTCTAGTAACTACGCCATACAAGATATTGGCAAACAGGGCAGTGCTATTTCTGTCCTCTCCTGCTTCCACGCAAACACCATGCAGCTTGGTACTGTGGGGCTGCCATGCATTAGTGGTGGTGCCTGGAGGAAATATGGGAAATGCCTGTAAGGAGTAATGGTGCCCAGTGCGTGTGGAGGATCCACACACAGATGAAGATATGGGCAGAAGGAAAAACAGTCTGTGGATGGGATGGTCTGGGAGCCCATGTGGAAATTTCCTTGAGCCTTTTAGTAGTGCTTGAGGGTTCTTCATAGAAAGCTGTGGACCTGCAAATGGGAGGAATGGTCAGCATAATATGGCTAAATAACGGAATTTATGTGACGTCTTTTTCAATAGGAAGCTAGGAGGATTCTTTGAAAATAAGTGTATGAACACATGTATTTATGGCTAACCTTATAGACTTATTCGTCATTAATTCAGTACTTACTAAGTGCCAGAAAATTGTGCTAGGAAAAAAACTTAGTATTTTCCTAATGGAAGGTGTTGAAAGTAAATCTCTATCAGATCTTCTTGGCTGGTGAAAACAGGATATAGGCATATTTTTCCTTGGGGAATTTGTGGAGTTAGCTTTTTAGACAGTAACTTTTGGAAGAGTGTACAGAGTAATGTCTAAGATTACAGACTCTGGAGTCAGATTACCTACTGTGAAGCAAGCTCTGCCTTTTATTTGCTGTGTGGCCACAGGTAAGTCACTCAATGTCTCTGAGCCCCAATGTCCTCATCTTTAAAATGGGGATAATGATACCATCAAACTCATAGTTATTGAGATTATTGTAAGAAGTTAAATTAGGTCATCTGTATCAAACGTGTATGTTTATTGCCTAAAGTTCTTGAGGCTCCTAATTTCATGCTTGCAGGTCACCTTCCATTGGTCTCTCTCTACATCTCTTTGCCTGAGGCTTTCTCTGAAGCTGTGGAAGCATGCAGCTCTGAGGTGCCAGGGAATTAATGCCCAAGGAGCATCTCACAAATAATGACTGAAGGGAATTGGTGTGTAAATATCTCAGCTCCCTCACCCTTCAGGCAGGATAACTGCGAGGCATGTGTTTTATAATGCTTTTCCTGCAGGATTAAACTTCCATCTCTGCTATGGTAACTGGCTTGATAATGTACATTTTTTTTTTTTTTTTTTTTTTTTTTTTTTTTTGCGGTACGCGGGCCTCTCACTCTTGTGGCCTCTCCCGCTGCGGAGCACAGGCTCCGGACACGCAGGCCCAGCGGCCATTGCTCACGGGCCCAGCCGCTCCACGGCATGTGGGATCTTCCCAGACCAGGGCACGAACCCATGTCCCCTGCATCAGCAGGCGGACTCTCAACCACTGCGCCACCAGGGAAGCCCGATAATGTACATTTTATTGTCTGCTTTCCTTTCCCTTCTCATTGCTCTACCCCCTTTCTGTTTTTCCTACACCTTGCAAATGAACCACATACATTTGAGTCTTTGTTTTAGAGTCTGCTCTGGGAAACCCAAATTAATAATAACTCGTGTAAAGGGTTTAGTACATGGCAAACTCTCAAAAATAAAACAAAGCCAGCAAAAGTTATTACTATTAGATAACCTCTTACTTCTATTTCATCTCAAAAGTTCCTAGTTGTTGAAATCATGAAGCAATTCACTCTTCCTTTAAACTCTTTATTTTTCTTTTTAATCTCTTAATTTCATGGTCTACCTAAGAAAAAGAAAATTAAACTTGAGATAAAATGATAGCAACTGAGAAAGTTTACTCCTCAAGCCACAGTTTTTGTAACATAAATTTCTCCCCACAGATCTCGATATTTTGGTGAATAACCAATGAACTCCATCCTATTTATATTTCTGTATAAATTTAGCTGTTTACAGGATGTTTGCCTGATTAATGAACAGAGAAGGATGAACAATGGAAATACACCAATAATATGATAATGATACCCAAAGTACATTTGTGTTATGACATAAATATTAAAGGTCAGGCTGTTCTAGGAATTCTAAATTTGTCTTAGAGGACATTTTAGTGTTTCATTAATAGAAAGGTGAACTTCAAACAAAATGGCCTTTGTTTTGGCCTTTGTTTTGACTAATAGCATTGATATGAATTCATATGCACAAAGGTTTTTCTTTGTCATTGACTAGTGATTTCCAAATGGATAAGCGCTATCATTTGGATAGATTTTATTTGTGTTTCCTCCTTGAGAGAAATATAAAGAAAGAAGTATCATGCACGAGTATTTGAAATATAAGGTATGTGATTTATGTCAATTTTATTTAACAGACTGGCTAAGATCATGGACTCCTGGCATGCCTGGGATCAAATTCTGGTTCCCTGGCTAGCAAAATATTTGATCTTGGTCAAGTTGTCCAACATCTCTAGTAAGACTCATTTTCTATATCTATAAATAATGCCAATCTCACGAGGCTATTGTGAAGGTCAAATGGGATGATGTATGTAAAGCAAGTGGCACAGCACTTAGCACATAGTAAGTGCTCAATGTGTTAGCTATTCCTACTGTTTTAAAAGGAACTCATTTTCTTCTACCATTTTGCCTTTGAGATGGAGAAAAACATAATATTGTGAAAAGTTTACAAACCTTCTAAACTTTTGTGTATGTGGGCTATGGTCTGAATATTTATGCCCCCCACCAGTTAAAAAAAAAAAAAAACTCATATATTGAAAACCTAATGCCCGAGATGGAGGTGGGGCCTTTGGGAGGTGATTAGGTCATGAGGTTAGAGTGCTCATGAATGGGATCAGTGTTCTTATAAAAGAGACCCCAGAGAGCTGGCTTGTCCCTTCCACCATTTAAGGATACAGCAAGAAGTCTTCAGCCCAGAAGACTGCCCTTACCTGACCATGCTGGCACCCTGATCTCAGAATTTTAGCTTCCAGAACTGTGAACAATTAATTTTTGTCGTTTATAAGCTACTCAATCTGTGATATTTTGTTATAGCTGCCTGAATGGACCAAGGCGGTATGAAATCATTTGTTAGTGTCTGTCTTCAAATTTAAGTCGTCATATTTTTGTGGAAATGTTGATTCAAGAGCTACAACATTATATTTTCTCATAGAAGAGTTTTTTTGCAATTAGAAGCCACATTTAGAATCTAGCTCCTCCAATTAGAGGCTTCTATTATGCCTTTTCTAGTGTTGCAGTGTCTTATACACTCACATTCATTTCATAGGAAACTTAAAGATGTCGTAGCCATTAGCCTTGTTCAAAGTCAAAAAGGCAAATGAATATCTCTAGGAAGAATATAGGTATAATTTGGCAGTCTTATTTTTCTGTTGAAATATTTTACTCAAGATTTCTCCCCAAATCCACGCTTCTCACACAATGAACATGGGGATTTTGATTTTTCTTTCTTCCGTTCTTCCTCCTTTTCTCCCTCCCTCCTGCTCTCCTTGCTTCCCTGTCTCCCTCTCTCTTGATATTCAACCTCTGTCTTCCTACATTTTCCCAATGGTCTCACTCATACTAGAGAACCAAAAAGACTTCAGAGAAACGTTATCCAAGAACGTGTACTGGGAAATATATATTCAATGTCGTTCATGGGTCACGGAAACTGTGTTATTTTAGGAGTGCTCCAGCTAAACAGGAGATCACTTGGTAAGGGACATGCAAGATTCACAAAGTTATTTAGACTGTTAAATAGAAGAGAGTAATTATGTAAAAATTTCCATCTCTCACGTTGAGGAAGGGAAGTCTAATTATAGAAGGTGATTTAAAGGCAGACAAACTTAATATCTTCTTCGTCCTCTACAGAAAGATCAATGATGAATTATTGTTCGGGGACTGATTTGGTTTTGTAAGAATGACAAATTAGAAAAAGGAATGAATTTCTTTCAGAATATCTGGAAAATCTGGGGCATTCAAATCAGCAGGGTCTTGTGACCTGTTTCCTGGATTTTTCCAAGAACTTTGAAACAAGCCAATATTTCTGAGAAATTGTGGAAAGGGGTTGACATCCTTCCAGATAACAGAGGGAAAATGGGGAGCCTATATTTAAGATTAAAAAAAAAAGTTAATAGTGAATGGTGTACTATCAACTGCTGAAAGTTATTGAAAGTATATATCAAATAATAAACAAGCCATCACCTCAGAGGTATAGATGATTAGAAATAAAATAACATAACTTTGGCATTAATAAATCTTTCCAAAGTTATTTATGCAGCACTAATGGGCCATGCAGACAGGGTGAATCACAGGATACAATTTACCTCAATTTCCCCATAGCTCAGAACTCATCAACTAGTTAAGAGATTCTGAGATATTGACTGTACTCATGAAGTAGCAGCATGGCAGATTTTCATGATGCATGCTTACTTACTGGTTATGTGCAATATTTTTTTCCTCCATATTTGGAATATGAACTCCTAAAGTTTGATTAAGTCAGATCAGCTAAATCAGAATCTCTGTGGGTGGGGCTCAGCTATCTGTATTCTGTAAGCTGCCCACAAGGTTCTGGTGCCCAATGAGCATTGAGAGCTACTGTCTGAGATGGAAACTACTGCTGCTCTACACCCCACAGAGGGTTCACGAGTACAGGCTTTGTCAACCAACTGAGTGTTTCCTGATTGTCCCACTTGTCTTCCTGCCTTTCTGTCTTTCTATCATGGCATTCCCATGCCTAGGTCACCTATCTCTTTTTGAGGTGTCCATGCCGCATTTATCTTTCAAGCCTTAGCTCAATTTCCATCCCTCTTCCAAAGCTTACTGCCCCAGCCCTTACTTGACAGCCCCCTCCCACCTCTGGACATCCACAGCCTCACTATTCAAAGTGTGATCCATGAACGAGTAACATGGAGCATCACATGAGAGCTTGTCAGAAATGTGGACGTTCAGGCTCCACCCCAGACCCACTGAAACAGCAACTGCATTTTAACAAGATCCCTGGGGATCAGTGTGTACACGAAGGTCTCTGAAGTGTTAGTGCATAGTAGTTACACTGTTTAGCACTTCCCTTGGGTTGTCTCGTGTGGTCCACACCCTGATTTGTCTGTCAGTCTCATCTTATCGAATAGAGTATAGGTTCCTTGATGGAAAGGACCACCTCTTACAGTTTACTGCATCACTCTATAACATTTCGTACATGGCCATGCAATGACTAATAATAATAACACTAATTGAATGCAGATTAGGTGCCAATTGCTTTATATCAACAATTCCTTTAATTCCCCCAGCAATCCTGAGATGTAGGGGTGAATACTCACTCATTCTAGATGAGAAAACGGGTTCATAGTATTTAACTAAGTCACAGCACACCACACAGATGGCAAGTGGCAGAGCTGGAATCTACAGCCGTGGCTCTTAACCACCATGTGAACTATAATATTCACTCAATAAACTGTGGTTTAGTAATTCAAAGCTTAGAAGAAGATGGCATTAATTTTAAAGCCCTATGGCTTTTACTTACAAACGTGGACCTAATACACAGAGGTTTAGTGCTCCATTTAGAATATTTGGCAGGTTTATGAAAGCCGTTATGGGCAACAGCTCTTCTCCCATGTTTTTTTAGCCTTCATAGTAGCATGTTATCATAATCGTCATCTAGTTTCTCTTCAGTCTAAACAGTTCCTAGAATTAATCTCCTCTGTGTTGTTTAGTGTGGTGAGACTAGACCTGACTTCTATTACTGTTCATCTCTTAGTTGGTTTTGGCTAAGAGAGAGCTAGTCTGATTTTGATACAGGAGCTGGGAGTAAAGGTGGAGTACATCTCTATTCTTATTTCCGTTATCTTTCTTGTTGGGAGCACAGCAGCAGTAGATAAGAGCATGGACTTTTGTAGCAGACAGGCTTAGGTTTGAATCCTGGCTCTACACTAGGGTAAGTTATTTCACCTATGTGCCTCAGTTTCCCCATTTATGAAATGGTGTCAATAATACCTACCTCATAGGGTTGTGAAAATAATAAAAAAAAATCTATTTAAATTCCTAGGACACAGCAACCATTTAGTAACTATGAGCTTCCATCATGAGTGCAAACCACCTGCCTTGTTATCTTTTTTTTATTAAAAAAAAGTTTTCGAACTTGCCATAAGTAAACTCCTAGTAGAAGGCAGGTCACCAAGCCATCAGCCACCTGGAAGGTACTGCTTAATTCCTAGCACACTGCACAGGGTAATGCACTTAGTAGGTGGGTCGGAAATCTTGGTTGGAAGTTTTATGGTCATGATTAGAGATAATAATAGATCATAAAAACATATTTCCCACTTTTGCATCTCTCTTAGTCACAAGTTAGTGCTAAGACAAGTGTGACAAACGGTGGAGGCAGGGCTCCATGGGAAGCTCCAGGCAGGCAGGGTTCTCGGTTTGTCTGGTTCCCTCCTAGATGACCAGCCTCTACACAGTGTGGCATCAGCAGGGGATGGATAGATACCTGTCGACTGACTGGTTTTGCAGGCAACGAGCTGGACATGACTGCTAGCCTAAAATTAATCGTGAACCAGCACTGTGGCATCAGTGTAAACTGAAAACCAGACTCGGAAATTAGTGCTCTTAGACTCCCACCACTTTCTTCGGCGTGATTGGATTTGGGGCACATCTCTGATTTTAGTAGCTAGGGCTCTTGACAACAAACACATAAAATGTATAGCTAGATCCCTCATCTGTTCTGCAAAGCTAATAATGCTTAGCTTACCTCAAAGGGATATTGTGTAGGATTGCTAATTAATGTCGGTAGTGAGCTTTAGAGCTACTAAGGAGTCCTAAGTTGATGTTAATTTTTTTTGTTAAGAATTGTTTGATTCAGATGCATTCTGACTCTTAGTGTTTAGGCATCTAATATCCTCAGAATGTCAAGTCTAGTTTTTTTCTAGGTCGATCAAGTTAGGCCTTTAAGGAAATTGCAGTCTTTAGCAATGGACACGTCTCTGAGGTTCTCCCATCACGTATTCTATATGGAGAAGGGGCAGGGGTACTGGTTTGGGAGCCCAGAAACCTGCCTTTGGTTTCAGTTCTTCCATCTATCATGGGCAACACTCAGCCTCATGGAGCTTCAGTTTCCTTAGCTGTAATATAAGAGAAGAGGACAAGCTCTTTTAGTCGCTTGTAGCTTTGAAGTCCATAACCAAACTCATCTTAGCTTTCCTCTGGGCTTCCTCTGGGCTTCTCTAGTTCAGGAGAGTTTAAAATTCTTATCCATAGGAAAAAGGAAACTACTGCACAATGTTTTCAGAATCTAATATTGTGCCCTGTAACTATTAAATATTCAATATATAAAAGTATGTGTGGGTTTATTAGGCCTGGTAGTTACCACCACCCGAGTTTCATTTTCTATGCAATTCTAATATTCCTTTGCTGTTTTGGTTAATGACATAGTAATATGGTTCATTGGTGCTCCCAATGAACAACAACGAACAAAACCATTTTCATGCGCTGAGAGGGTGTGGAGAGATTAACGAGAAAATGTAAGATGCTATAATGCTTTGAGCACGAGCGCAAGCCTTGTATCGGCAGAATACTCCTTTAATCCCATGCAGTACTACCATGTTGTTTGATACTTGGTACTGTTCACAATTAACATGTTTGAGGGAGGAAATCCTCAAATATTATTGCTCATCTAAATACCAGTACATTTTGTGCCAAGCTGAGTGGAAAGAAATACGGGTTCTGTTTCATTTACCATGTGCTTAGTCCTTTCCGGAAGGAGTAAGAACATACTAAAAATTATGGGTTTGTAAATATTTTCCATTTGTTTCCAAGAACTCCAATAAGCGGTATAATACTTCAGGTCTCAAGGAAAATTATCCACTTGAATAATATGTCCTTTGCCCCCAAATTCCATTTGCCAATTCAGTTGAGGTCAATAATTGTGATAAAAATGTTGGTACTTATTTACTAAAACTGATCACATTTAACAGAAGAGCAGGTTGGGTTTTAGTAATGCAAAATATAATCTTAAACTCCTGAAGAATGTTATGAAGAAATGTGATAAGCCTTTTAATTTATTTACAATTTATCCCCACCTACTTCTAAAACGGATTTGAGGTGACTAAGTTATTAAGAAATTTGAGCTGCAGTTGAAATTCATTGTTATTGCTTTGCTGGAGGTGATTTGGTTAATGAAGGCTTCATGGTCTAAGACTCTCATTACTTGGTAAGGATCTGTAAGTTCTTTTATTGCTCCTTCATTTTTACATAGTTTTCATCAACACTGATGGTTCAGAAAATGAATGCAAGTGCTTTTGAGACCTGCAGTTTTGAGAAAGCAGATTCTAAAGCATTAGTATTGAATTTGTACACAATGAAGTATGTGCTTGGGTGAATATGGCCATGCTAGGTTATTTAAATTTTAAAAATTCAGCAAATATTTCCTAGAATGTTGATTATTTTCCCAGGATCTTTTCTTCCCATCTTGTCATTTAAATGGTTAGGATAGTACAGAATGATAGAAGAATTATTTTATTTCATTAATTCAAACATGCACTTCTTTTTTTACATTTCAACATCTTTGAATACAGGATGCATCTTATAGTTGATAGTGTCTTACAATTGCTGTCGATCAAAAGATATAGTTTTTACTACTTGCATATAAGCAAACTTGGTTATAATGCCTATTGGGGTGAAAAAACAATGGCAGTCCCTGGAAGCTGCCATCAACAAACTGTACGTAGACCATTTGACAAAGGACCTGAGTTTTATTTGTCTGAAAACTTTCAGTTGATAACTTGGTAACATGAAGAAAGTAACAATAACGAAGCTTTCAGAATAGATGCCAGAGGATTAGCAGAAAATCCAGAGATAGTAGTGAACTCTTTGAGAGTGTCACATCACCAAAACTCTATGCTGAGAATTTATTCAAAAGATTGAGCTCTGAATGAGAAGATCTTTTAGAAATATCTTAACCAATTTATCTTGCTCACATTTTATTTCACTTATATACATATATGTGCATAAGAATGACATACAATAAATTCTTAGACCTATAAGTATAAATATCATAAGTGATGAGAAAACACTGGTTAGAGTTTAATTAATTTTTCTTTCTTAAAAGTATACACATGGAAGCAACCTAAGTGTCCATCAACAGATGAATGGATAAAGAAGATGTGGCACATGTATACAATGGAATATTACTCAGCCATAAAAAGAAACGAAATTGAGTTATTTGTAGTGAGGTGGATGGACCTAGAGACTGTCAAAAAGAGTGAAGTAAGTCAGAAAGAGAAAAACAAATACCGTATGCTAACACATATATATGGAATCTAAAAAAGAAAAAAGAAGGTTCTGAAGAACGTAGGGGCAGGACAGGAATAAAGATGCAGACATAGAGAATGGACTTGAGGACACAGGGAGAGGGAAGGGTAAGCTGGGATGAAGTGAGAGAGTGGCATGGACATATATACACTACCAAATGTAAAATAGATAGCTAGTGGGAAGCAGCTGTATAGCAGAGGGAGAGCATCTCGGTGCTTTGTGACCACCTAGAGGGGTGGGATAGGGAGGGTGGGAGGGAGATGCAAGAGGGAGGAGATATGGGGATATATGTATATGTATAGGTGATTCACTTTGTTATACAGCAGAAACTAACACACCATTGTAAAGCAATTATACTCCAATAAAGATGTTAAAAATAAATAAATAAATGCTGTGTAAATAGTTGCCAACACAGAAAAAAAAAAGTATACAAAATATAATTTATGATATAGTATTTTAAAATAAATATGCTACTTTTTAATTGATTTAATCTCTATAATCAAAATAATTGGGGCCACTGATGATGGATAATTAGTCCTATATCCCAGAAGAGTCAAAAATACCTAGGACATCCTAAATTCAGGACATCCTACATTATTGTTTCAAAGAGCCTGGTATGCTTTCAAAACACCCCACTGTTTCAGGAGCTGCCCCTTTGATTATGGGAAAAAGTGAGAACTTGGACAACACAGATGTTTCCAATTTGGAGAATGAGGAAGTCCTATGCCTGTATTTTATTCTGGTTCTTAAGGATCTTGGGAATCGGTTTTCCCCCTTCCCCCTTGTTAGCAACATATACACAGCCGTAACCTTTTATAAATTTATTTTATGCTAACCCTTGCCCTAACGTCAGTACACATAAAAAATATCTGTAGAAATTTCTTCTTGGCTTCCTCAGGGAATTTTGTGTAAAATGTTATCAAGACTGATCTTAATGTTAGATCTTATAATAATGAAGTATCTATCCTTCTGATTTACCCTACCCCATTGTTGTGATGGGCAGATAAAAAAGTCTTATTCCTCTAGGAAATACATATCCTGTAAGTTAGGAAAAATCAAAGAAAGAAGCCACATGGAGCTATAAGAAGGAACGAACCCTACTATGGCCTGTTTTTAAACTGAGGACTTCAGTGTTCAGGTTTTGTATAAATTTTGACAGATACTATGATCTGTGCTAGGATGTTAGGAATAGCTCTCCCAAAGTAAAATTTTTAAATTAAAAAAAAAACCATCTAAAATTCTCTCACATTCAATATTATCACAACAAAACATCCCAGCTTAACAATACCAACAACTAAAATATTTCCAGTCCTTGGCCCGTGGCCTACTTTCTTCCAGTAGCATTCTGCATATTACAATTCTAGGGCAGTAAAAGAAATGGGACAGTTCCTGAAAGTGGTTATAATGGGATTTGGCCTCTTCTCAGGGCAATCTATTGCAATTATATTCAAGTCTAATATTCAGAGCATAAGGCTTTAAAATACATACCAGACTTCAGGGATTGGAGGCAGAAGTGGGGCTGCAGAATGAAAATGCATACTATAGTTTCATGGTAAGAAAACAACATTGGGAAGACAAATATTTTTCTCCTTCTCCTTCCTCTTTTTCATTAAGAAATTTATTTATTTAAGCAGTTATTATTTACCAGGTAGAGTCCTGGATACTTGGGATACGTCAGTGAACAAAACAAAAATCTTCTCTCGTGGAGCTTCTATTCTGTTGGAGGAAGAGGGAATAAACAATAAATATATGTCATATTGTGTATTAGAAGGAGATAAATGGAAAGGAAAAAATAGAGCAGGAAAAGGCTACCGGGGGCATGGAGGGGAGCTGGTGGGAGAGAGAGTATGATGTAATTTTAAGCAGGGGAGTCAGGTAAAATTTGAGCAAAGACTTGAAGGAATGATGGAGTTGGACAGGCAAGTATGAACAGAAGAGCATTCCAGGCAGAGAGAAGAGCCAGCAGAATGTTCCTGAGGCTGAAGCATGCCTGAAGTAATAGGAAAACTGTGACGAGGCAAGACCTGCATGGAGGATGCAGGGCAGAATAGCAAGTGATGAGTCCGAGAGTGAAGGGGGTCAGACCAGCCAGGACCACGTAGGGCTCAGTGAGGTCTCCTTTGACTGGTGCCCCAGGCATGTGCCTTCTTTCTGACACCAAATACCCCAGGGTCATCTCAGACTTTGGACCTGACATTTCTGAACTTGGAATGTTCTTCCCCCGGATCACGGTGTGGTTCGCCCTTCTCTTCACACAAATCTCAACTCTAATGCCACCTCCTCAAAGAGGCCTTTTCTCATCGCCCTAGTGTATCTCCGCTTTGCTGCACTTTAGATTATGAAATTATCATTATCAACAATAATAAAATCCATGTATTGAGCAAAAAACCCAGTGACTTCCATTTAAAGAAATCCACTCCCTCTAACAAGGGACTTATTTATATTCTTTCCCACCAAGTGGAAACCCCAAGCTGCACAGATGCTCCCTTTCAGGGATAGAGTCACAGTGGCCAAGAACTTTGGCATTGAGTGAGTTTACTAAGGAAGATAGGTCTGAGCTGACAGAGGCTACAGAGAACAGCCCGTCTTACCCTTAGCTGAAACCATTGCAAGTTCTCTGTTTTCTGGTAGGTAATATTTCTTCTCTCATTTTCTGAAGCAGAACTCCTGTTTCCTCTGCTGGCTATCCCAGTGGTAGGTTTGGTGATAAACATGTGGCCCAAGTTATACTAACGAGAGCTGTTATTGGAGCTTTTATGCTAGAGCTGTCAGGGAAGGTACTTCCTTTCTGGTGGAGATGCCAAGTGTGTGTTGAGATTTTAGTGGTATAGTGCTTGCCATGTGGAAAAGCTTCTCTAAGAGGTAGTGAGAGAGACTGAGACCTGGTGACATCATGAGACCTCAGTCCTGCTGTGCCCAAGCCTCTTGTGCATTTGGACATTTTTGGTTATAGAAGCCATGATGACACTGGTTTGAGTTGGGTTGCTCTCCCTCACAATAGGAAGAGTCAACGCAAGTATCATTCTAGTTTCTACTCTCTTTTTCAAAAATAGTAGTGATTCTCATTGCTCCCTAACCACTCTGGGATTAAGAGGCAATATAGCTAGGCTCTTGGTTAACAGGCCTTCCATAGGTATTAGATGAGGCCTTCTCGTACACCTCACGCTGTACACCATTGCTGGCTGGAATGCTATTTGTTTCAGTTTCTCATCCAGCAAGTGGAAACTCTTATTTTCTTCTTCAACTTATGTATCCTTAGTTCCAGTTTAATTATTGCAAAGATTCCCCAAAGACCTTGGAAAATTAAATTAGTCCTCTATGCAAAATTTCAAGCTCAATTAAGAAGGTCCTAGAAATCCAATTCCTTCACAGTCTCTTCTTTTCCCTAAAATATTTTTCTACTTAAGAGGGAAGTTTTCTCCACATCTCAGGGCTGTTAATGTTAATGGGCCTTTAGAAGAAGTCAAGAGGAAAAACGAGTTTCTAGGAGGATATTTCTCTTTGCTTGTTTCCCAGCATCCCATGTCATCAAGGCCACAAGGTCTATTACTCAAGAGTGTAGAGAAACAAGCCCATTGCCAAAATGGCAGTATGAAGACATTTTTCCTTGCTGATAAAAATCAGGCATATCTGAAAAGCAACACTTTCCCACTTCTTGGTATATACCCAAAATAATTGAAAACAAGATCTGAAAGGGATATTTGCACACTCATGGTCATTGCAGCATTATTCACAGTAGCCAAGAGGTGGAAGTAACCCAAGTGTCTATCAACAGATAAATGGATAAAGCAATGTGGTATGTACATATAGTGGAATATCATTCCGCCTTAAAAAAAGAAGGCAGTCCTATCATATACTACAACCTGGATGAACCTTGAGGACATTAGGCTAGGTGAAATAAGCCAGTCATAAAAAGAAAAATGCTGTATGATTCTACTTACATGAAGTCTCTAAAATAGTCAAACTCATAGAGACAGAAAGTAGAATGGTGGTTGCCAGGAGCTGGGGGAGGGGAAGATGGGGGGTTGTTGGTTAATTGGCACAGAGTTCCAGTTTTGCCAGATTAAAAGTTCTAGAGATCCAATGCACAACAATATGAATGTGGTTATCACTAATTTACTGTACACTTAAAAATGGTTCAGGTGAGGGCTTCCCTGGTGGCACAGTGGTTGAGAGTCCGCCTGCCGATGCAGGGGGCACAGGTTCGTGTCCCGGTCCAGGAAGATCCCACATGCCACAGAGCGGCTGGGCCCGTGAGCCATGGCCGCTGAGCCTGCGCGTCTGGAGCCTGTGCTCCGCAACGGGAGAGGCCACAGCAGTGAGAGGCCCGCGTACCGCAAAAAAAAAAAAAAAAAGGTTAAGGTGGTAAATTTTATGTTGTGTGTTTCATAACACAGTACAGAAAGTTTTTTAAAAAGGAAAGATAAAACAAACCAAGACTACCCTGGAGCACTCACGTCATTGTCTTCATGAAGCACCTGTGCCTGGGAACTCAGTGTCCCTGAGACTACGAAATCCTCTCTCAGGTGTGGAATACAGAAGCTAGAAGGCCACTCAATTACCTTCCTTTCTTGAATCTCATCCTCTCAATTTTTGCTTTGCTTGTTTTTTTGAAACACAACCATACACGTTTGTTTGTATCGTCTCTGGCTGCTCTCACACTAAGTGGTGGAGTTGAGCAGTTGTAACAAAGATCAAATGACAGGCACAGCTGAAAATATTTACTATCTGGCTCTTTAAGAAAAATATTTGCTGACTGTTACGGGCTGAGTTGTGTTCCCCTATAATCTGTATGTCGAAGTACTAATACTCAGTACCTCAGACTATGACTTTAAAGAGGTAAATAAGCTAAAAGAGGTCATTAGGGTGGGCCCTAATCCCATATGGCTGGTGTCCTTTTTAGAAGAGGAAATTTGGACACAGATTCAGGAGGGAAGACCACGTGAAGATACAGGGAGAAGATGGCTACTGACAAGCCAAGGGGAGAGGCCTCAGAGGAAACCAACTGTGCTGACACCTTTCTCCTGGACTTCTGGCCTCCAGACTGTGAGAAAATAAATTTATGTTGTTTAAGCCCCCTAGTCTGTGTACTTTGTTACGACATCCCTAGCAAACCAATACACCAACCCACAGAAAGACCGTTGTTTTCCAATGTTTTTCCATGCCTGCTTTGTGGTTAATATTTCTTCACTCATTTTCTGATAACAGAATTGTTTCCTGTTTGTTTTGTCTTACAAGGAGACATAGTTACATCTGACCTTAACAGAGTAGAACAGGGTAAAGGCTGAGTATATTGTGGCTATTTGATATGTTAAGATCATGATACCTAAACAGTTTAATACTTTTAAATATGTAATTGAACCTAGTAGTAGGTTGAATGGTGGCTTCCAAAAAGATAGGTTTAAGTTCTAATTCACAGAACAAGTGAATATGGGCTTATTTGGCAAAAGGGCATTTGCAAATGTAATTAAGTTAAGGATTTTGAGATGAGATCATCCTGGGTTATCTGTGTGGATCCTAAATCCAATGACAAGTGCTCTAATAAGAGACACTCAGAGGAGACAGTCAGAAGAAGAGGCAATATGACCATACAATCAGTGATTTGGAGTCATGTGGCCACAAGCCAAGAACACCTGGAGCCATCACAATTTGGAAAAGCCGAGACATGTATTCTTCTTAAGAACCTTTGGAGAGAGTACAACCCTCCTGACACCTTGATCTTAGATATCTGAGCTCCTAGATTGTAAGAGAATACGTATCTGTTGCTTTAAGCCATTTGTTATGGCAGCCATAGGAAACTAATTTAAGCCTTAATGACAGTCAAGGTGTGCCTCTAGAGGTTGTCAATCGTAGTGCGTTCTACATTTATTATGATCTGGGTTAAACAGGGAGACAATGTTATAGTTAAGGGATTGGTTTGGTCTTGAATTGATCTCTCCTTTGTCTGAATTCTTTTTGCATGGATGATAAGGTCTTACATTATCAATATGCATTGCAATTTCCAAAGGGCTTTCCTATTTATTTATTTTCTTCCAGTTTTATTGAGATATAACTGGCATACAACACTGTATTAATCGAAGGTATACAGCATAATGATTTGTCTTATATGCATCATGAAGTGATTACCACAATAAGTTTAGTGAACATCAATCATCTCATAATAGATACAAAGTTAAAGAAATAGAAAACAAATTTTTCCTTGTGATGAGAACTTAGGATTTACTCTTTTAACAACTTTCATATATAACATACAGCAGTTTTAATTATATTTATCATGTTGTACATGACACTTCTAGCACTTATTTCTCCCAAAGGGCTCTCAATTATATGATTTCTCACTGAGAGTGACGCACACAGTCTCTAGGAGGTAGAAAAGGGGAAGCATGATTATTACAATCCACTGATGGAAGGACTGAGGTTGGGGTTAATACTTACCCAAATGATTCAGATCCAGGCTTACTGATTACCAATGGATGTCCTTTCAACTCCATGCAGTGCCTGTAAACCAGCATTAATGATGAGAGCAACTGACCAAGGACCTGATCTCTGGACTGCAGTGCTATCTACTCATGTTCCCTTGATTAATCTCAAATATAGTGCTATACTTCCCATTCATTTAGGTGGGATTCTTTTCCTTATGGAAAAGCAAACATAAATAAAAATATTTTTATAATGTAACATTTCAGACCCACAGGCCATTAGACAGAATGTTTTGTCTCTGCGAGACTAAGTGAACTGATTCATCTCTATGGCTTGGACCTCAAAAGTCCAAGGAAGTGCTACTGTTTCACCTCTTTATATACTGTTTCACCTCTTTAACTTTATATAAAACTTTTAGATTCATTTTTATTTGAAACACAGTAACAAACATTTTTGATATTTCTTTTGTGCACATATTTTCTCATGTAGCTTTCATGATAATTCTACAGGTAAGCACTGATATTCCTTTGAATGAAAAAAATGGAGGCTTAGAAAGGTTAAGTCACTTTTTCAGGGTCACAAAGCTGCAAGTGTTAGAGCCAGGATCCAAAGCCCAGTTCATTTGATTCCAGAGCCCGTGGTAATAAGCTTCTTGCATGTGGCAGGACCTAAGTGCCATCAACCCATCCCAGGTGGTCATGGCCATCATCAGACCTGTATGGACTTGGCTCTAACACCAGGAGATGAACCCAGAAAATTGGCACCTCCCCTCGGCCTGCCATAGACCACAAAGAAAAGCAGATGTGTTTTGGGAGCTCTGGGCTGCTGGGCTGCTGGGTCCCTGATACAACACTGACTGTCATATTTTCCTATCTGATTTCACTGCTTTTCACAAGGCTATTATTTATTGTGCAGCAATAAGGGAGCATAAACACAGCTATGACTTTTTGAAAGTAAATATCAGCTAGAGTAAGCATTCAGTCTCCCTCAAGGCTTTTAAATCTACTGAAATGTCAGGTGCAATGAGATTCTGGGCAGAGGACAGATGAGCAAATCTCTGGATTTTATAAACATCTCCTGAATGATCAGTGCCTTAAATGAGCTAATCAAGTCCTGCTTGGCAAGCCTCTCCCTGAATCATTTGCACAACTCTAAAATCATCTGCTTGGAGGACAAAGTGTGAGGAGTTAACTTAGCTTTCAATTCAGTAATTATTTGAGCTTTAGGCACAGATCACTGGCCCATTGCTCCTTCACCACACCTGGAACACCACGTGGAACAGGGGATTGACTGGGTCTTGCTCAGTCTGAGGGAGGAAGCATTTGAAAGAAGAACACATCTGTAATTCAATGAATTTAACCTTCCTGGGGGCCCTTGGTAGAGAAAACTTTTCATATCTGGATTGCCAGGAAAAAAATTGTTTTGGTTTATATTGACATTCAATATAAATATAAATCCTCCAGACGAATGTACAATATTAGCTTGAATGTACAGTAGTACTGAGGGAATTCCTAGAATTCCACCCATATCTTTCCATCCATAGCACCTCTGGATTTCCAAGCAAAATTATTTACACAAGAGTCTCCTTATATTTCCCTATCAGAATCTTAAGACTTTCTACATGAACATTTTACATACTTTTTGGATATTATTAAATGATGCATTTTCCCATGTCTTCTAGGATCTCCTGTGTAAATATTTTAGATGGGCCAAGAATTACTGGTAACTTTTATAGGCCATTTGAGTGAAGGGATTATACTTACTCCCTAAAATATTTTTCCCATCGTTTGTATGTCTCTAGATTTGGTGGCAACTATTCCCAGAGGCAATTCCCCAAGTTACAGAGCTGTGACAAAGCAGCAACAACAACAGAAACAGTAACAGTAACAATGAAACAAGAGCAACACAACAAAAAATAATAACAATAACTTATAGTATAAATCTTGGCACTGGGGAGGGGCAAGTATAATACGCATAGGTGTAATTCAACAAACTCACTTAAATAACTTTCTTATTATGTTAAAACTATTGTCAGGATTTGCCCCCTAAAATAATGATCAAATTTGTGAAGCAAAAATTTCTGTTGAGTATTTTTAGTTAGCTATTATTACTCTTCAAGAATCTATGGAAACACAAAGAAATCCTTAAGTTACCACACTTTTAAAGACTTTTAATTAATTTATTGTCTCTCAGAAGTTAACTCTTCTTTAATAGGAACTGAAAAGGCCATGTTGAGAGCTCATAAAACTCTGAGAAAGCCTATTAATTATAGGAGACTTAGGTAATTTATAGTAGTTTTGAGAAATTCTAAGCAGCAAAAAAAAATTGCTCTTAAATTCATGTTCCCCTCACTCTGACCTCTGGAAAAATCTTAAGATTTATTATTCTGTGCTTGGGTGGTTGATATATTCTGCAGATAACAATTCAGATAGGGCATTCAGGATTCAGGAACTCTGTAGTTTTATGACTCTGTTTATGTAGGTGTAAGACAGTGATTCTTTGGAGTGTGCAAAATCCATGCTGGTAAGTCCTTTAGACTCTGGTTGTATAGGTATTTCAAAGTCAGTGAAACCCCTAGCACTTGCAGTGACTTCTAGAGTACATTGTTTCCAGTGGACTTGATGCCAATATGTCTATCTTAGTCTTCACTTTTGATTGTGGTCATGGATTAAAATCCTTCTTGGCATTTCTGCTTTCTTTAAACATCAGGCTGGAGGCCTATGTAGACTCTCTTTGCCCGAGAGAGTTAATGATACCCTGCCAGACTGATTATCCTAACTGGTGTTATGTGCCTGACCCCGTGGCTGCCCACTCTCATGGCCTTTCCCTGAGTTAGGCAGGAATGGTGAGGAACATTGTCTCCAGAAGGCCATGGTCAAAAGTACAAATGCCATCTGGAAGCACAGAGAAAATTTCAGGAATCTGTTTTTTCCCATGAACCCTACTGAGATGATCACCTTGTTTATGGCTTGGAGAGGCACAGAGGTGCACCACAGTGATAGGAGTCAGTGATGGGGCAGGAAAGCAAGAGACAAGAAGCCTTTGGTGACCTCCTGGCCGCCTGTGCAGACCGACCCTGAGGAGGGTGTTCCATGGTGGTATTTTCAATAGAGAGACAACTGGAACATAGGCTCAAGGTCAGCCGTGCTTTAGGGATGGCGGGTGTGATGGTACAATGTCCCAGAGGAAAGACGAAGGTAGAACAAGAAAGTCACTACATGTACTATACCACTTTGCCTGAAACAAAATTACAAATTGGATTACTGGATTATAGAGCCTCTGGACCTCTAGCCAGCTCTGATTTTAAGCATGTTTTCCAAGCTTTGTTTGAGGGCATTTGTGTATTAAGCCAACAGCTCACAGCAGCTCTGTTATTTGTAAAAGTCCATTTTAAGTCTCAGTTGCTCTGTGAAGCAAATCATGTTTTAATGTTGGCATATAAAGAATAAATACTGGAATCTGCGTTGGCTTAACAGACTTCACTGTTTCTGAAACTCCGGTGTTTCCTTAACTCCACTGACATTGTGAACAAGCTTAGTGTTTGGATACCGGAAAATCATCTCCGGTTATGAATCATATATCTAACAAGAGTTCGGTTGACATGTTAAGCTTGTCTATTAGATATCCAAGAAGAGAGGGTTAGTGATCAGTAGGATATGTTACTCTGAAGTTTAGAGAAGTGGTAGCTCAGATATAAAGTTCTGGAGTTATCAGCATGTAGATCATATTTAAAACTGTGGGGCAGGATGAGATCATTTAAGGAGAGCAGGTAGATGAGATGTAGATGAGGGATAAAGAAGACTGGGGCTGAGTCTAGGGGCCCTTCAACATTTACAGCTGAGGGAAGAAGGAAGATCCAAAAGAGGAGATGGAGAAGGAATGGTCAAATTATAGGAACACATCAAGAGAGTACAGCCTTCCTAAAGCCAAAGTACTAACTTGTTTCAAAAAGGAGGATATCAGATATATAGATGCTGCTGAGAGGTCTAGAAAGATGAGATTCATTGAATCTGATGATCGGGAGTAATTGGGACAAAAGTCTGATTGAACAGGATTAAGGAGAGAATAAAAGGTAAAAAAAAAAATAGATAAATCAAGTGTAGATAACTGTTTAAGGAGTTCTGATAGAAAAATCAGAGAAATGGAGCAGGATTGAAGGAGAATTGTGAAGGGTTTAAAAAATATATATTTAACATGGGAGATATTTCAGCTTGTTTGTATGGATATGGAAGTATACAGTGGAGAGAGAGAGAAAAACAGTGGTAATGCATAAGAGAACGTAATAATGACAGACATAAAGTCTTTGAGTAAACAAGAGTGTGGTGTTCAAGGTAAAGTAAGTGGGTGTCTTAGAGCAGAAGGCGATCATTTCATAACTTTAACAAGAAGGAGAGGCAAGAGCGAGGATGCTGATGCAGTGGATGGCTAGATTTGGTGGTCAAATGTTGTCATTCTTTTCTGAGATCATCTGTTTCCTCAATGAAATAAGAAGCAAGAAAACAAACCAAAACATAATGGCTTGTATAGCTTTTATTGTCTGATAAATGAAGCATGCCATTTTCTAGGCAAGCCAAAAAAATTTTAGCACATTATTCTGAGAGAAATTTATTTTGTGGGTTTGTTTACAGTTAGGAACTTAATTGAAAATCTCTTCAATGGCAATTTTACACAAGTTTTACATGCATTTTTCCTATGACTACTTCATATTCTAAATCTACTTAGAAGCATATGGTATTAGGTTAATTTTTGTTCTGGAAGACATTTATATGGTATGTAAAAAATAATGTAGTCTAGTAGCTTTCTGGTGTTCAATTTATACTGGGAGAGAACTAAGGAATTTCAGAGAAGAAATAAATGGTTATTACGTCCTTTAGCATTCAAAAATAAATTATCTCAATGAGGTTTTTGGAAGGAACTGAATAACAATTTTAGATTAAAGTCTCTGCAAAGTATGGAGAGTTTTGTATATTGTGTTATTAGTAAACAAAGGATAGGCATGGGGACAAAGGGCATTTTGTTATTTATTTATGAAAAATGTTTACTGAGTACCTATAAGATGTCTGGTACCATTCTAGATATTTGGGATACATCAGTGAACAAAATAGACACAGATTCCTGCCCTCATGGGTCTATGTTTTGAAAATTAAAGATCCTAACTTGCTTCATGCCCAGATGGATGACAGCTAAAGGCTTTGGTAGAGAAATGGACTAATTATCCAAGAGAGAAAAGGTCTTTGAAATTCATTTATTTGTCTCTTCATTCATTCAGGAACATTTAGTAAGTGATTGCTAATAAATCAGGCACTGACTCCGACCAAGATGAATGAGCCAAGCCACCAGCCAGTCATCAGAAAGAGAGGCTGGAGGAACAGTCTGCATAAGTACAGAGACTAACCATTGGAGGTTAATGTGGACAAATATTGGTGTAAAATTAAAGAATATCCTGCCATTTAGAGTCCTTCAAAAATGCAGGTTTCAGGATGTGATGATGTCCTTATTGGGACTATTTGAATAGAGGTTGAATTTTGATACATCTGATAAGAGTTGATTGGAAATTCTCATAAAATCAGTTCCAACTTTGAGTCTATTCACTCCTGTGGTCCTGCCTCCAACTAATTGCCCAATGTATGTGTGGATCTGTGACCCTCTTGGCTCTGAGTTTGGACTTGAGCCTCGTAGTACATCCTGAAGGAAAGGCCCTAGAAATGAAGAGGGGATCCTAGGGTAGTTGTTTGACCTGACACTATTAAGCTTTCATTCCCACGATGCTCAACTAAACTGGCTATTCCTGGAAGTCACTTTTATAGTGGTGAAAGTGAAGATGAGCCGATATTTGAAGCAGATTTACAGTATTTGTGCTTCTCTGGTCCATGTCAGGGCCACTTTCCTTTTGTCTTCAGAGTTAAAAATGATTTATTAAAAATGTTAAATACTCCAGTTTTCAAAGACCTTTACTGGCCCGTGTTGATTTGATATGATCTGATAGGTTGTTCATGGTGATGTGTAGTGGCATTAAAGTGTTTGAAGCCTAAAGGCCAGTAAAGAAAAAAAAAGACAACTCTTCTGAGAGTGTGGCCATTCCCTGAGATTTATTTATCTTGTAGGTTGGTGTGGACGCTAAATCTCTCAACTTACCAACATTTTCCCTCACTTCAGAATGGCAGCAGTCACAGAAGTCATACAGGTGAGACCTGTGACTCTCAATCTATGGCCCCTTGGAACATGGAATCTGGGTATCCTAATTTTGACACTAAGAATTGGAGCCACTTCGTGACCAGAGAAAGATGAAGTTACTGGAAAAAATTTTCTCCATTAACATTTTCTATCGTAATTTTCCCCTTTAAATATCTCTGCTGCTTTTACTCATGGATCTCAAGCTAATAATTTCAATTTATCATGATTGTAGGCCTTCCTTTGATTTATTTATTCAGTGACCATTCATTAAGTGCCTACTATGGGTATATACAGAGTTAGTAACATAAGGAATGGATACATAAATTCTAAATATTCTAGCAATTCTAAGGTAAAAATTCTGAAATAGCTTGAAAATAAAATGGAGAAATATTGAACAAATAAGGGTAACATAAGATGTGATATAATAACATAGGTTAGTTTAAGAGTGCAAAGAGAGTTTAAATAGTAAAGCAATGGTTAATCTCTACAGGGGAACTGGGGATGAATTGGTGGACCATACAGTGTAGCCTTGAAGACTGAGTAGTTGGAAATGCTAGGTTAGGTTAGGACAAAAACATACATGAAAATGCATGAACTGTTTAGAGAAGAATGAGTTTTCTTGCAGCGATGGTACTTGGCAGGGTGTAGTAGGAGAGATGAGGAAGGCGAGCTGAAGCTAGTCGTTCAACAAATACGTATCGAATTCCTCCTATCAGCCACATTCCTGTCACAGTTTATGAGGGTCTTGAGTGCCCTGCTGAGCATTTGAAGGATATTCCCATTGCTTTCAAGTTAAAGTCCAAAAACAGTGACTCGATCCTATCTGTGTAATAGAAAATGGACTCGGAAGAACTCCGGTGGATAGATTTGGAGAGAAGCAAGACTATAGGCATAGAGACAAGTTAATTGGAGAATATTGCAATAATCCAGGTAAGAGATAAAGAGAGTTGGAAATAATGCAGCGGCTGTGAAAACAGAAAGGTGGGGTTGGTTTGTTTTCCTTACCATAGCTAATTTGCTATTAGGTAGCAACAGCTATATTTCTCATTGCTGACCATCTTTGATATCTCATAGGAAGCATTATCAATACATGTCTTAAAAAGATTATACTTAATTCTTGGCTATGTAACATTATAGAAGACATATAGGCTATTTTTTAATTCATTAATTAAACAAATATTTGTTGTGTACCTAAAGGGTGTTGGGAATAGAGTGGTAAACAAGACTGACAAGGTACATGTTCTATCCATGTAGGAAAACATAGATGAAGAATATGTAAACACATAAATAATATCTACATGCCTTGTTTTATATTGTAATTACATCATGACATGCTACCTATGTAATAGTCCAAATATGAATTTTTATAGACATAATGTAATCATCTGAATCTATATGTCCCACCTCTTACCCCAAGGCTCCATGCCTTATTAATATTAAGAGAGGAGTTTAAGGTCTGATTGATAAAGGAGATCATTGAGGACCTATTTTTAAGCAATAGTGGATTGGACATATATATTTATATAAAATGTTAAATTTGCATTTGCAAACAGGCTCTTGGCTAGAGAAGTAGAACAAAACAAAATATTTCTTTAAAGTATCTGGTTGAAAGTACAGGAGATGGTCCAAGGAAGTGAAGAGCCAAGATGTGAGAAAGTAAGAAATCCCAGAGAGGTGAGACAAAGAGCTTAATTTTTTCTTCCTAAAGGTACCTGACAAATCCAATGAAGATGATAGAAAAACTGGGAAACTAAGAATTACTTTTGAAATATTCAAAAGAATGAAGGGCAAAAGTTGAAGTCCAGGGCCTGACAAGGAGAAAAATCCCTAACAAATTCCCAAAGTTTTGTTGGGACTTTAAAGGGATATATGCTGAGGGTAAGAATGAGCTGGACATAAACCAGTTTTCATAGTGGCTGGAGTATGTTTTACATCATCCTAACCTCTGATTAGATGAAGGAGATTTGGAATTTCTAATAATTTATAACTCTGGTGGACAATAACATCTAGAGCCTCAAATTATCTCTTCAATTTTTCATACGTAACATCAACTATACAAGTAAAAATAACCAATCATCATATGAACAGAAAATAAAATGGGCTCTGAAATCACAGGAAACAATAAGTAGCAGAAAATGGCGCACAGGACATTCAGATAATGGACACATACACAGACTTTAAAACAGCTATGTTTAATGTGTCAAGGATATAAAAGATAGAGAATCTTGACAGAGGACAGGAAACTGTATGTAGAAAAGAATAAAATGAAAGTCTTAGAACCAAAAAATATGAAACATAAATTAATAATTCAATGGATGGATTTAATAGCAGATTAATCACAGCTGAAAAGCGAATGAGTGAACTAGAAGATAAATCAAAATATAATACATAGCCTGCAGTATAGAGAGACAAAGGGATAGAAAATATAGAATACCAAGGAAGAGACATATGGGCTATAGTGAAAACATCTAATATATGCATAACTAAAATTGTAAAAAGGAGATGAGAAAGAGAATAGAGCAAAATAAATTTTTGACGAGATAATAGTTGAGAGCATTAACTGATAAAAAATATCAAGACTTATTCAAAAAGCACTCTCCAAAAAGGAAGTAAGAAGAAATCCTCACATAAGCACTTTTCAGAAAAACTGCTTTTAACCAGCTTTAAAGAGAAAATCTCAAAAGAAATCAGAGGAAATGAAGATATATTTCTGCTAAAGGGTAAACAAAACAAAACAAAACTTCCATTGCATGAACTAAGAAAACACCAGCAAATTAAACCAATAGTAAAGAAAAGGAAGGAAATAATAATGATATCAGAATTTAATGAATTTTAAAACGATCATATAAGAGAGAAGATCAACAAAGCACTGAGTCAATGCTTTCAAAAGAATAAATTGATTAATATCTGATGAGACTGATAAGTAAAATGAGAGAAGGTACAGAAAACCAACTTAGGAATTAATTGGGGGGCATCACTTCAAATTCTACAGACATTTAAAAGACTTAAGAGGATATTATAACCAACTTTATGCTAGTATATCAAAATTTTAGATGAAATTGATAAATCCTAGAAAACGCCACTTAACCAAAGCTGACACAGGCAAAAAGGAAACTCAATTTATTATAGCATTTGTACTTAGAAACTTTCCCACAAAGAAAACTCCAGGTACAAAAACAAATAACATCGATTTTACATGAACTCTTATAGAGAACAGAAAACAAATACTTCTCAACGTGTTTTGTGAGACCAATATAACTGATACTAGTACTAGTGATAAAGACATGGTTAAGAGAGGAAAATTATAAACCAATATCTCTCATGAATATAGATTATGACTATCCCATAATTTAGCCATCCAAATTCCATGATATAAAAAATTACATTGCAACCAAGTGTCGTTTATTCCAAGAACACAAACTGTTTTGTCATTCAAACATTAATCAATGTATTTCACTACATTTTCAGAATAAAATAACTATCATAACTATCTTTGTTCAATAAGTATAGAAAAAGCATTTGAAAAAAATTCAACACCCATTTGTTATTTTAAAAAACACCCTCTGAGAACCAGTAATGAAAGAATATTCCCTATTCTGATAAAGAATATCTACCAAAAAAAAAAAAGCAGACATCATATTTACTGTTGAAATATTGATAACTTTCCTTCTGAGACAGTAATGAGGAATAGATGATCACTATCAACACTTCTATTTAACATTGTCCTGAAGGTCCAAGACAGGTCAATAAGGCAAGAAATGAAACAAAAGTCATAGAAGTGGAAAAAAAGAAGTACAACCATCAGAGTTTGCATACTGAATGATTGTGTAAGTAGAACATCTGAAAGACTCTACAGATAAATTATTAGAGTTAATAAGTGATTTTAACAATTTTTTGGATATAAGAATAATACAATGTTATATTTATATATACTAGTCACCAAAAGAAAGTAAAATTTTAAAAACTATGTGCACTAGAATATAAACATCAATCATAAAAATGTCAATTCTCTCAATCTATATAGTCAGTGCAATCAGAATCAAAATCCCAACAGATGGTATGTATGTATGTTTGTAACGTGTGCATATATGTTTATATACCTACATGGAAACTGAAAGAACCAAGAATATAAGATAAACTTGAAGAAGAAGAAAAAGTTGAGAGGACATCTTCTACTGAACTTGACTTAATATAAGCTAGAATAACTAAGACTAATCCACATTTAATTTATGACAAATGTGGCACTTCAGAATGGTGGGAAAACAATGGTCTTTTCAATAAATTCTACTGCGTTAATTGGATATCCTTACGTAAAAGAAGAAAATTTGAACTCTTCACATACAAAATCAATTCCAGATGCATTTAAATCTAATTATGCAAGAAAAAACCAATAATGATTGTAAAGGATAATATAGGAGAATATTTTCATAATTTTTAGAGAGGAAAAGATTTCTTAAACAGGATATAAAACCACTAATGTAAAGAAAAATTTAATAAATTAATTTACTTTAAAATTAAGATGATTTTTATTCTTTTAAAAATTGAGAGAGTGAGAAGGTAAACTACAGTGTGGGAAAAGATAATTGCTACACATAAAACTGACAATGGGCTTTTATAGAGAATGTGTAAAGACTTCCTACAAATTCATAAAAAAGAGACAACCTGAGTTTAAAAAGGGGGGCCTGGTGATAGATGCGAAAAGTTACTTCACAAAGGGGGATGTCAAAATGGCCAAAACCCATTTGAAAAGGTGCTCAATGTCATAAATAATCAGGAAAATACAATGGCAATCATGATGAGATACCTTTGTATAACTACCAGAATAGGTAAAATTAATCAGAATGACTATACCAAGTGTGAAAAAATGGAACACTCTCACACTTCTCGTAGAACCACACTGGAAAACTGAGCATTGTCTGTTGTCGCTGAACAAATACACATGTTATGACAAAGCAAATCTACTCTCAACAGATACATACTCATGTACATGTGAAGCAGGAGACTTGCCTAAGGATGTTCATTATAGTATTATTTCATAACCTCCCCAAACTGGGAAAAGTCCAAAGGTCCATCAATATTAAAATGAATAACAAAGCTGTGGTATATTCACACAATGGTGTACTATACAGTAGTGAAAATTAATACACGGGTACACATAACAATACAGATAAATCTGTCAAAGATGATATTAAGCAAAAGAAGCCATTCACAAAGGAACACATTCTATGTGACTTCATTTGAACTTCAAAAACCAGGCAAGAGAAATCTAAGGAGTTACAAGTCAGGTAAATAGTTACTTTTGGGGAGCAGGAAGGAGTCACTGTTCTATTTCTTGGTCCATGTGGTGGTTACATGGGTATGTTGACTGTGTAGTAATTTATTGAGTTGTAGACTTATGACGTGTATTTTTTCTGAATGTATGTTATAGTTTACTTTTTACAAATTTAAGGGATTATCAATTTCCCAGGGGAAGATTTATTTTGAAGCACCCTGAGAATTGTCAAAATTTAACTACCTTGTTCCCCCAAATTTTTTCTCACACTCAGCATTGGGGATGAGAAGGAGAGGTGTAGAATTTGAATTTTTGCCACCATCTGTAGTTTTTAGATTTAATAATTATCCCAGATTTTTTTTTCTTTCAGATATTCTCTGCTTATTTTTTCTAATAATACTCTATAAATTATAGACAAATAAAAGCTCATTTTCTCTATTTACACTTATTTCTTTATTGCCAATCACTTCTGAACCAGCCCACTGTGGTAGAACTCATTAAAACAGTATCTTACTTATAATATATATGAGTTTATCATTAAAGACAACCAAACAAGCTTTTTTTCTTCCCTGAAAACCGATATTATTTGTTTCCTCATGAAGTCAGAAAACTTACTTTCTTTGCTACAGAGCCAATTCTATAATAAAAAAGTAGAAAAAATTATTTAGCCAAACTTTCACAGGGCATTTTTCTTACCAGGGTATATGTAGAAAAAACGGAATCTTCAGCTATTTTCTTAATCCAGAGGGATCAGTGGGGTGGGTCTCATGGTGGTGGGGGGAGGTGATCCACGACCGTTTAGGTCTTTGATTGGAAACTCAAGTCAGGAGACTTGAAAGGAAAAGATGCCTGAATCCAAGTTTTTCTTTTCATGGCAGTGGCTGACTTTGACTTCTTTCTAGGGATACTGTTTCCTTGGAACTTTTGATTTCCCAAACTGAGAGTGATAAACAGACCATAAAAGTATTTGAGGCCAGATTGGTCATGTTGAGCTTTCAGTAGTTTTAATTTTTCCACTTTTGGTAGAGACATAGGTAGAAGAAATATACACTTTCATGTTGTTTAAGAAAAATAACAGGGCTAACATGATAAAAAGAGCAGAGCTACTCAGCCTTAGTATGTGGGACACCCCAAGGAGTGCTGAGCACTGGGATGGACCAGGGAACTGACATCCATTCTTAGGAGCTTCAGCTCATTGTCATGTGTGAGAGTGAGCCCAGCTTTGCCAGGACTTTCCATTTTAAAGAAAAGCTGAAAGCCCTGATATTCACCTGGAATTTATGAATTTTTAAATGTTGGCAACTAATTCAAGTTATTAAAAAAAAACACTTTGGGGGCAGACTTATCTAAGGATGCCAGTTTGAGACTGATGCCACATATAATTTTCATTTCATTAAAACCTTGACATGCTGATTTCAAGTGATTATTTTTCTACTCCTTAAAGCTTTCTTTCTGGGACTCCACCATGAAATATGTTGTTAACTTATTCTTGTAAAACAATAAATGCTTTATACTTAAACACAATAACATGGCATTTCTTCAAGGAATATTTTATGTTCAGGCATCTTAGTAATCCAGGGTGGCGTCAGTTTTGCCCACGAGTCAGAAGTAGGGGTGTCGGACTCTACTTTCAGAGGCATTGGGTGATAAAGGCTGCTGGGAGAACGTGGTTGGGTCAACTGTGGGCTTGGCCAGTGAAAGCTCCCCTGGGGTCAACAGCTTCTTGTTCTGATATTATTTTCCTGGGGGCAGGACATTTCACACAGCCTCCCGCTGCTCCATGGAATCTGGGACACCAGTTTTCTTGAAGGAATGCCTTGTTATGTAAGGGAAACCACAGGGAGGCAGAGACAGGAAGCATTCTTCACAGGAGGTTACTTTGAGGACCCAAAGCTGGTCTCTAGGAAGGGTCATGACAAACCTTGAGTTCATCTGTGACGTTTTATCAGGAGCAGGGTTTCAGTGACCTTGGGAAACTCCATTATTTCTGTCTTCTGGAGTCTACTCTCAACCACCATGAGTCTCTTGTCCCTTTACCAGACACTTCTCTGGCTCCCCTTTCCTTCCTCCACCCAGTCCTCTTCCAGTTTCCTCTCAGTCAATGGCATCACTCTCCACCCGATTCCATCAAGAAACCTGTAATCTAGAAGCCCCTGACATCCCTCACTCTTGGCTCCCATAGCCAACCCTCCTCAAGTCCCAGGGTTTTGACCCCCAACTAGCTCTTGGATCTCTCTTTCATACCCACTGCCACTGCCCTATGCAGGTGACGATTATGTCGTGATAAAAGGTTTTCCTTACCCGTGCTGGCCCAACCCAGGCTGCTATAACAAATACCACAGACTGGATCATTTAAGCAACATTTATTTCTCGCAGTTCTGGAGGCTGAGAAGCCAAAGGTCAAGGTGACTTCTCGCAGTGGCCTCACACAGTGGAGAGAGAGCTCTGGTGTCTCTTCCTTTTCTGATAAGAAGCCCCCCATGATGGGGGGGGGGCACCTTGTGACCTCATCTAAATCTAATTACTTTCCAAAGACCCCACCTCCTAATACTATTCCACTGAGGGTTAGAACTGCATCAGAGGACTTTTGGGGGGTCACAGACATCCAGTCCATAACGGTGATGTTTAAAATGCAAATTTGATTATATCATTTGCTTTTCACCTCACTATCCTATATGACCCATGGACAGGCCCCTCTCCAGCCTCGATACCCTCTCCTATACTATGCTCTGAACTCACTGGCCTTCTCTCATTTTCTCTAAGTTCCATATGTGCTATCCGTCGGGCTTTTCCTACAGCTATGCTGCTATTTCTCCACCCTTCTGCTAAATAAACTCTTGCCAATCCTTCACAATTTAACTAAAAGTTTCTTCCTCAGGGAAGGCTTCCCCACCTCCAGGCCAGGCCTGGTTCCCTTCCACAAATAATGACGTTGTTGTTGTTGATGATAGTATTAGTCATGACTAAAATTGACTGACCACCAACCAGGGCTCTCTTCGAAGCACTTCATATTTAATCTCCACAGCCACATTCTGAGGTATATTCTAGTGTTCAATTTTACAAATGAGGAAGCCAAGGCAAAGGGAGTTCAGTAACTTAGTCAAGAAACCATGGCAACTTTGTTTACACATTTTTATTACACCATGAAGCTTTTCTTTATAAATTTTCTTTTCTTTATGCTCCTTAGTGTTTATAAGTACGTATTTGTTTTTATAAAATTAAAAAAAAATAAAGTTTATCTTTCCACTGGACCTTATGGTCAGAAAGGGCAGGGACGTTTTCGCACTTCTCTGTGTGTATGTGTGTTTGCTTAGCCCTAAATTGCAGGTCTGTACCCTGCCTGGAGCATCGCGGGTACTCCATAATAGAATGCTTTCAGAATTTTTTTTTTCTTTGTGGTACGCGGGCCTCTCACTGCTGTGGCCTCTCCCGTTGTGGAGCACAGGCTCCAGACGCGCAGGCTCAGCGGCCATGGCTCACGGGCCCAGCCGCTCCGCGGCATGTGGGATCTTCCCAGACTGGGGCACGAACCCGTGTCCCCTGCATCAGCAGGCGGACTCTCAACCACTGCGCCACCAGGGAAGCCCCAGAATTTTTTTACTCAAGTGACTGTGCAAAATATTCTGCAACAGGGACTAGATTCCTGCTGTTTCTTAAGGAATCCTTCACAAAAAGAACAACAAAAAAACAGTACAGAGGTGTAAAGGATATTACCAAGTGTTTCTGAAGAACCATGTTCCTTAATGCTGAAATATTAAAAGATTTTAAGGATGACTCAGAGTGGGGAGGAAGTGAGGAGAGCAACAATTAATATTCCCAAGAAGACAGAGAGGTCTTTGCTCCTAGCCTTGGTGAGGACATCCTGGAAGTGAACACTGATTGGCTAGATTCGGGTCATGTGCCCACCCCTAAACTGATTCCTTTGGCTCAGGGGATGGAAGTGCCCTGATTAGCTATGCATGGTTATGCCCATCCTTATGACAGGGCAGTGTTTTCTGTCACAAGAGTGGAGATGGGCTAATTGCAGAAGCATCAGTGATGACCCAAACCAAGAGCTACCCCATAATCTCACAGGCAAGAGTGGCCTTGTAGTAAGGAAGTTGGGTGCATGCTATCTTAATGGAGAATGCTGCCTAAAAATCACCTTTCTGTTCATAGTTTGGTTTCTCATGTGGCTCTACCTGCTGCAAGATAATACTTTATTTGTGTTGGCTTATCTAACAGTTATATTTCCTTTTTTTTTTGCGGTACGCGGGCCTCTCACTGTTGTGGCCCCTCCCGCCGCGGAGCACAGGCTCCGGTCGCACAGGCTCAGCGGCCATGGCTCACGGGCCCAGCCGCACCGTGGCATGTGGGATCTTCCCAGACCGGGGCACGAACCCATGTCCCCTACATCGGCAGGCGGACCCTCAACCACTGCGCCACCAGGACACCCAAACAGTTATATTTCTTAGTGTAAATTAATAAATTGGTATCCTGGTTTGTACACCAGCCTTGTGACCTGTCGTTAGAGACAGATTTCCGTCTCAGAGTGTGTCTTGGGGTGGGGTTCATGTCCAAAAGGCCAGAGAGCTATACTCAAGAACATCGTGACCTCACCTCATTACTTCCATTCACCCTTCAATACACGGTAAATATGTGTAAAGGATTATAGGGGAATTAGAAATGTGTCCTAAACAGTCATGTCCATATATCATCCACAGCTAGTGTCAGAGTTTTGAAAATTCTCTTCTAGGTGTTCTCCTCTTGCTTTCTCACTCTTGTGTCCTTTTGTGTACACAAAGAGGATGGGGACCATGTCTGTCTTGTATATCGCTGTATCCTAAGTGGTGGACCCAGTGGTTGCACATAGATAGAAGCTCAGTAAATATTTTTGAATGAATGAATAATTCCTGACATTTCCCATTATGACTTTCCTTCTACCCTCCCTTCTACTCAGGCAACAGTAATTTAAAAATTTCAGATTTCTTAGATTCTAGGTATGTATTTCTTCTACATTTTTGTTGATGTCGTTGCGTCTCACTGCTGATGTCTTGGAATGGAAATCAATTGTTTCTCCCGGTTGTGCTGCTGAGCCTTGCACTGTAGCAGCACAGAAATAACCACATTGATCATTCCATGCCCTTAGCAGAACCCTTTCATTCCTTCTAGAAGCCAATCAAATGGCTGAATTACCTGGCTTACTTAAAGACTTGTCTTTTGTCAGGCTTCCCCTTTGGAAGCAAAGGGTTCATTAAAACTGGATGAGGAGCACACAGCCTCCTGTCGCTAAACCCTCAGCCCTGGAAAAAACAGAGGTGAAGGTAAAACCAAGCTTTCAAGAGAGCACGTTCTCACTGGCTGAGCTGACAAAATCCAGACACGCTGCTGAAACTTCAAGTATGTTGCTAATTTACACAAATGAGTCAAAAAATACCATTCGACTTTAATAGTGATGTTTGTTTTGCTAAGTAGTTCCTTTCCCAATTTTTAAAAATCTTTTTTTAAAATTCTTGACAAATGAAAAAGGGAATAACAGGAACATTCTTTAAATAGCCCAACGAATCATTTTGAGGATGCACTGACATCTGAAACCTGGAAGAAATCATTTTTTTTAAATGTCCAGTCAGCCTCCTTCAGTTTTGAACAAAATCAAAAACAAAGAGAAACCAGTTTCTGTGTGTTCAGTAGTTTCAAAAATGAATTCCAAAGAATAGCAGAGTTCCATAGAGGTTCTACAAAAGCTTCACAAACATTTGATTTAAATTTTATTTTTACATAGGGTTTATGCTCTTTCAAGATAGTAATTTTTACATCACCAAATGTCATATATTTTAAATATAAACTTACGGAGGCTAACAATCAATTATTTGCTTGTACTCATGGGTTCTTATTTTTCTGAGTAGAAATAAATTATAATACTTCTCCTGACCACTTGGTATCCTGAGATTTCAAGGCAAATAGTGAAATAATCTTTAATATCTACAACTACTTCTCTGTCTTGAATAAGGATTTCCATTATATCATTTTGCCAAAAGAAAATATATTGATTAATTGTAATCTTAAACTGCAAGAGTTGTTTCATCGCCATCTAAGAGCCTGGGTTTACAGTTTTGTATTAAAAAAGGAAATTGTGTTTTCATTAAATGACTTTATAAGCAAATGCTATAAATCTGGACCAAAAAAAATGAATTTATCCTAACAAGGTATCTCTTTTTTTAAAATACACAAGAAAGAAGTTTTTAAAAAGAGTTCTATAGCTAAAAGATATTTTGAAGACCACTAGATTATATTATCTCTGCTAAAATTATGTGATTCTGTGATATGTGTAAAATCATGAAATGAGTTAGTGATTTGACAGTGAGGCTGGTATTTACTAGTGATTATAGGTTACCCTTTGGCTAGAATATTTGTGGACTCTGTTTCATTTATCTGTTGTTATGTTACAAGATATACCCAAACTCAGTGGCTTAAAAGAAGTATATTTTATTAGTTTTATGATTCCATGGGTTGACTGGGTGGTCCTTCTGCTTGTCTTATCTCGACTTTTACTCATGCAGCTGCTTCCAGCTGTTGAAGCTTCTGCAGCTGGGGTTCAGGTGAAATCGTCTTGCTACTTGTTCTTTGATTCCAGGTTTCTTTATGGCATGACCGTCTCAAGGTGGAGTTCCAAGAGAACAAGACTCAATGCACAAGCTTTTATCAAGCTTCTGCTGTGTTCTACTTGCTGATGTCCCATGGGCCAAAGCAAGTCTCACAGCCAAGTCCAGAGTCAGTGTGGAAGGGGGATATACAAAGGCATGGGTACAGAGAGGTGTGATACACTGGGTGCCATTACTGTAATAATTTACCACAGTTTCCAGTCAACAGGATTATAAAAGCCTCCGCTAAACTTAACACAATTTGAAATCAGGGCTTCTAGACTACAAGGCAGAAGGAAGGTCATTATAATAATGGCTCCAATGAATAACACTTCCCTATGTTTACACTCTTTGCAGTGTGATCCTACCACTCTTCCCTTCTAGAGGTAGATCCTTTTCTCTGCCTTAAACCTTAGCTGGCCTTATAACTTGCTTTGACCAATAGAATGTGGCTGATAAGTTCTAGAGCATAAGCTTCAAGATGCTTTGAAGCTTCTGCCTTCACTTTCTTGGGTCGTAGAAGCCATGTAAATAAAAATGGGCTAACCTACTGAATGATGAGAGACCATGTGAAGAGAGAGGTCCCAGCCTTCCAGCCACACCCATCAAGCCTTGGACATGAGGGTGAGGACATCACAGACTCTCTGGCTCTAGTGGACCCACTAGATGGATACAGCCATAGGAGCAAACCCATGTGAGACCATCCAGCCATCCTGAAGACTTGTGAGAAATGGTGTTGGGATGATTTGTTATATAGTGATAGAAAACTGATATAGGGAGTAAATACTAATTCTTATTTAATACTTATACTAACCCTGTGGAGTAGTTATTAATTTTCCTCTTTTACAAAGAAGAAAACTGAGACCCAGAAAGGTTGAATTTCTTGCTGCAGGTCCTACAACTAAAAAACTGAGGGGACACAGTTCTGCTAACTTGCAAACTCATAGTCTTTCTGTTACACATTAAATCTAATTTTGGAAGGTTTAAAATTCCTTTCTTCTTTCTGAGTAAAGATTAATTATTTTAATTCAATTTTTTTTTTTTTTTTAAGATTTATTTATATTTATTTATTTATGTATTTATGGCTGCGCTGGGTCTTCGTTGCTGCGCGCGGGCTCTCTCCAGTTGTGGCGAGCGGGGGCCACTCCTCATTGCGGTGCGCGGGCGTCTCACCACAGTGGCCTCTCTTGTTGCGGAGCACGTGCTCCAGGCGCACGGGCTTCAGTAGTTGTGGCTTGCGGGCTCCAGAGAGCAGGCTCAGCAGCTGTGGCGCACGGTCCCAGCCGCTCCGCGGCATGTGGGATCCTCCTGGACCAGGGCACGAACCCGTGTCCCCTGCATCGGCAGGCGGACTCTCAACCACTGCGCCACCAGGGAAGCCCCATAATTCAATTTTTAATTACTTTCTTTTTGGACAAATCTAGCCTGAAAACTGATCCTTGGCATTATCTCCTTTGGCTGAATGTTTTCTCTTTCCTTGACTGATTATTTTTTTGGATTAAATTTCTAGAGAATCCCACGGTCTTCATAAATGGGAGGGCAAAGTTGAACTTAGCCCTGAGAAATAAGGGATCAGTCAGGATGTGGTTAAATTATTCTTATCATAAAGAGTTATGAAAGTTTTCCTCAAGAAAACCAGCAAGAAAGTTTCAGTAACCAGGACATTCTTCCCTAGAATATCTCTACTTTACTTTTCTTCTGTGTTTTGGTTTTGTTAGAATGCCCGTGTGTCTCTATAAGTCTTCTTTTTCAGTTTTTGGAGTTAATATGGGACAGAGATATGTCATAGGCTAGGCAAATCCAGCGACAGACATGTGCATAACTCTATTTGGAAAATGTTAATTGCTTTCCAATGGGTCGGCTACTGCAACAATGCAAACAGTGTTTTGGAGACTCTGAATAATGTAGAAAGTGTGAATAAGTATGAAGATCTGGTGACAGACCGTTGTGAGATTAGTGAGTCAAACTTGACCAACACAGGAGGGCACACTCACTGGTTCTAAGTCACCAAGCTCATTTTCTCTTTAAGGGCCACACCATGAGATGATGAAAACCATATTCAGAGTAAGAGAAAACACTTCCTTTGTTATTGAAAATGTTCTCTGCAAACGCACTGGGAGCACGTTTTTTTTGTAACTACCTAAGACACAGCTGGAATAACCATGTCTGAATATTGCTGAGAGAGAAAGTGAGCTTAAGAAAAATTTGTGTAACTTTGAGCGAGAGGAATGATTTTCTGTCTTTGGAGAAAGCTGAATCAGAAAGCAGCTCTGGATACTAAACGGAGGCAAAGAGGAAAGAGCCCTGCACTTACCCCTCATTTCCCTTCCATAGGGGACATAAATATACAAGGGAAGCAACCAAGCCTGAAAAATATCATATAAGATAGTACAGAGAAACCTGAACGAACTTTTTGGCCAACCCAATAAATGCCTATCAACGTTCAGCAAATGAGTGTCCCTGAAAATGTTTTTTCCTTCCCCTTTTTAAACATATGCATCTAGTTAACTGACTCTTTTAGGACTTGGTACAACTCAGAAGGTGTTTAAAGTGTTAGGAGCAAAAGGGTCTCTAAAACCTGTTACCCACCGCCCCCGTTGGAAACAGAAAACAAGCCATGGAATGCAAACCGTTCCTAATGACTGTACTATCATTTTCCATAAGTAACAAATTGAAATATTGTTTAAGCTTGAAATAGAACTAAATTAAATGGTGGGTCAATCAAATAGCTCTGATTTATAAAGAGGTTCAAAAGTCCCCAGAGAAAATAGTGTTTAGGAGAACTCTCAGACAGAGTAGTTTACCTACTTGACTCCCCAGAGGGCAAATGGAATAAATTCCATTCAGAGAGGCTGGATACGGTTAACTGCTCTGGTTTATGCAAGCATGGGGCTAGATTGGAATTGTTCTGGATAGTAGAGGAGGGTGGAAAAAGCAGGGCTGCCTCCTGTGATTCTCTTTCTCTGCCCTTACCTGAAACATCACTCAATCTCCTTCCCTAAATGCTGAACATATATTTTAAACATTTCAGTTAAACCTCCTGTGGCACACATATAGCTTAGTCTAACTGTGAGTTGAGGATTGATAAATAAGCTCAGGCCCAATTTACGTGTGGATCACAGATAAATAATTTGAAGTTAGTGGACACAACCTACAATGCTGATAAAGTGCCAAGAGGCAGAATAAAATAGAAAACAATTTCACATCTAAATATATTGAAAATAACATTCGAATAGTTGAAAATATTAGGGTTTTTAACTAAATGTTTTAGCATCACTCTTGATGCTTGGTATCACACGTGATGCAGCGTGTAATTGTACATCAGTTATTTTTCACTCATTTTCTGGCCTTTGATTGTATTTCTTAACTCCAGCTTACTTCATTCCTGGCTTTCAGTCTCCAATCCCCCCACAATCACTAGACTGGCAAGTTTTTACTTTATAGTTGCAAAACTATTGATCATTCCCATTTTAAGATCAAGGACATTGCTACATCTGAACTTCAGATTGTCTGAGGGATTCTGATTGGCATTAACGATAATATCAGAAAATAAAAAGAAGCATAGAGTTGAATGTGAAGTAGATTGACACTTTTTCTAAGAGTAAATGGCCCTGAGAAAACAGGCAGAAACCTTAAAGGAAAATAATGAGATATTTTACTACATAAAAATAAAGCAAAGACCGTAAACAAAATAAGAAGCTAAACAGCAAACTGGGAAAAACGTTTGCAGCATGAACAAGAGTGACTCTCGTTAGATGTAAAGAGCTCTTATAAATTAAAACGAAAAAAGGTGAACTTCTCAATAGTAGAATTGCCAAAGTTAAAAGTAGATGGAGGGCTTCCCTGGTGGTGCAGTGGTTGGGAGTCCGCCTGCCGATGCAGGGGACACGGGTTCATGCCCCGGTCCAGGAGGATCCCACATGCTGCAGAGCGGCTGGGCCCGTGAGCCATGGCCGCTGAGCCTGCGCGTCTGGAGCCTGTGCTCCACAATGGGAGAGACCACAACAGTGAGAGGCCTGCTTACCACAAAAAAGAAAAAAAAAAAAAAAAAGTAGATGGAACATAATCCTGTTTTTCTAAAATAAATATGTATACTTTAATACATAGAACAAAAAGCTCAAATGGGATCTCGGGTGACTTTCATGTTTGTTTGTTTTGCATTTTTGTTTTGTTTTTATAACATTAAGGCAGCTACGTTATTTTGAACAAGAAAGTGTCATAAGCAAGTGAGTGCCCCCCTAATACGCCAGCTCGTCCCCATAGCACTCCCCACCCAGTTATCCCCTGTGTTTTGGGAGAAAAGCCTTTGCCTTCTCTCTGGCCAGTCCTGTCATCCACTGTCACACCTCCTCACAAGGCAGGCATGGCCTTGACTGATATTTGTCTGAAGTCCAAGAATCAGGTCCAGATGGGGCAGCAAAACATTTACATTTGGGGAAATGAAATTCACTTGGCTAGAGCTGAAACCCCGTGCTGACAGAGGGCCACTGACCACTGATCCTGAATCAGAGAAAATGAATGTGATTTTATTATGTTTAAAAATATTGCTCTGGGAAAGGTCCGTAAGCTTCACAAAATTGCCAGGAGTCCACAGCAGGAAAAAAGGTCAAGAACGCCTTTATCTGGTGTATCCCAGACAGGCCGCACCACCAGCCGGGTCCTGGAGAGAAGGCCACAAGGAGCGGAGCTGCCACTGACTCTGCGGACACAGGGGTGAGCAGAGCAGGCTTCAGTGGCCACTGAGATGGACACTGTCATCACAGCCTAATCTACACCCTCTCCAGCTTCTGGGTGGATTCTTAGATGGCATTCCAAATCTTTCATGCCATGAACAGTTTTTTTTTTGTTTTTTTTTGGCGTTACGCGGGCCTCTCACTGCTGTGGCCTCTCCCGTTGCGGAGCACAGGCTCCGGATGCGCAGGCTCAGCGTCCATGGCTCACGGGCCCAGCCGCTCCGCGGCATGTGGGAATCTTCCCAAACCCGTGTCCCCTGTATCGGCAGGTGGACTCCCAACCACTGCGCCACCAGGGAAGCCCCATGAGCAGTTTTAAAGTGGTCACCTGGACTGCAGCAGGTGAAGGTCCTCTCCCCAAGGGTTGCTGTTTCTTCCTTTGACTCGGAGGGAAGAGCTGTGACAGGTGCTTTCTGGGTATCACTGCTGTCAGTGGAGGGGCAAGTTCGTTTTGGGGTCTAGCTATATTTTCTAAACCCTATACAGCGAGCATATATTCTTTCTGTGACTTACCTTTTATTCCTGAAAAAAAGTTATTTTTAAAAATAAAACAAAAATAATATATATAGCTAAAATGACATAGAGGTGAGCAGAAACTGATGTTGTTAATGACAACTGCTTTTTCATTGCATACCTATTCCATTGTTCTGAATAGTTCTCAAATGAATATTTCTTTTAACATTGGCTCTATTTTGTTAAATATATACATGAACTGCTTTGGTCTGTAGGGCTATGGTTGAAAGAACTTGGACAGTTTCGACTCCAGTCAAGACTGGAGCCAGCTTCAGGTTTGTGATTGTTTAACTAGCTCTGTGATCGTTTCAAGGTCATGGAGCCTTCTCCTCACATCTGTAAAATCAGAGTCAGGCTAAAAGATTTTTAAGCTCTAGCTAGTTTTTAAAAAGCTTCTTTATTTTGTAATGAGATTCATTTTCAAAAGAAATCTCATGAGACTTGTAATGAAAAATGAGGATTTATTTTTGCTGCTTGTATTCTGTGTGGTACATTTGAGGGGGCCTCAGAAAATCCTCAACATTTGGGGGCTGAAAAGTTGTTATAGAATCTTTTGTACTGCTCCTACTTCCAAATCGGAATTTTCTTTCTTTTTAAAAAACTGAATTTATTTTATTGTATAAGTAATACGTTTTGTTTTAGAAAAATTAGAAGAATCATATAATATAAACAGGAGGTGGCTGTAACTCTAGCCCCCAGAAATAATCACTGTTAACAGTAGACTGTATATCATCACACACATTTATAAATATCTTATCAAAGCACTCATTATATTGTAAATCCGCTTCCTGTTATTTAATAATGCATCCTAAACACTTTCCATCGAGTAAATATATCTTTCCACAGTAACTTTTAATAGAAATAAGGTCCATGTCATCAGTCACCTTTAAATGAACATTTAAATGGCTTTCCATTTTTCAGCATTTCCGTTTTTCACTCATAAATTATACTGCGGTAAACAACTTTATACACATCTTTGTGCATTTGCCTGATTAATTCCTTAGGATACATTCCCCCAAAGTGGAATTTCTACATTAAGTGAAACATGCATTTTTGGAGGCATTTAGTTGTATGTCCAAGTTCCCCGTCATTGAGGTGATACCTATTTACACTCTCCTTAATCATGATCCTTAGCACTCTTTTAAACCTTTGCCAATCTGAAAGAATAAATAATGGTGTCTCAATATTATGTTAATATGCGCTACTCAGTGTACTAGTGAGGAAGAATACATTTTCATACAATTATCAGTGCTTCTTTGCATTTGTTCTCTTGCGACTTCCCCATTTAGTTACTTCCCAATTCTAGGGGAGAATCCAGACTACTTTTGGCTATGTGATTCAATCTGGAGTTTTCCCCAACTCTCATCTTTTCACCTCATTTAAACCTTTTCTTTCTTGTCTAATCCTTAGAAAAATGAGTGGGATTCTAAAACCCACCAGAACAAATTCTTTTATATGCTGTTAATTTTTCCAACCTGCATTGACCTCTTCTCTTTCAGTCTTTTAATAGAGCAGAAAGCAGTAGCATCTCTCAAACTGTGACAGAACAATAATGTTCTGAGAGTGGGGCAGGGCTATGGCAGAAGAGAGGGAAGGCTCCTGGTGAAAGAAATTGAAGGAAGTGGAATTTAAGGATTTCTTTACTGTAGCATTTTTGAGAGCTTTTACTATATGAATAATAAGCAGAAAATAATACACACGTTTCCCCTAGCATTTTTATCACATGGTCATTTTTTCACCCCTTTACATTTATTCCCAGGTGAATGGTGGCCAAGAATAAGGCTGGACCATGCAAACCTTTTATGCACTGTTGGGAAAAGCAGCTCCAAATGCACGTCTTGCTAATGTGTCAGAAACATCATCATCCTGCATGAAATATGAGGTGAGGATGATAATTCTGATGACTCAGAAACATATCTCGGCAAGATTTATGCTAGCTGAGTACAAGGGGCGACCCACGAGATGTCCACTGCCTCACTGTACCAGAAGGTCTAGCCTGAAATACTAGAGCTGAAACGTTCTTTGGAGCATCTCAGTTCCTTACCTGTACAATGAAGGTTGCAGGTAAGTGAAACATCTTGCCTCAGGTCATATAATTCAGAGTGGGAAAAGCCCAGAGTTCCTAAGTCTAAATTCTGCAGGCACTGCCTTCTAGTCATTACCTGGGGCTGCTCTGGGCCCTGGTTCTAATCCCCAGCCTGTGTGGGAGGCAGCAGCTTGCTCTGTGTGTACCCCAAATCAGTGCTACACTGATGCATTGATGAGATGTGTTATTGCCAGCACACAGGGTTTAGTACTGTCCTTATTTGTTATATTTTTAAGTTTGCACTTCGTGGAGATGACAAAGCTGATTATGACTCGTAGAGCCCGTAAGAATAATTATTGCGGGGAGATTAAGATATCTGTTTACACCATTAAGCACACTCCTAACAAGAGATGCAGAATTTTGCAGCATGTCTGCTTTTGCAAAATGCACATTTGATGAGAAGATATTTCACGGTCTAAAGCCTCATATATTTCTGACTAGCTTTAAACTTAATTAGTCCCTTCTAAATCAATGTCAGCTGCGTTATGGGAGGGGGACTCTTCTTGGAGAACTTCCCCATTCAGATGAAATATGAGATGTTCATGGACTGTAAAAAAAGGGAACACAAAGACTAAATTTCTTGTCTGGAAGCAAAGTTCCTGGAACATGTGAGTCAGGCAGCAGCAGTGTGTACTTCATTTTGAAAACATTCCTGCTCGTGAAGAACAAGAGTGCAAACTGCAATCAACGTCTGAGACTTTGCAGAGAGCTCTTCCGATAAAGAGGAAGGTGATAAGCTGACTAGGCCCCCGCTTGCTATGGAACTTTCAGAGGCTTCCTTTGAGCTGCTGTCTACTGATAAAGTACTTCATGTTTTTCGAGTTCCCATAGTGAGGAAAACATTCAAGTGTGTAGTCTACAAAATTAACTGTCTGACTACAGTCCATGAAGATGGGATCTGTAACTCAACTTTACGCCTCCTTAGCCCCATGTCTGGCCTCACCCCTCCCTTCTCACTGTTATCCTTTGCTGCTACCCTATAAGGATCTTCTTGAGTCAGTTTGTTCTCTTCATTTTGTGAACATTACTTCTTCTTGCCTGTCTTTTCTTTTTATCACATTGTTTCCCCTGCCAGGAGTCTACCCTGTGATTTCTCCTTAGAGGATTCTGTTCCTCAGGTACAGACATAGCCCATGTTCATGGAACGAGTTTTGGGGTCAGGTACTTTTTTCAGGTGATGGACATGTCAATGTGAATGAGATACCATTCTCTCCTTCAAGGTATTCACAATCCAACGAAATCCAAAGGCTTTGCATTTGCTCGAGCCCCTTGTAATCCTTTTGTTTGCTAAATTCCCATAGTATTTATTCTCTAAACCTTTTCATTTCTAGCTACCAATTATTATTGTCCTGGAACACTTCTTCAAACATCGGTCTTTTGGCTGTTTCCTTTGTGACTTGAACAAATATATTCCTTAATCTATAAAGATTTATGTAATATTTTTCTATAGATTAAATCTTTTTTCAGATTAAATTTAACAGGAAAAGTTTATTACTATTTCAAACAGAAAACTAGTATTACTTTCCTTAATAAAAAGTAACGATAAAGAATAAAATGAAACCACAACATTATTATTAAATTCTAGTGAGATGCAAAAAAATGTTCATCGTAGACTAATTCATTAAAGCAGAAAATTGGAAACAACCCAAATGTCCATAATAGCACAGTAGATAAATTGTTGTGTATTCACACAATAAGAAACTACACAGCACTAAAAAGAGCAAACTATTGTAACATTCATCAGATGACTGTCAAATGATGAATGAAAGATGCTAGAGTATGTACTAAATGGTTCCATTTCTGTGAAAATCAAGAAAAGGAATTGAAGCCCCCAGAGTCTGCCTTGTCAGGAGAGAGCAGAGAGGGAAGAACAATACAAATTTAAAGATTCTTCATCACATCACTTTTCCTAGTAAATGCAAGTGCCATAGACAGGCATCCTGACTGCTTTGTTCAGTGCTGTATCCCCAGTGCTTAGGCTGGTACCCGGCACACAAGAAATAGTCATTAAACATTTGAATAAATGAATAGATTTCCTTTGTCCAAAAGTCTGTGAGGTTATTTCTGCAGAGTCCTCATTCTTGAATCCATGTCAGCTGGGAAAAGATTGTGAATCGTTACGTCACATTTACTGAGGTCTGAACTACAGGACCTTCAAGAACCTTTGGTTTTCTGCGTGTCTGCACCTCTCTACAGCCCTTTGGCTGCAGCCTGCACAGGCTCTTGCTCCATCATTAGAAAGTTTTTTGTCTCCAAACTTTTCTCCCTGAGTGGGCACTTGGACAGAAGGACAGTCTGGCTTTCACCACCAGCCCCTTCTTCCATGCTGAATATACAAAGCTCTTGGGTTGGGACATCTCCAAGTTTTGCTGAAGTCCTTGCCGTTTTCAAGTGTCTTCTCTCAAGAAAGAGCCACATTGTCGGATGTATTTCCAGGTTGGAAGACACATGGTATTGCTTTGGCTTTGCTGGCTTTATGTATTCTAGGAAGGTAAGACCCTTTCCACAAAGAGAAAACACTCATGACTTTTCAGAATGAAAGTAGAACCTTCGTATGCACAAGCTTCATAGTACTCCTTTTTCTTTTACATTTTCTAGCATAAGAATCTTGAGGCAAACAGACACATGCTGTAATCAAGCTGAGGAGGTTTTAAAAAAATTCTTTCAATTCCTACTCTGATCAATGCTGTTATGCAACTGATGGAAACTATACATTTCCTCATTCTGTACAGTAGCATCATATATCACATTTCACTTCTTATTAGGAAATAATAACAATTGCAAAAAGTGACAGTAAGTTCTCTTGCCTATGAAGATAATTTCCAGAATAATAGAAAGAAACAATTAAAAAACCTATTTATGAATGTTTCTTGGTTCATAAACCTTCTGGAAGCTCCTCCTCTCTCTCTGTTAAACTAATTTCCAAGCTATTTTAACTTTTATATTTCTTTGATACTAAGATGTCATTAATTATAAGCAATGTCCCCGATTTTATAGCTTTTTGTTGGGGGCAGAGGGATTATTCCTAAGTTAAATGTACACATTGACATTGATTGTAAAATACATTCAGATTTTAGAAACGGGAAAATATAAAAGTATCTTGGAATGGATAAAATATGTTGTTGCTCCTGTTAGGGAAATTGCATTTTAATGGGGGAATTTAAGCCCCTGATGGGTATATGACAATATTTTCATGTGGGGTGGGGAACCTTCTTTTTGCTTTTCCTCATCTCTTCTCTCCCACTTTCATTTCTTCTAAGACTGGTCTGGGGTACATTACTCATTTACTATCTTAGGACATTGACAGATTGTCAAACTCTTTAAACCCCTTGGAGCAAAAGCACTTAAAGAAACGTGACAGGGGCTTCCCTGGTGGCACAGCGGTTGAGAGTCCACTTGCCGAAGCAGGGGATGCGGATTCGTGCCCCGGTCTGGGAAGATCCCACATGCCGCAGAGCGGCTGGGCCCGTGAGCCACGGCCACTGGGCCTGCGCATCCGGAGCCTGCGCTCCGCAACGGGAGAGGCCACAGCAGTGAGAGGCCCGTGTACCGCAAAAAAAAAAAAAGAAAAAAGAAACATGACAAAGCCAGATTTAAGTCTCAATCTTTTATTTTCTAATTCTAGCAAAAATATGTCCTGTTAAATTCTTCTTTTTTCCCAAAACAAGTCTCAGTGAAAAGCAGTACATGGTGATTGCAATATTTGCAGAGGCTGTGTGTCACAAAACATCAGCAAGAGAAAAGTTTATGGGAAGATATTATCGAAGCATTCTTTAAACTAATCGGTGTTCATCAAATTACCTACTCTTTGTTTTTATACAGTACAATAAATGAACGATTTGATAAAAGTAATGTCAGCGCAAAAACAAACTCTAAAATTTAGACACAAATATAAGTACAATAGCTTCTTTGTAAAGGATGTCAGTCAGTGGCATTTGGAGTCAAAAGATATTTAAGTGAGACAATACATTTTAAGTACTTAGTCTGTGATAGAGGCGAGTACTTGGTGAATGAGTCCAATGAGTATCATTACATATGAAGTCAGAGTTGTTCTGATGTCAATAACATTCAGAGAAACACTGGAAATGTTCATCCTTTCAGCCATTTGGTCTAGAAGACATAGATTTATTGATATTCCTCTATTTTAACCAGACAACATAGCTGGATTAAAAATAATGTTGTCATTTAAAAATGAATCCCCATATTGTGTGTGTGTGTGTGTGTGTGTGTGTGTGTTTGAATTCAGAGATAAGAGTTAATCATAACTCTGGTAATGGCATAACACTTTCAGGAGGAATTTGACTTTTTTGCACCAGAAGAACCTTTACAGAGTGAACACAAGAATCAGAAAAAATATTGGTAAATCCAGCTCTTTTGATTTTTCAAAGTGATTGCCTTTCCACTATGGAGCAAATTATATAAGAAAAGCTTTTTTCTGTTGGTTAGATAACAGTGTGATTTTAGAAGGAATGTACTACTTCGGGAAAGGAGGAGTAAAACTTACTGAGTTCTCATCAGATCCATTTGAGTCAGGAAGTTGATTTAATGGAATTACTGCAAGGAAGTGCTGTGGTGAAGTATGGAGAGAGAGAGAGGGGGATTCTGAGTCATGGTGGGCAGGGACACTGGGTTCCAGAGGTAGGGATGAAGCATCCCAGTGGGGAGAAGGGTACTGGGAGGGGTGATAGGAGAAAGTTGATGACCACCTTTTTGCCCAAATCAGTCCTGTTTGCACCTCTTTATACATTATATATATATATATATAAAATGAATATATATACACACACACACATTGTATACATAAAGAGGTAAATATGACAAAGATTACCCTTCTATAACTGTTCTCAGTACTGCCATTTTGTAACCTTGGAGGTGGCTTATTTCAGGCTTATAGATTTTAAGATCTGCCCTCAACATAATCCCATGCTGGTGTGGCTCTGAGCCTGGCCTTCAGGAGGCATTGGCTTTGCTTACTGGATTACTCTATATCTGTTAGAAAACTCCACACTCCTCGTTAACGACAACTTGTTTCTAGCTGTCTGTAGTGTGATAATTCTTTTTAGCTATGCCTCATTTCAGCTTCATGAGAGCACCAACTATCCCTCAACATACACAGTAAAGCTACACTTGTAGCTAGAAAATGAGAAACAGAATCTCCATTTGGGTCACAGAGACCTTAGAGTACGGAAATAGATTTCCCCGCACAGTGGCTCATCCTCAGAACTGTTTGATGTAACATTATCATTCTTATTTAATTAATTAATTTATTTTTATTTTTTGGCTGTGTTGGGTCTTCCTTGCTGTGTGCGGGCTTTCTCTAGTTGTGGCGAGCGGGGGCTACTCTTCGTTGCGGTGCATGGGCTTCTCATTACGGTGTCTTCTCTTGTTGCAGGGCATGGGCTCTAGGTGCATGGGCTTCTGTCATTGTGGCTCACAGACTCAGTAGTTGTGGCTCGCAGGCTCTAGAGTGCAGGCTCAGTAGTTGTGGCACACGGGCTTAGTTGCTCCGAGGCAAGTGGGATCTTCCTGGACCAGGTCTCGAACCCGTGTCCCCTGCATTGGCAGCCAGATTCTCAACCACTGCACCACCAGGGAAGCCCCCATCATTCTTATTTTAAAGATAGAGAAAATGCCCAAGTGACCAGCTGGCAAACACCAGCTCAGTGGTTGCCAATGGGGGAAGGGAGCAATTTTGCTCCCAAGAGATATTTGGGAATTATGGAGACATAGTTGATTGTCACAGCTTCGGGGGTGGTGCTACTGGCATCTTGTGGGTAGAGGCCAGGGATGCTGCTAAAACTTCTGCAATGTCAAGATAGTCCCCCACACAGCAAAAAATTAACTGGCCCCAAATGTCAATATTGCCAAGGATGAGAAACCCTACACTAGAGCCTTTACCAGGATACAGTTTCTCTGACTTTGGAGACCAGCCTTCCCACTATATGGTGTGGAAAAGATGGTTCCTCCCAGTATATCTTCTATTTCCTTTTTTTTTTTTTTTTACATCTTTATTGGAGTATAATTGCTTTACAATGGTGTGTTAGTTTCTGCTTCACAACACAATGAATCAGTTATATATATACATATGTTCCCATATCTCTTCGCGCTTGCGTGGGTCCTGGGAAGTGGAAAAGGTGAGGGAAGAACTTGATATGCTCCAGAAAGAAAAAGGGAGGAAAAAAAATACTTATTGATGGTTTCCTCTGCGAGGAACTGTTCAGAGTACTTTACATGGCTTAATTCATTTAAGTACAACTTTGTGAAGGAGTTTCCATAATTTATATAACAGGAAAAAAAAAAGAACGATAAAGTTAAAAGACTTTCTAAGGTCATGGTGCTAGTATCGATTCAGAGCTTGGACTCATCCAGATGTGTTGTTTCACAGAAGAAAGCAGAAAAGCTAAGGAAGCCTGTTGGAATACTTTTATGTCCACATTCAAGTGCAGAGAGCAGAACTAACCATACCGAGAGAGATGTCTCATGCACACTTTCCTTCTCCTTACCCCAAGGGTATCATCTACTCACTCTATTAACATCTGGGTTATACTTTTGAAATGTGAATCACTCAGTATTATTATAGCACTTTGTTGAATCTAAGACATTATTGGTTGTAAGATGCACTATTTCTTTCATGTGCCACTAAGAAAGGAAAAACACAATTTATAGTTGTAAGACACCATCAATTTGAAGAGATATATTCCTCATAAAGATACTCATGTGTTTTTAAAATATGCATCTAACAATTCAGCACAAATGGGTTAAGCGACTCCACATGACACTAGGCTGTGCTGTACAGAATATAGTAGAGTATGAGAAGTATCCTTGTCCTCAGGAAATGAAACAAAAGCCTTTTTAAAGTAATTAAATCTTTTGTTCTCATTTCTTAACCCACAGTTCATGTCTAATGAGTAAAGTAGGGAGTCAATGACAGCTTTAGGTCTTGTTGACTCAGTAGGACAAGTGTTATCAACTATGGGAAGAGGAAGTCCTTTTCTGTTGGAAGGAACTACATAATTTAACTTGAAAAGGCATGATTTGTCAAAATCCAGTTTTCTTCACTGTCAAGTTATAGACCAGTGCCTGACACAGAGTAGGTTCTCAAAAATGTTAGTTGAATGAATGAAAGAATGTGGTAGAATTTTTCTCCTTTCCTTTCAAAATTAAAAACCAAAAATGTAAGAGTACTTCTAACTTCTTGTTTACTTTCATTTTCTGTGCTTACGAGGGAGCAAAGCATTGAGTTTAATGCAGGAACTGAAGGGCCGTGGAAAAGGATACTGAAGAGCAAGATGGAAGGAATCTTCTCTAGACATTTTAAAGCAAGTGTTTTGGGTCCCATCAATCTTCTAGACAAAAGTCAGGTTTAGGGATTAGAAGTGAAAGAGCTTGTGCGCAGGTAACAGGATGCCATGGTAGTATTTTGTGTGTCAGGGACAGGCATCATCATCTTCCTGCTTTGTGTTGCCCAACACTGCAGTTGGAAGTTCAGACAAAGTTCTGGTTTGCTGAAAGTGACCAGATTCTCTGAAATAAAGGTTTCTAAAGAGGCATTGTTGTATTATTTGACCTTGTAATTCTCTTTCTTGAGAAAGTTTCTTGCGAAGATGATCATTTATTCAGTAGATACTTATTGAATCCTTTTTCTGTGCCAGGTACTGCTCTGGGCACTGGGGATGGAATGGTAAGCAAGACAAGCAAGGGCTTCCTCTCATGGTGCTTATATTCCACAGGGACAAAAAATAAGGCAAAATAAATCAGCAAAAAAGAAAAAAAATCAGATAATGATCCATGCTATGCAGTAATGTAAATAGGTTGGTTGGAAGGGGCTGCTAAGTGGTTACTTTAGATGGGATATATCAGGGAATCCTTTTGGATGAGATCACATCCATAATGCCTCAGCTGAAAGCAGACATCTGAATGAACAGAGGGCACTGGGCTTTTGCACTTATGGAAGGAGCATTTCAGGAGGAGGAACAGCTAATACAAAGGCTCAACTATAGGAATAAGAATGGTCAACGTGTGGTGAACAAGGAGAAGAGCGTCGTTAAATGAGTGTGGGGAGGTAGGTAGGGCCCGGATCATGTAAGGCTTTGTAAACCAAGGTCAGAAGCTGGAAGTTTATTAAAAATACATCAGAAAACCATTGGTAATTTTTAAATATGGAAATGACATTATCTGGCTTTCACTTTTAAAGTCCTATTTGTGATGTTGTATGAAGAATGCATTATACAGGGAGCAAGAGAGGCAGGAGAGACACCAATTAGGAAGCTATTACAGAGTCCAGTGGAAAGGTGATGATGACCTAGACAAGTGTGGGGGGCAATGAAAATAGAGAAAAAATGGATACAGGTTATATTTCAAATTTGGGTAGACATGACATGCTGATGGATTTAACATGAGGAAACTTAAAGGAATTTAGGACAACACTTAAATATTTAACTTGAGCAGCTGTATGATGGCAATTCCAGAAGAAGAGTAGGTTGCAGGGGCAGCAGGGAGGGGATTAAGAGTTTTACTTTGGCCCTGTTACATTTGCGATGCCTATTAGACATACATGCATTAAAGAGACAGTTGAATATATGACGCAAGAATTATAGGAAGAAACCAGGCCCGAAGATAAAAAGTTGGATATCATTGCTATATAAATGTTAAAGATATTAACAAAATATCTCTTTTTTACATATCTACAAAGAAATGTATAATATGTATATAGAAGAAAGGAAAGTGACAGGGTCAGATCCTTGGAGACAGGTTTTATTTTTTTAAGTTAATTGGTTCTATAGACTAAATGTTTGTGTTCAGCACTCAACATTCTATGTTGAAACCTTATCTCTAACGTGATGGTATCTGGAGGTGGGGCCTTTGGAAGGTGATTAGGTCATGAGGCCAAGCCCTCATAGTTGGGATTAGTGCTTTTGTAAGAGACTCCAGAGAGCTCCATCATCTCTTCTACCATGTGAAGATACAGAGAGAAGAGGGTCATCTATGAACAATGAAGAGGGCTCTAACCAGACATTAAATCTGCTAGCACCTTGATCTTGAACTTCCCAGCCTTCCAAACTGTGAGAAATGTTTGCTGTTTAAGCCACCAATCTATGGTAATTTGTTATAGCAAACTAAACTGACTAAGACAGCAGCCAATTTTTATGTTGATAGTAATGATTCAGTAGTGGGGCAGCCATTGAAGATGTAAGAGAGAGAAGGAGTAATTACAGAAGGTGAATTTTTGGAAATGTGGAGAAAGATGGTATTCCGAGCATTACTGGAGGTGTGGGCCATTGTTGAGAGCAGTGACATTTTGTTCGATGTAACAGGAGAAATTATGAGAAAAGATGTGAGATGATGAATTTTGCTGGCGGGAAGATGAAGGCACTGCTTTTTCTTTTCTTTAAATCAAAAGAGTATGAGGCCAGGCTATTGGCTGTGAGTAAGATGGTTGGATAGAGTGCAGGTGTTGAAGAAGGGAGTATAAGATGCGAAATAGTTTGAGTGAGTGAGAGAGTAGATGAATTAAAGCAGTATAATATGATTGTTGGGCTGTGTTGGTTGATCTTTTGAGGTTTATGATCATAAATTATAAGGAATAACAGCACTGTTGTGTAATTTTCTCACCAATGATCAGCTGCTTGGGTGCATCACAGATATGTAGCTGGGTCTAAACAAGCTTGGGGCTTTCCTTAGCGTGCCAGTGCTGGAAGAAAGGGGCAGGCAATGACAAGAAGGATGGAGCAGTGCAAGCTTATCCGTGTGAAGCCTCAGAAGAAATGGCTGATGATTTTATGTGGTAAGCACCTTCTGTAATGGCTTCTAATTATACAAACTTCCTGGTATTTACACCCTTGTGCAATTCCCTTACCTTGTGTGTAGACTGAACCTAGGGACTTTCTCCTCAAATAGAGTATAGCTAAGAAGATTGAGTGTCATTTCTGAGATTAGGTTACAGAAGACTGTGATTTCTATCTTAGTAGTACCATCTCTCTTCTCATTTTCCTGCTCTGATAAGGTAAGCTACCCTGTTGTGAAATGCCCTATGGAGAGGTCCACATGGCCAGGAATTTAGACTGGCCTCTCACCAACAGCCAGTGAGAAATTGAGGTCCTCAGTCCAATAACCTTCAAGGAAGTGAATCCTGCCAACAATTTAGAAGCAGATCCTCCACCAGTCAAGCCTTTAGATGAGACCATGGCTGTGACCAACCTCTTGATTGAGGCCTTTGTGAAAAGCCCTAACCTGGAGGTCCCAGCTAAGCCATGTCCAGGTTCCTTACCCACAGAAACTATGACATAACAAACCTTTTCTGTTTTAAGCCATTAAATTTTGGAGTGATTTGTTATGCAGCATTAGATAACTGGCACATGACATAATGAATGAGTCAGAGGACTTGAGGGGAGCTAAAGAACAGGTGGAATGGTTATACTAGAGCAGATAAAGACAGGAAATGGTGGTCATGGTACTTGAAGTCAAGATTTCAGGGATGATGCAGATAATAATAATGACAAGGTCAAGGAGATGACTACAGAGATGGTGGCTAAGGTGAGGTGAAGGAATAGATCTTTGGAAGTTAGAAGACCAGGAAACCTAGAAGTCAAGGTGTTAGATCCACACAGATGCTGATAACATCAAACTACTGATAGGAAAAGAAATGGAAAAGAAGACTGTGTGAAATATGAGTCCCTTGTTTTCCCGAGGGTTCTCTGACCTTATAAGGTAGGTCTATCTCCAAGATACATCATGGCTATGAATATGATACCATAACCTGTGCTCTGATAATCAGACACACCTGCTAGAGTTTGCAGTATAAGTTGGGGAAATGAAGAAATGTGGGGCTGCTGCATCCATTCTAGAAATGGTGATGGCAGCAGCTGCCTCCAGCAGCACCATTATCCAGTCTCCAGTATCCAGTCTCAGTGAGACCGGGGTGGAAGCTGTGGATAATCTGTATAGCAGTGGAGACAGAAGTAGGTTCATGGGGCCAGAATTGTGCCTCCCATGAATCCTCTAGTCTTCCTATGGGTTCTGTAAACTACCTGTAAGTTCACTTTTTGGCATAAGTTAGCCAGAATTTACTCCCTCTCTTTCAGCTAAGAGTCCTGACTGACAATGGTGTGGTACAATCTGATGGCATGAACATCAAAGAAACTGAGGAATGTGTGATGTGAAGACCATGTAGAGGGACTGAAAGGGAAAGTGGTTTTGTCAAATAACACAGAGTTATTCATGAATATACCATGAAATATACCTATAAGGACGTTCATTTTAGTCTTATTTATAGTAGCAAAATAGAGTTGCTTAAATAATATGCTCTGTAGAGAGTTGCTCTAAAAATTTAGCCAAAAATTATGCTCCTTTAAGTTCTTATAGGAAATTACAATGCTGTGTTCTTGAAAAATTAATGACATGGAAGCATGTTTAAGATTTATTGCCAAATAAGAAAAACAAAATTATAGGATAATATATACAGTGTGAGCTCAATTTTGTTAATAAAACTGTAGAAGTCTGTATAAAAATACTAGAGGTATATATTAGTAACATGTTAAAAGTGATTGTCCTTGGAGAATAGGATTATAAATCATATACATTTTCTTCTTTGTGCTTCTAAGTATTTTCAAATCCTCTGAAAAGAGTGGTTTAAATGTTGTAATTAAAAAAAATTTAAAACAGAAGTGAAATTTTGATGATAAGTATTTCTTCCAAAAATACACTGGGGAGTTGGAGAGGGCTTTCTTACTTGTAGTCTAGCCATGGTGATAGGATCCCTGGCCCCCAGATTCTCCATCATGAATTCTGCAGCTTTAGTGCTGAATTGTGTCGTGGGGTGCCTCCCTGGGGATGCAGAAGAAACTACTGTGGTCACTAGTATACCTAGTTTGACTGAAAGTGGAGCTTTGGAATGTTTTCCTTGGGTGATAAGGAAAAGTATAGAGGTAATCTGGAATAGTTGCCTTTCAAAACCAGGTAAGGAAACATTAATTGTGCTGAAAATTTCACTAGGTCTGGGAACCTTTAACTAGTACTAATTCTAAGCTCTGATTCATAGGGCAGTTTTTAAATTTTAAAAAATGTCTATATTTTCTTCCTGTTTAAAGGGTTAGTAAAGATTTATTTTGTTGAAACATGTGGTTTAGTTTCCATAACATTAGTTTCCAAAAGCATTTTGGAAGTCTTTTTCTTTCCATAGATGGAAAGTTTCATGAAACCCTGTTTATCTTGAAAAAGTCTCTTTCCACTATAATACAGAACACAGAGAAAAGAAACACTCCCTCAAAAACCAGAGCAGTGTTCACTCAAGAAAAATAATCCACTTGTTTAATCTTTATGCAGCACCAGTACACTAAGGTTTTTTTAGATGTAGCCAGGTCAAACAATATACTTCAAACTGCTTTATAGAAAAAGATAAACTCTATTTTCTCTATGTATTTCAACAATTTTATTTAAAAAACTCTATACTAGATAAGACATATGTGCTGTAAACAGTACAAAATAGCTAAAATACATTGCTTTTATAAATTTAACATCATGATCAGTTGCAGCTGTGTAGTACCCAAACACTGGAAGAGTGAACACAGAGAACTACATAAACTTTGAACGTGAATACCACACTTTTTCTTTCAAATTTGGCTAACTTAATACTGCAGAATCCTTATAAGAAGTTGGCTCTCGTTGGCTTTGCCTTTTGTGGATCATTGAGAAACTTTGAGGTCATTGTTAGGATGGGGCCTGGGCTTCTTTCTGATCTTCAGATCAGGTGCCCTTGGATTTTCACCAAACCTAATGAATGCATATTATCAACATCCTGACTTCAGTAGTTTCTTGGGGGAAGACTATTGGCCATAGCCTCCTTAGAGATTAACTCAGAACTAAAATCACTGCCTTGATTTTTGAGGTTTTAAAAAATTTTTTAATTTTTTGGTGAATCAGAGAGTGGGCAACTTTAAAGCCATCTGAGACCATATCCAGATAAAGAATTCCATATAGAGTTGCTCAGAAGCAGGTTATCTATGTAGAATTCTTAATTTCCCAGAAGTTTTAGGAATGTACTTGTGGTCTGTGTGTTGTGTATGAATTACCTCTGTGGAAGATGGCTCCACCGTGTCCCATAAATAATTAATGTATGTCCAGAACTTGCACCTGCACTGCTAGTTTCCATTTAAGAGCTCCTGTTTTAAAACCTGCAAGTTGTACTGAAGACCAGGATCATTTCATGTATGAGAAAATGAAAGAAATTGTGTCTTTCTTCAGATGTGAGAATGTGCTTCTATTATAAATTATTGTTCTTCCTCTGTTTCTTTTTCTCCTTCTGATAGTTGTGTTGCTTTGGTGTCTTGGATCTCTCCTTCAGGTCTCTTAAATCTTCCTTAATTATTTCTACCTGTGTCTTTCTTTAATTTGATTTTTTTTTTACAGACAACTTTTTAAAAGCAATTTTAGGTTTAAAACAAAATTGAGAGGACGGTACACAGATTTCCACTATACCCGCTGCCTTGCCTCCCACGTGAAGAACCTTCCCCATTACCAGCGTCACTCTTCAGCACATTATATTTTGTAAGCAAGGATGAACCTACACTGCTGCATCATGATCACCCAAAGCCCACAGTTTACCTTAGAGTTGGTTCACTCTTGGTGTTATACATTCTATGGGTCGGGACCACTGTATAATGGCATATATCCGTAATTATAAAGTTATACAGCATATTTGCATTGCCCTAAAAATCCTCTGTGCTATGCTTGTTTATCTCCCTACCCTCCCAGAAACGTTGATATTTTATTGTCCCCAGAGTTAATACCCCACTTTATTTATTTTTTTAACATCTTTATTGGAGTATAATTGCTTTACAATGGTGTGTTAGTTTCTGCTGTATAACAAAGTGAATCAGCTCTACGTATACATATATCCCCATATCCCCTCCCTCTTGCGTCTCCCTCCCACTGTCCCAATCCCACCCCTCTAGATGATCACAAAGCACCGAGCTGATCTCCCTGTGCTGTGCAGCTGCTTCCCACTAGCTATCTGTTTTACATTTGGTAGTGTATATATGTCAATACTACTCTCTCACTTCGTCCCCCACCTTACCCTTCCCCCTCCCTACGTCTTCCCCCCCTCTACGTCTGCGTCTTTATTCCTGTCCTGCCCCTAGGTTCGTCAGAACTATTTTTTTTTTTAGATTCCATATATATGTGTTAGCATATGCTATTTGTTTTTCTCTTTCTGACTTACTTCACTCTGTATGACAGACTCTAGGCCCATCCAGCTCACTACAAATAACTCAATTTCGTTTCTTTTTATGTCTGAGTTATATTCCATTGTATATATGTGCCACATCTTCTTTATCCATTCACCTGTCGATGGACACTTCGGTTGCTTCCACGTCCTGGCTATTGTAAATAGTGCTGCAATGAACATTGTGGTACATGTCTCTTTTTGAATTATGGTTTTCTCAGGGTATATGACCAGTAATGGGATTGCTGACTTTTGAGACAAAAAATTCAGATCTTAACAGTTATCATCTACCTTAATTTATTTACTAATATTTTTTAAAAATTCCAAATTTCAAAATCACTATTTTTTGGGGTTTTTTTTATTCCAGAAAACCTCTTTTTCTTATCTTGATTTGCACTGAGCATTCTTATTATGTTATTCAAGTTATTTTCTGTCTCCACCAGCAACTCTGTTTCATTAGGGCCAAATCCAGACATTCTCTTTGTTCTTCTTCACAGCTGCCAACCCCCCTTATGTGAATTACTCTTACTTGGTCATCCAGGTTCACTTCTAACTAAAAAGACTCCATGTATCAGAAAAGAGATGTCTCTAGAGTGGCAGCCAGCTGTCCCTGTAGAGGCACCAAAGAGAGCCTGTTTTCTCTGTTTCCCGGGCTCCTCTCCCTTTCCCACTACTGGGAATATAGAAAATTCAGACCAGTTTTTTAATAGATAGAAAGACCTGGTACCCTTATCCTGTGAATGTTCACCTCTTCTGCAGAGTACAGGGATCTTCTGGAGCCAAGTTCTTTAAATACCATGGCATTCAGATCCTTGGAGCCTCTTCAGTTTCTTCCATCAGGTTCCCACCTAGCCCACAGAGGAAAGACTCCTGCAATAGCTCTATTACTGGTACCCTTAGACCCCATCTATTTGTGGGCCTCTGCAGGAGAGGTGGATGGGTTGGAGCTGGAGTTAGGCTAAAGAAGCATGGGAAGTAGTCATCTGCTCTTTCTAGCATCTGTTTTAGGAAAGAAACACAAATGAAAACAAAAAGCAAACCTCTTTCAGTGAGAGGATTCATTTTAAGATCATGATGTGTATCTTACACAGTATGCAGAAAGCTCTGTTGGGTTGGCATCCTCTGAATTATAATCATTATCTGTTTCCATATTTTATTAACGCAATAACGTATTCACAGTGGTGACACTTGAGCCACTATAAGATACTAAAGGAATGAAACATTACTAAAGAAAGTCAAATTACACACAGCCTAAGCTTTAGTGTTGTCTGACTTTATTCTATTCAGATACTTTGAAATGTAAACTCATGCATGATTTCCGTAGTAACATTATAAAAAAAAACAGATTATTCTATTAATCAGAATAGTTGACAAGACTAGTTGAAAGAGTTTACTGGTTATTTCTATGTTAGGTCAAGTGGAGTTATTCTAAACCTTATATAATAGCGTAGAATATATTTTAAAGTATTTTTATGAATAACATTATAAAAGTTTCAACATTTTGCAAAATTCAGCATGTTATACTTCAAGCTGATAATAATTGTGTTTATTTTACTTCTCATACAGATTTGATTTTCCTCTTTTATTCTGTGACTGTTTTCCTATTGAAGAGAGGTTTTGTTTTTCAACTTCTTAGATATTCCTAGTAGAGACAATTTTCGTGCCCGAAGGGCTGAGATTTGAGACTCTCTCAGCTTTAATTTGTTTCTCTTTAGAGATCAGTGCGCAGGAGATGAAATGTGAACAGTATGAATCTAGAACGAAACTTTATGGCAGTGGAACATCAGAGAATTTATTGTGCTGTGTAATATGCAATTCTTGGCACAAGAGTATGTACACTGCTGATTTTACATTGTCCTTTTCCTTGTTTAATGGCTCCAGAAAAGACAAAGATTCTAGTTTCACAAAGTGTTATCCTCAAGTACAGAGGTTTTTAAATATTGTGTATCTTATTTATTATGAATTTGCTTTGCTTCTATTCTTCAGGCCTTTTCTAAGAAAATATTTTTATATTGAGAAGTTAGAAAAATGGATTTCTGACTTATATTTCAGTCTGAAAAATATATGTTTTAGATATTTTGGTAACTATCATAATAGAAACATACCCCTTTGAACTGGAAATGAAATTCAACAGCCCACCTGGCATCTCTACTAGCATATCTAAGAGGTATCTTAAATGTTGCATGCCCAAGTAGAACTCTTTGTTTCTTACCTGTAGGAGTTTAATGATGTTTCCCCTAAAGTTACATCTACCTAGCATCTCAGAAAGTGACCTCATTTGAAATAAAAGACTTTGAAAATATATTTAAGGTAAAGACTTCAAGACGAGATCACCCTGGATTAGGGTGGGCCCTGCAGCCAATGACAAATGTCCTTGGAGACAGAAGAGAAGAATACAGAGACACAAGGAAAAAGGCCATGGGAAGATGAGAGAAGACATCAGAATTATGCTGCCACGAGTCAAGGACCATCCGGAGCCATCAGAAGCTGGAAGAAGCCAAGATGTATTTTCCCATAGAGTCTTTGGAGGGAATGTGGCCTTACCAACGCTTCGATTTCAGACTGCTGGCCCCCAAAGCTGTGAAAGAATAAATTTCTGATGTTTTAAAAGACACCTAGTTTGTGACAATTTGTTATGGTCGTCACAGGAAACTAATACACCACCTCTTCCAAAACCTGTTATTCCTCAGTCTTCCAAATTCAAGTCAATGATAACTCCATTCTCAAAATGTTGAAATCATCCATGACTTGTCTTTTTATCTCACATTTAAAATCTAGTTTATTAGCTAATCCTGTTGGTTTTACCTTCCAACTATAACTGAAATTCAACTACTTCTCACCACCACCACTATTATAGCCCTGGTCCAGGACACCTCCATCCTTTGCCCATCTCAGCAGCAGCCTGCTAGCTGGTCTTCCTAGTTCCATCTTTGGCCCTCCCTTTTACAGAGTGGATTCTTCATGTAGCAGCCAGGGTTATCCTTTTAAAGCTGAGTCAAGCCACTCCTCCACTCAAAATTCTTTATGGGTTGGATGTCTGTCTCACTGACAGTTAAATCCAAAGATTCTGCCAACTTCCCCATGATCTGCCACCTCCCAGTGTCACTCAGCTCATTCTCTACCATTCCCCTGACCCCACCTCTGCCCTGATTCCCACACATACAGCTACACTGGCGTCTCTCTCATCATCTCGGAGCTTTTGTACCAGATATGTCTTCTGCCTGGAATGTTTTGCATGGTTTGCCCACCTCTTCACTCTCTTTCTGTCTTTGCTGAAATGTCACCTGAGGCTTTCTCTGATTCCCCTATAAAAATAGCCCCTTTCACTCTCTGTCTCCTTCACTCAGTCTTTTTCATAGTAGTAATCATGACTTGGCATGTTATTTGTTTATTGTTTGTTGTTATTTATCCACAGCTGCCTCCACCCCTGCCTTGAGTCCAAATCTCACTAGAGTAAGAGCTGTGTTTTATTCAGTAGTTCAGTATTATAACCCCAGTGCCTGGTACACAGCAAGCTCTCAGTAATTATTTATTGAATGAAAGGGCAGCTCAGACTGTACCATGAGACTTGTTTGTTAATACTTACTTTTAATACATCACAAAAAATCAGACATGCTCTCTATAGCTTCTTTATAACCTGTTTGAGAATTTATCAGTAATTGAATATTATTCTAAAGGAATTAAAAAAATTATTTTAACATAGTGGGTTTATAGCTGACTATTTAAATCAACCCACATATGCTGTATCTAAAAAATAATCAGAACACCCAAAAGATAAAAAGACCTTTCCATCTCTCTAGGATTCTCCATTTGTGACTCAAATTCACCACTATTCTCTTATTCAGCTTTCATTTGCTTTTAAAGTTTTTGTTGGCAATTAAGCTGACCCAGTTAAAATGTAGCAGGTCTGATCTTTGCTCTATTTCTTTTACTTCAATGACATTAAAATTTTTTACAAGGCTGGGAGCCAGAGGAGATGTCAGTTCCCCTCTGCCCTTCCTCCATCACCCCATTCCTTCCTGTTTTGCTCTGATGGCTACACCCCCTATTAAAGCTGTCTTTGCAAAGCATACCAGACATATGGATGGCTCAACTGAGGACCCTCAGCCTTGATTTCTCAGCACATTTCACACTTGTACTTCTCCTCTTGGTTACTCTATGGTTTTCTCCCTACTCAAAGACTGACCTCCTCCCCCCTCTCCATAGCATCTGTCCCTCCTGCTCTCTAAGAATGACATCTCTAATCCCAACCTCCTTGACATCTGTTCCCACAGCCCTGTGTGTCTGGTGGGCATTTTCATTTGAGTGCTTTGTCATTAAATGTATCTAAAAATAAACTTTCTCTATTCTCCATCAGTTTTCCTCTCTCTCTTTCTTTTCTTCTGTCAGTGGTGTTCTTAATCTCTCAGCCCTACAGGTTCTAAACCATGGGCTCATTAAAAAACTTTTTGCTTCTTGAATTTGTTTTGTTCACCCAGAGTATTCCAAGCAGTTTTCTTCCTCAAGCTGCTACTCATTCATCAATTCATTTTCATACCTATACCCTCCATTAAAACATGCTTATCACCATGAGCTTAAGTGTTGAGGACACTTACATAGGCTATTTGACTCCAGATTTTCCTCATTTGTCAGATACATCAAATAATTTTTTTTAATAAAACATCTGATTATTTTATTCTTTCCACCACTAAACAAGGCTGAAAGTCTTTAGGATCTCCCTAGCCCTATAGATAAAATTTAAACATCTTGGCCTTGAATAACAGGTTTCAGCCCAGTCTTTTGTCCAATACTGTCCTAAGGCCTTTTCTTTCCCCAAACTCACTGCTGCAGCCAGTCTGATTTCTCATTGCCCCTGAACCTGCCATGTGCATTTCCACCTACAT